>NW_027533270.1:664995-682764 GCF_008692635.1 Crocuta crocuta
TTTATTTTTGAGAGAGCAGGAAAGAGAGGGACACAGACCCCAATGCAGACTTCAGGCTCTGAACTGTCCGCAGAGCCCGATGCGGCTCAAACCCATGAACCGTGAGATCATGACCTGAGCTGAAGTCCAATGCTTAACCTACTGAGCCACCCAGGTGCCACCCAGATTTTTTTCAAATAGAAAGAATTCAGGTAATATTAACATCTTTTATCTAAAAGGATTAGATCTGGGGCGCCTGGGTGGCTCAGTCGGTTAAGTGTCCGACTTTGGCTGAGGTCATGATCTCACTATCTGTGGGTTCAAGCCCCGTGTTGGGCTCTCTGCAGACAGCTCAGAACCTGGAGCCTGCTTCAGATTCTGTGTCTTCCTCTCTCTGCCCCTCCCCTGCTTCTCTCTGCCTCTGTCTCTCAAAATAAAATAAAGACCAAAAAAAATTTTTTTAATATAGGTATAGCTTTACAAATGCCACTTGTTTTTATAAATTATGCACCTACTGGAGTCAGTTGAAAAATATAATTCATGGGGCGCCTGGGTGGTTCAGTCGGTTAAGCGTCTGACTGCAGCTTAGGTNAGTTTTAAGAATTTAGGGGCACCTGGGTGGCTCAGTTGGTTAAGTGTCTGACTTTGGTTCAGGTCATGATCTCGCGGTCCAGAAGTTTGAGCCCTGCATCAGGCTCTGTGCTGACAGCTGGGAGCCTGAGGCCTGCTTCAGATTCTGTGTCTCCCTCTCTCTCTGCCCCTCTCCTGCTCATGCTCTCTCTCTGTCTCAAAAATAAACATTAAAATAAAAAAAAGAATTTAGTAAGGTGGTAAAGGACCTTTTCTGGAGCACTGAACATCGTGTTCTGACAGCAACTTTCAGTTTGTGTTTCCTGCCTTTACACAACTGAAACCCTAAAGGGACATTTGCCAAACACTCTAATTCCAAAATACAGCTGTTAACTCCCCTGACTGCACTGACATGGGGATAATTTGGAAGAGTACATCCCTCAGGATAATGTGAAATTGAACTTTCAACCACGGTGATGGCATAATCCTTTCATTAAGGAGGAAATGAGACGGAGCCACTAAGAAAAAAAGATGCAAAACGTGGGGAAAGCAAAGCATTTTTGAGGGACTAAAACAACAAAACTTCACTCAGTTTTGCCTTTCTGGAAATCTTCCATGTGATACAAACGGATCTTTTCAGGAGATTCTCCCCAGAGGTGCTGCCCTGGCACTGCCAGCAATACAGAAGCCAAGGCCAAGGCCCAGCTCTAGCTGCCAGAGGAGGACACAGAAAGGCAACCCTGCAAATCCCCAGACGTCCAGCCCCATTTCGCTGAGCGCAGGGGTTTTCTCAACCTTCTATGGAAAAGCAAGGAAGAGGAAGCAGGAGAAATTCAGTCCCTCGGTGAGAAATCTCAGCGGGAAAATGCAGTGCCCTCCTGGGGCAACGGGGCGGCCGCCAGGAGACCGTGGCTGCCTGTTCCTTCACACCGAAGCCACTCTCCCTTTTCCCTTCGGGAAAAAATGTGTCCGTGATGTTGATAGATGGCTAATAAAATGTATCATTAATAATGCAAGAAAATAAAATAAAACTCATTCTGGAGTGAAAAACCATCCAATTCATAGATTTGCACAAAATAAGTAGTGATGCTGTGAAAGACAGGAACAAATGGATAATAATTCATTCGAAAGGACCCTCTGTGTGCTTTTCTTTTTTGCCCTTTTAGTAAAAGTCTTTTCTTTTGTTATGCACGTAGTTTACAGTCAAGCTACTATCAGGGTGAAGGATATTTCTGTTTATTGGGTGGTATGCTTCCTGGAAGTGTTTTAAGGTTTTCTGTACATGCTCTGTGTCCCCAAAGTAGCCCTGCTGCCTGTCCTAACACACAGCACTCAACAGTGAGAACACCCCTGCGTCCACTGCGGGCCTGTCATGTGGCCCACAGCAGGACGTGTGCCCAGACTAACCACCCAGGATGCCTCTCCACGTATCCGTCTCCAGGGGAAATTCAGCGCCGTCCCAGACCCACAACCATCTTGGGGTCTGCATCCTTATACTACCTCCAAAGACAGCTCCGTAACCATCAGCGCATGGAGACCCTTCTGCCTGCTTTGCACCACGTTCTCAGCCCCTGGAAGCCCTGCTGCGCACAAGCCCTGCGGATCCATGCAGCGCCCGAAGGCCACCGCTGCCTCTGCTCTCAGTGTGCCAACCCGGCCAGGGCAGGGCTATGGCTCTTAGCGGAGCAAGGTGACAGCGATGCAAATACAGTAGTTCCGCAAATTGTCTGGACTCAAGAATCAACAGGAAGTATCTGTCACTGTGTCTACCTCAAGCCTTCAACTCAGATTACAGAGCAAGTGAGACTCGAGGGAAGAGGCCAAATACACATTTGGAGAAGGTGGGAAAGTAGAGGGAGGCTGAAAGAGGAGAAAGTGGGACAGAGAGGAGGGATGGGGAGAAATGAGGGAGGAGAAGGAGGAGAGAAGGGGGAAGGAAGGAGATAAGCATAAAGAGAAGGTGTAACAGGACATATTAAAGCTACCGTAGTTATGCATCAAAGGACATGATCATCTGGGCACCTGGGTGGCTCAGTCCGTTAAATGTCCAGTTAAATGTCTGACGTTGATTTCAGCTCAGGTCATGATCTCCCAGTTGGTGAGTTCCAGCCCCACATCAGGCTCCGCGCTGATGGCCTGGAGCTGGCTTGGGATTCTCTCTCTGCCTCTCTCTCTCTGACCCTCTCTTGCTCGCAGGAGCACTCTCTCACTCTTTCTCTTGCTCTCTCTCAAAGTAAATAAATATACTTTAAAAACAAAAACAAAAGGATACTATCAATGAAGTGAAAAGGCAATCCATGGACTGGGAGGAAATATCTGTAAATCACGTACCTGATAAGGGGTTAATATCCAGAATATATAAAGAATTTGCATGACTCAACATCCAAAAATCAAACAACCCAATTCAAAAATGGGCAAAGGATTTGAATAGACATTTTTCCAAAGATGATATATATATACAAATGTCTACCCATTAGGATAGTTAGTATAAAAAAACGACAGGGAGTAACAAGCGCTGGTAAGGAGGTGTAGAAGTTGAAACCCTTGTGCACTGCTGATGGGAATGTAAAATGGCACAGCCACCACAGAAAACAGTACGGTGGACCCACAAAAAATTAAATATGGGATTACCATATGATTCAACAATTCCAAGTATATGTCTAAAAGAACTGAAAATAGGAACTTGAACAGATCTTTGTACGACCATGTTCATAACAGCATTACTCACGATAGCCAAAAGGTGGAAGCAACCCAGAGGTCTACTGACTGATGAATGAATAAAGACAATAGGGTGCATACATACAATGGATTATTATTCAGCCTTAAAAGGGAAGGGAATTCTGGCACATGCTACATCATGAAGGAACCCTGAGGACATTATGCTAAATGAAATACGCTAGTCACAGAAGAATACTGTATAATTCCACTTACATAAGGTATCCAGAGGAGTCCAATTCATTGAGAAAGAAAATAGAATCGTGGGTGCCAGGGGCTGGGGGAGGGAGAAACAGAAAAGTAGTGTTTACTAGGTACAAATTCCAGTTTTGCAAGATGACAGAAGGTCTAGAGATGGCGGACTGTGATGGATGCACAACAGTGGAAGTGTACTTAATGCCACTGAGCTGTACACTACAAAATGGTTAAAATAGGGGTGCCTGGGTAGCTCAGTCGGTTGAACTTCCGACTCTTGTTTTGGGCTGAGGTCATGATCCCAGGGTTGCGGGATTGAGCCCTGTGTCAAGCTCCACATTGAGGGTAGAATCTACTTGAAGATTCTCTCTCCGTCTCTTTGCCCCTCTCCCTGCTTGCACTCCCTTTCTCTCTCAAATAATAAAAAAATAAATGGTTAAAGTGGTAAATGTTATGTACATTTTAGCACAATTCTGGAAAATATGAAAATATAAAAATATAAAAAAGCAATGCAGAAACGTCTTACTGAGGTATGGAAATGGAAGAGAAGATTTTGTAGAAATTTCAGCAAGCTCAGGAGATGCATTTTTTTTAACTTTTATTCAACATAAACCAAGCAATGTCATGTTTAAAAAATTCATCTTTGATCCTTCTTCTGTAACCACTCCCAACAACTTGTCTGACAGAGTTATAGTTACACGTAAATTACATTTCAATGAAAATATCTTAAAAGGCTATTGCAGTAGCACACAGCGTAAAAGGGAAAACAAAAGACCCAAGATCTCTTGAAGGAAGAAGCTACAGATCTCAGATAAATCCAATAGTAACCCCATGGGCTCACACTGGAAGAATATCCAAACCTGTGACTGTTCTGTGGGTGTCTGTGTGTGATGTTTTAACGTCCGATCATTTTCAAGACATTGCATGCAAACAGCAACCATCATGCCATTGGAAATTCACATTTCTGGTTCGAGCTCAGAAGGGCCAGATGAAAAGCAGAAAGAGCATCCTGCTCTGCTCAGGAGGGGTGATAGTTGGGGAGTACCTATTTCACTACCCCACATGGTGATTTTACCCTCAGCACCTATCTTCCGAGTACAATCGACACAGAAATATATTAACAAACTTATTCAACCAAACACTAAGGTCAACACTCCCTCAGTGGCTGACAAGAAAAGCTGATGAATCCTAATTTCTCTCTGCTTGTAGTGCCAAGTACTGCTCTTTCAAATATGGTAATCATGCTTAAAATACTAAGAATGAGGGGGAGGCTTCCACCCCAGCCCCTCAGTTCTGGTCCCTGCCCGTCAGAAACCCCCTAGTAGTAGATGATGCTGGTTAACTTTACCCGGTATTTGTTGTCTACAATCAAAGCAGCAGATTACATGCAAAACTCTATCTTGTGATGTGAAAGGATCCTCCATCCATCCATCGATCTCCTCCTAGTACTGGCCACAAAGAAACTCAAATGACTACTGGGGCCACATTTAACCAGAGGTCCCTCCCCCACAAAGAACACCTCTCTGCCCTGTCTTCTCCATGCTCCCTCTTTACTCCACAGTGGCCTCTCACAACAAGTCCATTTCACAGGAGGCCGAGGCCCTGACTTGCTGTCCACAGACGTGAGCCCATTTACCAGCAGGAGGGGTGGGCACAGAGGATTCCTGATGGAACCCTGCTCTGAACACCCACGCCTCCTATACCCACCCATGGCAATGAAAGAGCCGCTGTGGGAATAGATGAGCACTTCAGAATTGAGAAGGATGCTCACAGTGTATAGTGTTGGTGGTAAATTTATACAGTTTATCTGGAATCTCACAAGCGAAGGAGCCCAGTGAGTGCATGTTCACGGTTTCCCACTCTAAGGATGCCTGCTTTCAGGACAACACAAAAGGATGTGGGGTCTGGGTCCACTAAACTATAGAACAAATAGGTAAGAATTAGGATCATGATGAAAGCAATCATCTCCCACAGCTATAAAAAGCAGCTCTCAGGTTTCAGAAATTCTGATGTGTTTATTTATCTTATCAGCGTTCTGGCTGCTGCTAGACTGTTTTTCCAACTGCTATTTATAAGTCAATTTATAAACCATGAAATGTACCACACCATACCATCCCTTCCATAGGACATTTCATGTCAGCTCATGTCAACGTTGACCCCCCGTAATTCCTTCGTAATTTTCACTAAAGATGGAGACACTGCTTCCACTGCATTCTAATGCAGGATGCCCTGGGGCTTTCAATTACTAACTAGCGTAAAATTCCAAGAGATTGGAGTCCGGTTTCAGACCACCACTATTTAATGCCAAATGAAAGACTGAGAGACATTCGCTCCAACTCTCTTATCACCATTTATACAAAAGGTAAAGGAAAAAATGGAAACGTGGAAATGATGCACTTGGTGGCAACTATGACTGTAAATTCTATAGTCATAAATTCAAAAAATGCCAATGCCTGGGGCCTCACCCCAGACTGATTAAATTAGAATCTCTAGGGGTGGATCCCAGGTAACAGTATTTTTATAAATGATCTGCTTGTGATTCTAACAAGCAACCAAGGTTGAGAACCACTGATTTTTCTTTTTTTTCAAATTTTTATTTACATTCTAGTTAATTAGCATACAGTGCACTATTGGTTTCAGTAGAATTTAGTGGTTCATCACTTCCATCCAACATCCAGTGCTCATCCCAACAGGTGCCCTCCTTAATGCCCATCACTCAGCTAGCCCATCCCCCACCCACCTCCCTCCATCAACCCTCAGTGTGGTCTCTATCATTAAGAATCTCTTCTAGAGAACCATCGCTTTAGATGTTACCCAAAAGCCTTATTAGGGGAATAGAGCATACACCTATGACCTAATTCTTCAAAGGTTGTCTGGGGAAGCCAATATTTAATGGTGCTTAGCAACAGACACACAAAAAAGCAATAAAGTTTTACCAAGGGTTGTTTTTTAAAGCCACGTTTCCAACTAGAAGCAGCTGCTTTTAAAATCTTAGGGGTGACTTTCCTTTGACCTCTGTAGACTGGCCTACTTCCTCTTTACATAACCGTCTACAGAGTTTTGTACGCACACACACTAAAAAAAATGGATTTCTCTTCTGTACGACTCACACTGCCAGTTATTTTATTAACACAGGGTTGGATATCCATGTCAGCTTTTCATGATTTTCTAGCTTCCCTCAAATGCTGGTCTAGCCTCCCAGTTCCAAGTTAAAAAAAAAAGCCACAATTAATTAATATAAAACAAGACATGACCAAAACCAAAGAAAACATGAGTGAGGAAGATTCCCAAGTTCGCCTCTCCTCTCTCCTGCTGAATTAGCTTGGCCCCTGGCCCCAAGCTGATTTCCTGGCTCTGGAATGAAGCCCTGACAAAAAAGGTGCTCTGCTTTCGGCAATGATTACTTTTTTACATGGACAAAACAGCACGTACCCTATAAAGTCATCTACCACTGTGGTTTCCCCAAATTAAAACTAACCCACTTCCTCGTGTCCTTAGACAGGCTCAGTTTATGGGAGAAGATGTATGAAGCCTCATACCATTATCGGAGAGTGTGTGGCAATAAGAAACAGCTTTTAGTGGTAGAGACCTTCAAGTTGATTCTTAAAAGTGCCCAGCAGGTAGAGCGGAGTGGAGGTATAGTTTCTGGTGGGCATGGGGGGGGGACATCGATTCTAGGTCACCAGAATCCAGGTGGAGACGAGAAACAAGGTGGCATGTTCACAGAACCACCCGTGGCTGGAAAATAACATGCAAGGGAGGAGGGGGAGGTACCGGTGGGGAAAAAGGCTGGAAAAAGAATGGAAAGGTTGAAGAGGTAGGCAAGAGTGGACAGAGATGAAGGAAAGGGGACAAGGAAGAGCAAAGCCCACTCAGGAAGCTACCACAAAGATGGCAGGCATTAGGCGGTGAAGCTGGGGGCTGACGGTGCAGGGAGAACAAGTACAGAGTACAGACAGGATCTAGCAAGGGCCAGGACGCCAAGGAGCAAGGGTCTTGCCTCNGCAGGATGGCCCTGGTTACCCAGTCCTGGCACCAGGAACCTGGCCAAGGGACAAGCTCAGGGTATGGCTGCCAGATAAAAAATACCAGATCCTCAGTTCAATCTGCAGTGCAGATAAATAACAAAGAAATGTTTAGTATGCAATATATAGGACACACTAAAACCAAAGAAACGTCAATGCAGGGGTGGCCTGTAATTAATGAGCTGGCAGAGCAGGTGGAAAGTGGGACTGGCAGTGAGGTGAAAGACGACTTTTCCACAGGAACCAGAAACAACAGTCAACAAAAGATTTCTCTCTTGAGCACTCACAGTGAGATCTTTGCTTTCCGTACCCTATATATGCTAGAATCTTCCCATTTCAATCCGAGGCTGAGTAATTTGCTTCACGTTGCCATAGTGAAATATTCCGCTTGGGCTTAAGAAGCAGTACTGTGGAAGTGAGAAAATAGAATCTTCCTGACAGCACATTTATGTACCAATTTGTTTTTCAAGATATTCTGGGCGTATTTAGACCTAGGAAATCATGATTTCCTAAAAATGTACTCCATTGGATTGATGTTCTTTACTATCCGTCTAATTCTGAAAATGTTAATGTTCATGGTTCATTCGATTTCCTTCTCATTAAAGTGGCATTTTTCTTCTTTGCAATTCTGACTTAAGTATGGACTGGGGAAACGAATTTTATAGGAGGCAGAAGTTGCTAGGCTGCAAGAAAAACTTTTTTTCTCACAGTATGTTCTGCTTTTCTAGAAAAAATACTACCTAGTTATTGTCACTGAAATATGTCCAAGTGAAAATATACCCTTCCATCTCATTAGACAGAGAGAGGCAAGACAACAGCACGGAAAACGTCCTGTCGAGCTGAAACACACAGGTAGAGCCGGCCCGCAGAGACCTGTGGACACACGGCAGCGGGGGCCCCCCCCGCCGGGGACGCCCACCGTCCCGCCACCCCCACCCCAGCTTCCCAGGACTCCAGGAGCACGAGACAGCGGCCACGCAGCAAAAGGGGAACGACACGCGGCCGGTGCTCCGACAGCCAGACTATTGTGCCCATCGCCTCATCTGGCGGCTCGAGCACGGGAGTGACAGCGTCCCCCATGTCGCCNGCCCAGGGGCGCCTGGGGGGCCCAGTTGGTCAAGTGTCCGACTTCAGCCCAGGGCATGATCTCACGGTTCTTGAGTTTGAGCCCCACTGTGCTGACAGCTCAGAGCCTGGAGCCTGGTTCAGATTCTGTGCCTCCCTGTCTCTGCCCCTCCTCCACTCACGCTCTGTCTCTCTCTCTCTCTCTCTCTCAGAAATAAACATTGAAAAAAAATTTAAGTAATTTCTATGCCCAACATGGGGCTCAAACTCATGACCCCAAGATCGAGTCACGTGCTCCACAACTGAACCAGCCAGGTGCCCCCATACAAACAAAAACTATAACTTGGCATCTGTAAGGCCACCAGAAGCCATATATTGTAAGAATGGTCCTTAGAACTGATCCGTTTCTGGGGCACCTGGGTGGCTCAGTCCATTGAGTTTGGACTCTTGATTTCAGCTCAGGTCAGGACCTCATAGTTCGTGGTTTCAAACACCATGCTGGGCTCTGGGCTGACAGTGCAGGGCCTGCTTGAGGTTTTCTCTCTCTCTGCCCCACTGCCAAAAAATACATAAACTTAAAAAAAAAAAAAAAAGAATTCATCCATTTCTGTAGGCTGAGTTGCTAAGAAGAATCATAAAGAAATGGGATTCCGGAGTTGGCTTTTAGAGAATGGGTAAGATCTCATGATGTCATCTAGAGAATTAAGAACATTTCAAGAAAAAACGGGGGGAAAGCTGCTTGGGCAGATGCAGAGGCATGACCTCGCTGCCTGCGAGGCGGCTATGTTTGGAGAGGGTATGTTCGGATTTAGCCTACCTGAACGAGGAGATAATGCCAGCAATTCAGAGGAGGTCACTTTGCATAAAGGGGTGAGAAGAGGGGGTCTGGCAAACTGTACTGGCAAACAGGAGGCCAGCACTCTCCTGAGATTACTGGGCAGTGTGGCATGCACAAAGGATTAGAGGCAGCAGATCGGGGACAGAAAGGAGGACCAGAGCTAGAGGAAGCCGCTGCGTAGCTCGAGTATGACCGAAGGGAGGCTGCTGATGCATGCCTTCGTGGGCAGTTAACGAATCATCACTGCGCTTGCTCTTTCTACGGGGCAGGGCTCAGCCAACCTGCCCACGTAAAGGGCTGGTTAGTAAACAGATCAGGCTTTGTGAACCAGAGGCCATCTCTTTTCCAGCAACTCAACCCTCTGTCTCAAGAAAGCAGCCGCATCAGATAACACCATAAACAAACATGATGGATGTTTGGTCTTCCAATAAAATGTTATTTACAGAACCAGGCAGTGGGGTGGATTTGGCCCCGGGGGCCACAGCTTTCCTACTCCTGCTCTAGGGCATCAGGTAACCACAGCTTTATGAAGCTGTAGGGAACCTGCATGGAAAGCACAACTATCTCATTCTAGTTGCCTCTTTTCCTTGCTATTCAGACAGCTACACTCCTTAGACTATAAACAATCTATGTGGGAAGGAAAAATTCTTTCTTGGATTGTTCTTCTCTGGAGTGGTATTAGAGCTTATTGTGAATATATTGTTCCCTAGTCATCAGTCTCATTATTTTTATGACTCATGTCCCTATGATGGAGGCAATAAATGGAATGATCTTCACAGAATGTGAGCATAATGAGGGGAGGGGAACTTGGCACGTGTGATGGAAATTATCCGAATCTACCTTGAAATACTAGGGCAATATAAAAACAGGGCTGCATGTATCCCTGTGGCGTCAGGCAGATTTCTAAAGGTGGAAGTCAAAATGCTGGATATTTGATTAAGGTTCAGTTTCAGCAACTCCCAACTCCGGAAAGAAGCAAGTGGAGAAAGCAAAGGTGGGTTAGAGGAGCTAAGGATTTGGGGAAAGAAGGGAAAGGAGGCATAGAGTAAGGAAGAAAGGAAGAGGATACAAGTTAGACTAGTCGTGGAGCAGGAGAGGGGCCTCGTCTGGCCTGGCTTTCAGTAGATCCATGTACACACACGGAAGGCTTATAAAGGAAAGCTTGCAGAGGGAATGGTGGGAATAAATAGGATTCCAGGACTTTCCCTCCATTCATCTGTCTAGTAGATACCTACCCCAGGGCTCTGTGCCAAGCTCTGGGTATAAAAAATGCTATGAACAAGCAGCTTACAGTCCAGTATGAAGAGGTAAGCCAATCCGCCCACAATTACAGTATATAGTAAGAATAAGGGACCCATCAATTGTACTTCTTAGTTTCTAACCTAGAGAAATTCTAGCACATTTGCACAATAGAAGTATACAGCATGTGTATATTAGCTAAAAATTGTCAGTATCTGAAAGGTTCACCAAGAGAGGAGTGGATACATCTGCATATACCCCCCCGCAGATATAGTGAGTGGAAAAACAGATTCCAGAAGAGATGGAGAATATAGTATTTTTGTGAAAATCATGCACACAAAATACCACATTTTCTGAATATTTCACCACATAAGAAAGGTTTTAGAATGATTAACATTAAACTTGTAGCAACAATTACTTCTTTGGAAGGGTATTGATGGTGGTTACACAGATATTTTTATAAGGATAATAGATCATTAATGGAATTCTAAAAATAATTTTTAGGGGCCACCTATGTGACTCCGGTGGTTGAGCATCTGACTTGATTTCAGCTCAGCTCATGATCCCAGGGTCATGGGATGGAGCCCCACATTGGGCTCTGTGCTGACAGCATGGAGCCTGCTTGAGTCTCTCTCTCTCCCCCTTTCTCTCTTCCCCTCCCACATTCACATGTACCCGCTGTCAAAAAGAATAAAAAATAATTTTTAACAAGTAGAAAGAGCTACAGGAAGGATACAGATTAATATGAAGGGAGTTCATCAAAAGACAACTATAGATCTTCCTCGAGTTATGATGGTGTTACATCTGGATAAACCCATCATCAAATAGGACATATAAATAAAGCCTTTGCTCTAAAGGCAGCTTTCATTACTGGACAACTATAGACCCAATACTTAAAATGCTTCAGACAGAGTTGGTGCTGAGTAATATTGAATGAATGAATGAAGGCCTACAAATAAACCCATAGAGCTATAAGGGAGGTAAGAGAAAGCATGACAGAAGATGGGATATAAAAGACTTAGAACATGGGGTGTGTTGTACATCATGTTAGTTTGTTTATTCATTCACTCATTGAAGTAACCTCTACACCCAACATGGGGCTCAAACTCCTAACGCCGAGATCAAGAGTCACATGCTCTTCGGAGTGAGCCAGCCAGGCAGTCCTACAGATCATGTTAAATAGTGTTTTTCTTTAATTTTGCTGAAAGCTCTGTGCTCATCATGATAGAGATATAGTTTAGAATGAACAGAATGTTGCAGAGACCCACCACTACTCCCCTTGTCCAAGTCACCACCATCTGTTAGCTAAGACTAATGTACCAGCTTTAGTATGATCATGATTTGCTATTGTTCCTCTTTACTAATATCTAGCATAAGCCATGCCTCAAATTAGGCACTAAGGAGGGGCGCCTGGGTGGCTTAGTCGGTTGAGCGTCCGACTTTCGCTTAGGTCATGATCTCGCGGTTTGTGGGTTCGAGCCCCGCGTCAGGCTCTGTGCTGACTGCCGGCTCAGAGCCTGGAGCCTGTTTCAGTCTGTGTCTCCCTCTCTCTCTGGCCCTCCCCTGCTCACGCTGTCTCTCTCTCTCCTGGAAATAAATAAAACATTAAAAAAAAAAAAATTAGGCACTAAGGAGACAAAGAAAAACCAGATGATCATCCTCGTCCTCAAAGGTTCACAGTATTGTTGAAAATAATGTACCTATGGAAACACAATTATCAGCAATAAGGTCCAATAACAGAAATACCGTATGAGAAGTATAAACAAAATATTAGAGGGGCACCTGGGTGGCTCAGTCAGTTAAGCACCTGACTTTAGCTCAGGTCATGATCTCACAGTTCCTGAGTTAAGCCCTATGTCAGGCTCTGTGCTAACAGCTCAGAGCCGAGAGCCTGCTTCAGATTCTGTGTCTCTTCTCTTCTCTCTCTCTCTCTCTCTCTCTCTCTGCCCCCGGCTTGTGCGCATGCTCGCTCTCTCTCCCTCTCAAAAATAAAATTAAAATAAACATTTAAAAAAGTGTTAGACAAATGGGAAGTTTTTTGAGGGAGGAGTCCTGACTGGGCTTCAAAAGAAGGGAGCATTTCAGCTGGACCTTGAAAGATTTATAACCTTTTGCAGAGATAAGGGTAACTAATGCTACCTGAGGAAACACCAAGTGAGAGAGCATGATGATGGGGAAGCAGACGGACTGTTGTAGCATCAGGCAACAGCACACCCTGATTGAAGCAGAAGTAAAACACAGTAACAGGGAGATAGGCAGTTCTAAAAGTCGGTTAAGCGTCCGACTTCGGCTCAGGTCATGATCTCACAGTTTGTGAGTTCAAGCCCCACATCGGGCTCTGTGCTGACAGCTCAGAGCCTGGAGCCTGCTTCCAATTCTGTGTCTCCCTCCCTCTCTGTCCCTTCCCTGCTCACACTCTGACTCTGTCTCTCAAAAATATAGAAACATTAAAAAAAAAATTTAAAAAGTCAGTGGGGGGCTTGAAAAGAGTGGGGCTGTGGAAGAGAAAGTATGGCCGAACAAGAGAGGGAAGGGGTCCATAAAGACCCAAAACAGCTCAGCTGATGCTGGGCATTGGCATGAATAGTGAAGCCAGCTGCGGGGTCTAGGTGTCAGGATAAATCTCTTTGGGGTTAACCACAGTGGAAAATGGCACAGCTAAAATTACAGGTCAGGAGACACCTGGCTGGCTCAGTCAGTAGAACATGTGGGTCTTGCTCTCAGGGTTAGGGGTTGAAGTCCCATGTTGGGCGTAGAGCTTACTTTAAAAAAATAAAATAGAATTACAGGTCAAAGCAGCAAGGGATTCTGAAACATCAGGGACACTGCTGAAATAGGCAATTCAGGGGCCCAGGTTGCTTTAGGTGGCAAATGAGATCGGAACTCAGTGATGGTGTGAGAGAACGGCAAAGCCATGGGATACTCCAGGGAGTCCGAGGTCTTGTACACATTCCACACAAGTGAGGTAGCAGGAGCTCTGAGAAAGGAGGTTTGGACTTCAGAAGCTGAGACCCTGAAGATGGAACATTTCTAAGTGATGACAGCATTTAAGGCATGGGATTGCTTGTGCATATACAAAGTATAATGGAGATCAAGTTTCTGAAAGTTAAAGGTGTCGTGAATTTGCCTAGGTTGAATAAGATTTAAAACCGGAGTGATGTGGGGCACACCTGGCTGGCCCAGTAGAATAGCATCTGACTCTTGATCAGGGATCAGGAGTTCCAGGCCCACGTTGGGTGTAGAGATTACTTAAATAAAACATTTAAAAAGATGAATGTTGCATAAATCATCAGTTAGGCAAGAAAGAATTAATACAACTTCCCAAAGGGCAAATTCTTAGTGATTTGTGCATGAGTGAATCCAGACTTAATTTACTTTATTCCTATTTTAGAGATCAGACATAGAACTTCCAATGACATAAATTGTCAGCTACGTCTTACTTTTGCAAAAGATCGCTCAGAATATCCTTTTAAAGTATAATACGATGTAAATTACAGATTGTACATTACCTGTACTGCTTTCTTGGAATTTCTAATCCAGCTGATTCAGAGAGGGGTTCACCTTGCTCCCAGTGAGCTACAAGAGTATGAGCAGATCATTTAACAGACATCATTAGTGAACCATTACATTAAAACCACAACCATTAGGGAATTACTACTTACTGGGTTTGGCATTCGATGACAGTAACAGGTTATTTACTAGTTACAAAAGCAACCATCTTAATTGATGATATTCTATTCCACTCCTATAGTATAGACATTCTTTATCTGTTAATATTCCCAGTAGCACAAATGACTGCAGAAACTTTTCTCAAATGATTGACACTTCAGGTGAGTTGTTTATAATTTGACATTACCAGAAGTTTAGGGAAAAAACCTTCAGTCTAACTTTTATAATTACATTAATTGTACATGACTCAACATCATGGGTTACTCATACTGTCATAACCCTGAAGTAAAGTTTCTGGCAGTACCCAAACGACAGAAGCAAATGCAGACAAATAGCTTGAGTTCTAAAAGATTCCATGAAGTCATCAAAGATCTACTTTGAGTTTCTCAAGGTTTCTCAGATACAATGGTGTGACTTACCCTAAATTGAAATAATTAAGGTCTCTTTGACCTTGGCAGCATGTTAGCAGTGGTCTTTGCAAAAATACAAACTGTGTTTTAACAGTGTTTTTTCTCCCGTAACATAAAAAGAAGTCTTCCTTTCAAATTGCACCATTTTTAGGGCCGCCTAATGTAGCTGGAAACAACCAAGGCCATCTAGGCCTCTATCTTCTAATGTTTCCTTCAAAGATCNAAAACCAAGCAAAGAGAAAAGAGAGGAAATAGCAACCAGGCCTAAGGTGGATCCGTACACATTGTGCTAAAGCATAAATCCATCCTGTCTGAAAATTACTAAAAAACAGGTATCTTGAACACATATGATAGGCAGAGGACTGAAGTACATGCAATTTGAAGGAGGCTTCAACACCCATAGCTTCTAAGAGGAAAAAAAAAAGGTAAAAGAGGGAAGTGCATCCACAGGCAATTGGTCGGTGAAGTCGCAAAGAAACAAAAGAGAAAAATTTAGGGTCATGCAAAACAAGAGACCCACAACATCAGAGAAAACACAATCTCCTCACATCAACCAAAATAAAGAAATCCACTCAAGTATCTGGACTTTTCTATACTGACATAAGAGAGTGTCATTAAAGTAGAAATCCTGTAAAATACACAATGCCACAAAAATGAATTAAGGAGGTGACTGGTCCATGGTCCATATAGAATTTTGCAAGAATCTTAGAAATTAAATTTAATACATATCAACTTAGGTAACCCCAACCTCTGAAAAACAATCATGAAGCAAAAAAAATTAATGTAATTTAGTTCAATAATTTAATACTGATATTTAATTCAATAGACACAAATGGACATGTGGTGAAAACTAAAAAAATTACCTTGAGGGGCGCCTAGGTGGCTCAGTCGGTTAAGCGTCCAAGTCTTGATCTCAGCTCAGGTCATGATTCCACGGTTCATGGGATCCATCCCGCATCAGGCTCGGTGTTGACTGCGTGGAGCTACTTGGAATTCTCTCTCTCCATCCCTCCCCCACTCATACGCCGGTGCTCATGCATGCGCACACACACACTCAAAATAAATGGAAGAAAAATACAAAGTTATTTTATAAATGAAGAGTAAATTACAAGGTGCCAAGGGAGAACAGACCTCAGTAAAATTTAATAAGGGTCAGTGATAAATATTAAGGGGCAGGAAAAAAAAAACCCAATAGAATAAAATGTGATAGGAAAGGGGCGCCTGGGTGGCTTAGTAGGTTAAGCGTCCGACTTTCGCTTAGGTCATGATCTCGCGGTTCGTGGGTTTTGAGACCCGCTTCGGGCTCTGTGCTGACTGCCAGCTCAGAGCCTGGAGCCTGTTTCAGAGTCTGTGACTCCCTCTCTCTCTGACCCTCCCCTGCTCACGCTGTCTCTCTCTCTCTCTCTCTCCTAGAAATAAATAAAACGTTAAAAAAAAAATGATAGGAAAGTAAAAAGGGGAGCAGAAAAAATGAAAATAAAAGATCAGCAAAGAAAGAATGACAGATTATTGCAGTCCCAGTGAAAAGATAATCAATAGAACAAAGCTATGACTTTAAAATTATAACCCAAGGGGCGCCTGGGTGGCTCAGTTAGTTAAGTGTCTGACTTCGGCTCAGGTCATGATCTCATGAGGTTCATGGCTTCAAGCCCCTGTGTTGGGCTCTGTGCTGACAGCCTGGAGCCTGCTTCAGAATCTGTTTCCCTCTCTATCTCTGTACCCCCCTTCCCTCCAACCTACTTGTGCTCTAAAAAAATTTTACCATTTTTAAAAATTATAATCGAAGAAAATGTTCCAGAAATAGAAAATGACCTACGTCTACCTATATACATTGAGAATATACAGTCAACACCAAGATTTAGTCTTTCAACTATTAGATTTCAAAGACAAAGACAGAATCTTAAAGGCCTCCAGGCAAAAAGATCAAGTAAGAGGCAAAAGAATTAGACTGGTAGCAGACATTCAGATACAATATATAAAGCAAGACAAAAATGGAGGAGCATTTATAAAATTCAGTAAAAGGAAGCATAAACCAAGGAATTTATCTCCAACAAAGCTGCCTTCAAGTATCAAGGCTATTAACAACATACAGACAGACATACAGCATTTTCAACATCCAAAAGCTTAGGGAATTCTGTACCCATGATCCCTTTTTGAGGAATCTACTAGAACAAATGTTGGCCAATTCTGTTCATGGACCACATCCAACCTGTCCTGTTTTTGTACGGGGACCTAGCTAGGCAGAACTGTTTTCTGCGTTTTTAAATGGTTACAAGAAAATCAAAAGCATTAACACTATCTCACAACCTGTGAAAATTACAAGCAAGTCAAATTTCAGCATTTACAGATAATTTTATGGGACTACAGCTACACTCATTTGTTTCCTGCCTACAGTAGCTTTCATGTGACAACAACAGAGCTGAGCAGTGTGGCAGAGACCATATGATGTGCAAAGCCTAATACATTCATGATCTGGCCTGCTGGAGAAAAACTTTGCCAACTCCTGTACTGGAAGACAAGCTTCTTCCAAGAGATAGCTGGAAAAATTCGGCAAAATGACAGTAAATCATCTTGGTAGGTAGATTAGGAAGTGGATGGGAAGATGGATGATATAATGAACAAAACAAAATCTGGGATGGAGAGTGAAAGACCTGTGCATAGATGTACATTTTGACAAAGTAAAGGCAATGCAACTAATAAATGGAATAAGGGAAAGTGAAAGAACAAAATAGGCAGAAGTTAAGATACTAATTTAAAAATGATACACCAGAGGGATGGGCTAAATAGGTGAGGGGCATTAAGGAATCCGCTCCTGAAATCACTACTGCACTATATGCTAGCTAACTTGGATGTAAATTAAAAAATTATAAAACAAAATAAACCTGACCTCAGCAAGTGAAACAATAAGAAACAAGAAACTATGTGTACTTTAAGAAGGTAGAAATCCTAGGACCCCTGGATGGCTTAAGTTAGTGCACTTAAGCTCAGGTTAGTGCAGAGCCTGCTTCAGAAACTCTGTCCCCCTCTTTTTCTGCCCCTCCCCCGCTCACACTTTTTCTCTCTC
>NW_027533270.1:682954-685254 GCF_008692635.1 Crocuta crocuta
AGTCATTAAAATATATGGCTCTTGTTCTTGGGGTCGGGAGTTCGAGTCCATGCTAGTGTAGAGATTACTTAAAATCTTTTTTTAAAAAAAAGGTATAAATACCAAGATAACCACCGGAACAAAAATGCAAAATTTCTTAAATACCGAAAATATGTGTGTCAAAAAACAAAGGATACACAGCAAATAAAATACACATAATTATAAAAGATTGTGACAAAATGTAAAATAAACATACATTTCAAAGACTTACATGGAAATGGGCTATCCTTGATTAGCAAAAAAAAAAAAAAGTTTAATTTCACTCACAAACGAAAACTCAACTCTCTTGTATTTGAGCCACACCTCAGAGATTCAAGAAAGCTAAAATACAGAGATTGGGACAAAGGTATGCCAGACATATGGAAACAGGAATGGTGGAAAGAGAAAAATAGACACAAAAAAAGCAGATATCCTGGTATCCACGAAGTAAAATTCAAGTTTCAAAGCAAAGAGAGGGACAATTTCTATATTAAAAGCCACTCTGCACAAAGATACAACATTTAAGAGTATTTATTACCAAATACTAAACAATATCATTAATGAAGTAAAACTACATAAATTGCAAGGAGATTGAAACAAACACACCAAGAATACTCTACTCCGTACAAGTCAGATCAAATGGACAAAAAAATGAGTAAGAAAAAAGGCAACCTAAACAGAAAAATCAACAANNNCATAATCAACAAGGCAGAAATTATAAATATATAAAAATCTAAACTGATTACACAGAAGACGTCTTTTCAATTACATAGTATATTCACAAAAACTGGTCACAGATTAAGTTGCAAGAAAATACCAATAAATTTCACAGAGGAGAAACATTATGAACAGCCTCTCTGAACATGAAGCGGTTAAACTAGAAATTACTAATAAAAACAAAATGTATTCCTATTTGTCATGTGAAAAAATTAATACTTGCAATCCTTCCACCACTGGCCAATAAAGTAATTTTAAAAATCACAGAAATATTTAAAAATTTGTTTAATCAACTAAAAAATAATTTTAATAAATCATTGCATGTGCAGTATTACTGGCATTGGGATTCAGGCAGGGACAATCAGCTATGTTCCTTGCCTTCGAGATCAGTTAGTCGGGCTGAANGGAGCCTGGAGCCTGTTTCAGAGTCTGTGACTCCCTCTCTCTGACCCTCCCCTGTTCACGCTGTCTCTCTCTCTCTCTCTTAGAAATAAATAAAAAACATAAAAAAAAAAATTTAAAAAAAAAAAAGAAACAGGGCAAGTTCCTGGCTGGCTCAATTAGCGGAGTCTGCAACTCAATCTCAGGGTTCTGGTGGAAGCCCCACGTTGGTTCTAGAGATGACTTTAAAAACCAAACCTTAGGGGGCGCCAGGGTGGCTCAGTGGGTTGGGCTTACGACTTCAGCTCAGGTCATGATCTCACGGTTTGTCCCGGATCAGGCTTACTACTGACTGTGGAGCCTGCTTGGGATTCTCTCTCCCCTCCCCCCCTTCCCTCCCCCACTCGCGCTTTCTCTTTCTCAAAAATAAACATTTTTTTAAAACAAAAAATATCTGAAACAAGAAAAAGAAAAAAGAAATAGACNATGACAACAGCTGTTAAATGCTGTGCCGGGTACTATGTAGGTATCATCTCTATGTGAATATCCGCGTATTTAAGAAATAGGCAGTTTCTCCTTAGCAGGAATAGGGGGCCGTGATACATACATGTAACTCTCAAGCGGTTCAGAAAGGCGGAGAGATTAGACGATGAAGACCAGAAGTCAGCGTAAAACAGAAACGTGAAATCTGAGTACATGGTTTTCGCGCACTGCTCTGATCTTACAGTGTTAAGGTTTGAAATCGTTTCCAAAGTGTAAAAATACGAAAAAAAACCACCTTTACAGCAAGACTGCTCTGCCCTTAAAATCAGTACCTGTGGTATTCAAGAATGAACAATTTACCTCAAGATTTTCAGTTTTCAATTTATCTCCAATATGCTTCGCTCTACTGGCCTCTTCCCTTGCCAGGTTTTTTTAGTCCCTACAACGCCGCCTACACGGTTGAAACACCAGGTTGTTTTATTTTTCCCCCTTAGACCTCGTCTAAAGACTTGCAAATAATTCCTCTGGGTTACGTATAAATTCCCTATTTCCACTATGTTGAACTTTCGTTATTTAAGTGGATATTCCACAACACGCACTCAAATTTGAAAACGAGAGATTTCAGGAAAATCTTCCAAACACATAAATTACGTGGTTCGCGCTTCTCACGGCCGAGCCCGCCCTCGAACGGCTTCGTTTCT
>NW_027533270.1:685299-685794 GCF_008692635.1 Crocuta crocuta
GAGGTGGGGGGAGGGGGGGGAAGCAGGGTCCTCACAGTTTCTAGAAAAATGAAGTCCCGAGTTCTGCAGGGACAAAGGGCTCTATTCTGACGGAATGAGCAAATTCTGACGGAATTCTGATGGCAAAACGAACCAGCGACAGAAAACTTAAAACACGAAACAAGACGAAAGACCAAAGGATTAGCGTTCGCCCGAAAAACAGGTAGCAAGCAGGCTAGGAAGAAAATCAAGCTCCCTTCCTCCTTGGTTTCCGCACTCACCCCAAAAGAGACTTCTCCGCCTGCGTGGCCGGGACTGCGAGAGTCCCCCAGGTCCCCTCAGGACGACCCGCGGACCGGCCGACAGGCACGACCTTCTCCTCACGAGGACCGACGACAACGACGGTTGGTCTTCCTCAAGCCGGAGCCTGAAATGCACCAGCCTACTGCCCGTAGATTGGGTCACGTGGCCGAGTCCCGGCCAATGAAACGGGGAGGAGCGTGAACGGCCCGCCCC
>NW_027533270.1:685886-696315 GCF_008692635.1 Crocuta crocuta
CGTGCTCTCGGAGGCCTTATTTTGTTTCAAAACTAGGGAACGCGTTGTGCCTGTCCCCGCGTGCTGCTGAGCTGGCCCCTGGAATTCATTGGACGCCACGTGAAACATTGTTCCCTCGCTTGCAGTCCGGAGGCGAAGGGCGACTCCGAGGTCCGGGAGGCTTGCAGGAGCCTCGTGCGCAGCCGACCGCGGCCTGCTCGCCGCTGTGAAATGTACATGCAGTAGAACAATGTTGTTTGTTAACCCCCCTCACCTCCCCGCTAAACACACCTTAGAGTGTTTTGGAGTACTAAGTGGCCCCAGTGCCTGGAACATCCTGTTATAGAAGTGGTTACTATTATTCTTTGTTTTGAAGACATTTTTCTCCTCAAAGGCATTTACTAGTTCAAGGACAAGCCTAGTCTACAAGCTTCCTTTCTCATGTGAAAATGAGGAAAACTCATTTGACAAATGTTCCCTAATGTATACCAAAAACATCTATATTGGAATGCAAGTATCCCCTAATACATACCAAAGAGGTTCAGAGGACAGAAAACTGAACAAGATCTCTAAGGTCCCTGCTTTCATGGTACTTACACTCTAGCACGGAGCTAGATTACAAACATGAAAACAATTATAGGCAAGAAAACAATACGTGATCTATGTAGTAGTGTACAAAGAACAGTTCTTAATTGAATTTTCTATAAAATCAGGGAGTGGTGGGGATTGGGATCAGCACCACCAAAGCTCATGAACTGAGGGGAGAAGTGGGGTCCCTTAAGTAAAATCAAGGGGTCTGTAATACACTGAATTGTAAAATATTCCCTAAGTTCTTGCCCCTGATATACACAGCTGTATAAAGTTCTCCCCTTGAGGGAAGGCAGGGCCTGCGACTATGATGTGATATTGCTTCTGTGATTATGTTGTATTATATGGCAAGGATGAAAGAATTTTTCAGATGTAAGGTCCCTAATCTGTTGATAAGTCACTCAAAAGGAAAGATTTGTTGGGTGGGCCTGACCTAATCAGGCAAACCCTTTAAAAAGGGAGCTAGGCCTTCCTTAAAATCAGTCTCCACATGGCAGAGATGCTCTCTTGCTGGCCTTGAAGGAACCAACCAGCAGGTTATGAACTATCTATGGAGAAGGGAAACCACTAGGAGCCAACATCAATTGTCCTGCTGCAGCAAGGAACTAAATTCTGCTCACAACCTAAATGAGTTTGGAAGAGAGCCCCGAGCTTCAGATTAGCAGATAGCCTAGTTGACACACATGACTGCAGCCTTATGAGACCCTGAGCAAAAGATGTGGCTCCGAGGCGCCTGGGTGCCTCAGTCATTTGGGCGTCCGACTTTGGCTCGGTCATGATCTCGCTCTTACTGAGTTCGAGCCCTGTGTCCGGCTCTGCACTGACAGCTCAGAGCCTGGAGCCTGCTTCGGATTCTGTGTCTCCCTCTCTTTCTGCCCCTCCCCTGCTTACACTCTGTCTCTCTCGAAAATAAATAAACATTAAAAATTTTTTTTAAAGATGTAGCTCAGACTGCTGACCCATGGAAACCGTGAGGTGATAAACACGGATTGAATTAAGCTGCTAGACTTGAACCAATTTGTCACGTAAAAACAGAACACTTAGGATTCTTCTCTTGGTTGAGGTCGTGTAAAATATCAAAAACCTTCCCCAAGCCCCTCGCCTGTTGTTGACGTTCTGGGTAGCTGCCCAAAGGAGCGGACATCGAATTGGAGACAGAGGATGAAAGGCAGTTATCTAGGCTAAGAGGAGTATAAATGTGTCAGGAAGACAGAAGCCTCCTCCTTACCTGAGAGAGCACGATATGGTTTGCAAAAACGTTGGGACTTCCTATACTCGAGACAAAGGAACAGAAAGGCCCTCCGCAGCCATTANTCGGCCCCAACAGCTTTGAGGCTCTTTGCAGATGGCAGTGAAATGGTCCTGCACCAACCGAAGTTTGAAAACAGTGCATTCAGTGGGGAGAGGAAAAAAATGTTTTTCTGTCACCTGGCTTGGAGACCAAACAACGGGATGATTGGATTCCTTTCCTTAGGAAGTGACCAGCAAACACTTTGAGAGAAGCACTGTTTGGTAGTTGCTTCCATCCCTAAAGAAGAGAAAAAGTTCATTTTTACGGTTGATACATTCCCTCTGAGTGGGGAGACGTTTCATCCCCTCATTTCATGTTGTGATTTAATCTCATTTCTTCTAAATTAATTAAATATGGCTTCCCTTCTCCCTCATCCCTCAGTGTGCAGTGAGGAGAGATTCTAGCTTGACCTCTTGATACCTGAGGTCAGAGAACCAGAATCTGGAAGCAGACCCTGTGGCTTACTTTTCATATATTTATCATATTATTGAGGTGTCGTTCACGTACCACTAAATTTACCATTTTAATGTGGCCAATTCAGTGGTTTTCAGTTTATTTACTATGTCATATAACCATGCCCACTGTCGAATTCTAGAACTTTCTACTGAAGAGCCTAAAATTAAGTCCTCCATTAAGAGCAACCTCAGGCTGCATGTAGCCCCAGTTCCAGGAAAAGCCTCAGATTGTTCAAGGCTAAAGCCATCCTCAAACCGCCCTCAGATCAGCTAATCAAATAACATTCCTTTGGTCTGAGTCAAGGCTGGGAACCACAGACAGTTATCTTATACAAACTAGCCAATTTCTCACCGCTTGCCTGAACCCCACGTGGGCCCTTTAAACTCACCTCATAATTGGTCATTTTCAAAGGATTCTCAAAAGTCATGATTGGGTCCCAGCAAAAGTAATGAACACCTCACAGATACTGAATGGCCAAAGCTGTTACCATGGGTGCTGTACAATTGTAATTGGTGCTTATGTGATGATGCTATACGTACAACGTGTGCACTGTAACACCCCCGTCGCTTACCCCATAAAAACCCTACTCGCTGTTGTTCGGGGCTTCACTTTGCTGCCACGACACCGGTAGGCGGATGAGCCCCTGCTCGAGCTTGTAATAAAGACCCTTTTGTATTTGCATCGGTGTCGGCTCCTTGGAGGTCTCTGGGGACTCGCGAATTGGGCACAACACTACCACCTCACCTCTTCCCAAAAAACCTGTCCCAATGGCAGTCAATCCCAAGTCTAATCCCCTCTCCCCACTTTTTCTGTAACCTGGCAACCATGATTAACCTCTCGGTCTGTGTGGGTCTGCCTATTCTGGGTATTTCATGTAAAGGGAATATGTGTCCTTGTGGCTCTGACATATTTCACGTAGCATAATGTTTTCGAGGGTCGTCTATGTTATGGCACAGAAGCGCATACAGCATCCATGTTGTAGTACGCTCCTTTAATGGCTGAATCTTATTCCATCCTGTAGAGATATACCATTTTGTGTTCATCCATCCACTGATGGACATCTGTGCTCTTTCCACTCTTGTTGGCTCCCACGGATAATGCTGCTATGAACCTTTGTGAACATATTTTTGCATGTTTTCAATTATTTTGTGTTTGTCCCTGCGAGTGTCTTTGCGGGGTCATGTGGTAATTGTGTGCTTAACATTTTGATAAACTGCCAAACAATTTTCCACATAGGCTGCACCATTGTCCATTCTCACCCACAGCGCGTGAGGGTTCCAGCTTCTCCTCATCTTTGCCAATACTCGTTATTTTTCAGTTTCTTTCTTATTAACTGTCCTGGTGGGTATGAAGTGTTGTGTCCTTGTAGTTTTAATGTGCAACTTCTTAACTAATGACATGGAGCAGCTTTGCATTGGCTTCTTTTACATTTCCATATCTTCTTTGTTTTTTTTATTTTTTAACGTTTTATTTATTTCTTTTTTTTATTTTTTTTAGACTTTTTTTAATATTTTTTATTTATTTCTAGGAGAGAGAGAGAGAGGGAGACACAGAATCTGAAGCAGGCTCCAGGCTCTGAGCTAGCTGTCAGCACAGAGCCCGATGCGGAGCTTGAACCCACGAACCGTGAAATCACGACCTGAGCCAAATTCGGAAGCTCAACCGACTGAGCCACCCAGGCGCCCCATTCCATATCTTCTCTGGAGAGATGTCTATTCAAATCCTTTGCCCAGGTTCCAATTGGCTTGTTTTTCTTTTTGTTGATGAGCTATGAGAGTTCTTTATATATTCTGGCTAGTAAATTCTTATCACATGTGTGATTTGCAAATATTTCTCCCGTTTGTGGATTGTATTTTCACTCTCTTGATAGTATTCAACAATGCACAAAAGTTTTATTTTTATATTTTTAAAGTTTATTTATTTTGAGAAAGACAGAGAGAGTGCCAAGTGAAGGAGGGCCAGAGAGAAAGAGAAAGAGAGAATCCCAAGCAGGCTCTGCACTGTCAGCATGGAGCCCGACACGGGGCTTGAACTCATGAAACCATGAGATCATGACCTGAGCTGAAATGAAGAGTCAGACACTTAACCAACTGTGCCACTCAGGCACCCCAATGCACAAAAGTTTTAAATTTTATCAAGTCTAATGTATCTATTTTTTCTTTTGTTGCCTGTGATTTTGGTGTCAAATTTAAGAAATCATTGCCAAATCCAGTCATTCAGATTCACCCCTATGTTTACTTCAAAGAGTTTTATAGTTTTAGCTCTTCCATTTAGGTTTTTGATCCTTTTTTTTTTAATTAAGTAGGCTCTATGCCCAATGTGGACCTTGAACTAATGACCCCGAGATCAAGAGTTTCATGCCCTACCGACTGAGCTAGCTGGTTGCCCCAGTTTTTGATCCATTTTTAATTAATTTTTTAAGAGAGTAGTTTTTTTTAATGTTTATTTTTGAGAGAGAGAGAGCACAAGCAGGGGAGGGGCAGAGAGAGAGTGGGACAGAAGATCCAAAGCAGGCTTTGCACTAACAGCAGAGAGCCCAGTGCAGGGGTCAAACTCACAAACTGCAAGACCGTGACGTGAGCTGAAGTTGGACACCTAACTGACTGAGCCACCCAGGTGTCCCTGATTAATTTTTTTTAAGTAAAGATGTATTCTTTTTTTTTAAATTTTTAAAAATTTTTTTTGAGAGAGAGTTAGAGACAGTGTGAGCGGGGGAGGGGCAGAGAGAGAGTGGGACAGAAGATCCGAAGCAGGCTTTGCACTGACAGCAGAGAGCCCGATGCGGGGCTCGAACCCACGAACCGTGAAATCGTTACCTGAGCCGAAGTTGTACGCTTAACCTACTGAGCCTCCCAGGCACCCCTTAATTTTTGATTATAGTGTGAGGTAGGGGACCAAATTCATTCTCTTACATATGGGCATCTAATTGTTCCAGTGCCATTTCTTGAAAAGTCTATGCCTTCCCCGTTGGATGATCCTCTTTTATCTATCTATCTATCTATCTATCTATCTATCTATCTATCTATCTATGTATTTTAGGAAGAGAGAGAGCATGGCAAGTGAGCAAGGGGCACAGAGAGAGAATCCTACGAGGTGCATAAAGAGAGGGAGAGAGGGAAGAACAGAGGGTTAGAGCTTGGAGTGGGGCTCAAGCTCACCCAAAGCAGGGGTGGAGCTCATAAATCCCGAGACCATGACCTGAGCCGAAGTCGGTTGCTTAACCGACTGAGCCACCCAGGCGCCTCTGGATGATCTTGATTACGGTAGTTTTGTAGTAAGTTTTGACATTGGGAAATTTGAGTCTTCCAAATTCATTCTTTTTTTGGTGACCCTGGGTCCTTTGCATTTCCATATGAATTTTCAGAACAGCTTGTCTATAGCTTCTCTTGTTTTTGTTTTTGGATTTTTTTGGCTGGATACAGTATACTTTATTGATGGTACCTGATAAAGTAGGGTTCCCAAGCCCCGCTCCTTCTTCAGGGGGCCTGGGATGGAAACTATGTAGAGGCCGGGAAATTCTGAGTGTGTTGAGGGATGATAAGTTGGAGCAAGGACTCCCCAGAAGCTGAGGGCCTCTCTCTTCCTCTTGCTCTTGCTGGGACTGGTGGTCCGGGGAGCTCTTACTCCTTGGAGGCCGTGTGGACCATAACATCTGCCACCCAGTTGCTGTAGCCAAATTCATTGTCATCCTGGGAAATGAGCTTGACAAAGTGGTCATTGAGGGCAATGCCAGCCTCAGCATCGAAGGTGGAAGAGTGTGTCACTGTTAAAGTCACAGGAGACAACCTGGTCCTTGGTGTAGCCCAGGATGCCCTTGAGGAACCCCTCTGATGCCTGCTTCACCACCTTCTTTTTGTTTTTAAGTTTATTTATTTATTTTGAGAGACAGAGAGCTAGCATGAGCAGGGGAGGGGCAGAGAGAGAGAGAGAGAGAATCCCAAGCAGGCTCCATGCTATCAATGCAGAGTCCAATATAGGACTTGATTTCAGAAACCATGAGATCATGACCTGAGTCGAATTCAAGAGTCAGACGCTTAACCAACTGAGCCAACCAGGCACCCCTGCTTCACCACCTTCTTGATGTCATCGTATTTGGCAGCTTTCTCCAGGCGGCAGGTCAGATCCACAAGGGACACGTTGGGGGTGGGGACACGGAAGGCCATGCCAGTGAGCTTCTCTTTCAACTCAGGATGACCTTGCCTACAGTCTTGGCAGTGCCAGTAGAAGCAGGGATGATGTTCTGGGTGGCCTCTCAGCCTTCACACCATAGCTTCCCAGAAGGGCCATTCACGGTCTTCTGGGTGGCAGTGATGGCATGGACTGTGGTCATGAGGCCCTCCATGATGCCAAAGTTGTCATGCATGACCTTGGCCAGAGGGGCCAAGCCATTGTTGGTACAGAAGGCATTGCTGGCAATCTGGAGGGAGTTGTCATACTTCCTGTGGTTCACACCCATTACAAACGTGGGGGCATCAGCAGAAGGGTCAGAGATGACGACCCTCTTGGCCTCACCCTTCAAGTGAGCCCCAGCCTTCTCCTTGGTGGTCAAGACCCCAGTGGACTCCATAATATACCCAGCACCAGCATCACCCCATTTGATGTTAGTGGGATCTCGCTCCTAAAAGATGGAGATGGGCTTTCCACTGATGACAAGTTTCTTGTTCTCAGCCTTGACTGTGCTGTTGAATTTGCTGTGGGTGGAATCATACTGGAACACGCACACTATGTAGTTGAGGTCAATGAAGGGGTCGCTGATGGCGATAATACCCACTTTGCCAGAGTTAAAAGCAACCTTGGTGACCAGGCGCCCATTATGGTAAATCCATTTAATCTGATCTTCACCATCATGTCTCAGGGACTTGGCTGGGACTGCATGAGAATATGGGGCTGTCTGTTGGACTTGACCATAGCTTTTTAAAGTGAGCTGAGCTTATAGCCGCGACCCTAGTTCCTTGTCAATTGCCAGTGCTTTTCATTTCTGAGGAAGTGAAAGTAAGGGAAGGGGCAGACCACAGGGCTACAGGTCCTAAGCCCTTGGGACTTCAGTGAGTCTGTGCAGCAGAATTCACAAAGGGAGCAGCAAGTCTCTGAAGCACCACTTCTTGAGCTTTAAGGAATCATGCAGTGATCTGGTTGTAAAGCAGGTTTTGATTTAGTAGGTCTGGGGGCCTGAAACTTTCTTTTTTTAAGAAAATTTTTTAAGTTTATTTATTTTGAGAGAGAGAGAACATGAATGGGGCAGAAAGAGAGAGTGGGAAAGAGATAATCCCAAGCAGGCTCTGCACTGTCAGTGTGGAGCCCAAGGTGGCACTCGAACTCACAAAGCGTGAGACCATGACTTGAGCTGAAATCAAGAGTCGGACACTTAATCGACTGAGCCACCCAGGAGCCCCTGAAACTGTATTTGTAACAAGCTCCTAGGTGACACCAATTCTGTTGGTTCCTGAACTACACTCTGGAAAATACGGCACCATTACCATTGACTTCTTTCCAGTAGTCCAAAGTAGGAAGCTGAAACATCACTTGGATCTATCATTCAGACTGTTTCTTACCAAAGTCCACAGAACTGGGTGGAGGGTAGAGGCAAAGACTTGAAAATCTGGTTTGAGACCCTTTTTAAAAATGTGTATTTATTTTTGAAAGAGTGAGATAGAGCGTGAGCAGGGGAGGGGAAGAGAGAGAGGGAGATACGGAATCCTAAGCAGGCTCCAGGCTCTGAGTTATCAGCCTGATGCGGAGCTCAAATCCACAAGCTGTGAGATCATGACCTGAGTTAGTCAGACACTTAACCAACTGAGCCACCAAGGCGCCCCTATGAACAGTTAATTTTAACAAAGGTAGATTCTCTGAGTGGTCCTGACCTAATCACACGAGCCCTTTACATGTAAAGTTAGAGACAGAGAAGTGAGAGATTTGAAGCCCAAGACACAGTTGATACACTGTTGCTTGGTTAGCAATAGAGGACTCCACTTAGCAAGGAAACTGAGATCTCAGCCCAACAAAGGACAGGGAATGAAATTCTGCCTACAGGAACCCAGCTAGACTTCTAACCTATGGAACTCTGAGCTAATAAACAGATATCGTTTTAAGCCACTGAGTTTGTGATTATTTGATATACAGTGATAGAAATACTATACTTTCTTGATGACTGAACTATGTTTCTATTTGTCTTCATTGTCATGGAATTCAGAGTCAAATTTGAAGCAGAAATATTCAGTTGTAGAGATCTTTAGAGTCTGTGCATTTATTTTCTTTTTTAAAAATTTATTTCATTTTAATGCTTGTTTATGTTGAGAGAGTGTGAGAGAGGGTCAGAGAGAGAGAGGGAGAGAGAATTCCAAGCAGTCACCGCACTGCCAGTGCATAGCCTGACATGGGGCTGAAACTCACAAACAGTGAGATCATGACCTGAGTTGAAATCAAGAGCCAGACACTTAACTGATAGAGTCACCCAGGCGCCCCAACAGTCTGTTCATCTATTTTCAATGTTTTTCTCTTAGTCATGGCTTCCTGCATTTTTGTGTATTTTGCCTGATTTTCCTATTCTTAATTATGTTTAACTTTCAATTTATGTAATCTTTTTTTAGTTTAATTATAAAAGCAACATGTTCTTATTGTAGAAAATGTGGAAAATACAGTTCAACACAAGAAAAAGAAAAAAATAAGCATTAGAATTCTATCACTTCATCTGGAGAAAACAACTGTTAATGTTTTGATGTATTCTTTCCAGTCTTTTTCCCTATGCCCATATGTATATTTTTACATAATGAGATCATGCTGTATTCTTATTCACATTCTTATCGGAAGCTGCTTCTAAACATTTAAGGAATAAACAGGATAGAAATGACATGTATTCAGTGGTTTGAAAGTATCTTTTAAAGTCTTTATTTTTAATTTTTTTAAAGATTTATTTATTTTGAGACAGAGCATGAGCAGGGGAGGGGCAGAGAGAGAGAGAGAGAGAGAGAGAATCCCAAGCAGGCTCTGTGCTGCCAGTGCAGAGCCTGATGTGGGGCTTGAACTCATGAACTCTCATCCCAGAGGATGCCCGCAATTCCTCCTGCATGAAATGGTGACAACACATGGAGAGTACCATCTGCCAGCGAGGCTCGTTAGATGTTCAGTGTTCAAAGTTTGTAATGGGCTAGTATTACTGTAGGTCCCCTTTGCCTAGCATGTGCCAGAATTCTAGACTCCCAGATCGAAAGCAGACGTTCGGCATCAACCATAGCGTTTGTACAAAGAGTTCAGGCCCAGTGAGCCACCATTTTCAATTAGGGAGTGGTGGGAACGCTCCCCAGATACAAGCTCCCAGATTCCAGCCAAAGGCCAACTCTGCCAAGCAGCCCAAAGATAGCGATCTCAAGCCTGCTACTTTAAACGTTTCCTGCACATCACGTAAGTACCGTATTCCGGTAGTCGTGCTGCAGTTACATGCAATATCCAAGGCCCTGGTTACACGTTCCCTCCCACGTAGTGTAGATTAGAGTATGGGTGTCTTAGTTCTAGCCGCTATAACTGATGACAGCAGCGTGAGTGGCTTAAGCAGTAAGCTTTTATTTCTCCTGTTTTTGGAGGCAAGGAAGGCCAAGGCCAAAGTGACTGCAGCCCCAGTGTCTGGTAAAGGCCTGCTTCTTGGTTTGCAGATGACCATTTTCTTCTTGTATTCTCTCACGGTGGAGAACAGAGGCGAAGCAAGGTCTCCGGTAAGGGCGCTGATCCTATCAGGAAGGCTCTACCCTTACGACCTAATTACCTCGCAAAGGCCCCACTTCCTGATATCATCATATTGGAGGTTAGGAGTTAAACATATGAAATCTGGGGGGATACAAACATGCCGTCCATAACAATGGATGAGAATCACTGCTATGTATATATTTTTATTTTTATATTTTTTTGTCAAAAAAATTTTTTTAACGTTTATTCATTTTTTGAGAGAGCGAGAGAGAGACAGAGCCTGAGCCTGGGAGGGGCAGAGAGAAGGAGCTGTCAGCACAGAGCCCGACGCGGGGCTCGAACTCATGAACTGTGAGATCATGACCTGAGCAGAAATCGGACGCTTAACTGACCGAGCCACCCAGGCGCCGCTATTTATTTATTTTTTTAAAAACGTTT
>NW_027533270.1:696577-696808 GCF_008692635.1 Crocuta crocuta
CCCTGTTCATGCTATCTCTCTCTCTCTCCTAGAAATAAATAAAATATTTAAAAAAAATAAATTTTATAAAAACGTTTATTTATTTTTGAGAGAGCGCAAGTGGGGGAGGGGCAGAGAGGGTGGTCAGAGGAGCCAAAGCGGACCTTTCGCAGACAGCAGCTAGCCGATGTGGGGCTGGACCTTACAAACCGTGAGATCACAACCTGAGCCGAAGTCAGTCACTCAACCACT
>NW_027533270.1:696819-702841 GCF_008692635.1 Crocuta crocuta
AAACCTGACACTTTGGTCCCTAGTGAGTCTGGACCTGGAGTGCTGCCTCTATTTCCCCAAGGTTTGTTTTGGCTTTTCCCAGCCCCACCACACCCCAAATTCCTAAGCAAAGGACAGGCTCAGAGCCTTACGACGTGCCACATGGGTAGGATCAGGGGCTGTCTCACAGAGCCTCGCACAAGGGAGCAGAGTGTCATCGCAGAGGACCTGTTGCCTTTCACCCAGGCCCATGTCAGGTGGCTTCTTAGGAGGTAACAGAAGCAAAGGACCGCCTTTGTCTCTGTTATGGGGTTTCTGTGATTTCGCCAGCTCCAAAGATCAGCCTCTTGTACTGAGAATCTTATTTTGGGAATGCCTGACAGGTATGAATGACACACAGTGTTTTTTGTTTTTGTTTTTATTTTTTCCTTGCACAAGAGATGCTTTTACTCTGGGATTANCAAAAAACAAAAAAAGAGAAAAGCATGTGCCTTTGAAAGAAGAGGGGAGCCATTCATCAATAGGGTGCCTTTGCAGGGGTACCCTGAATCCGTAGGAGCCACCCTTCCTGGGCATATGCAGCTCCAGGGGCACAGAGCCCGGTGACTGTAAAGTGCCCTTGGGCAGACTGGCAGGAAAATGCTCTCTCTGGGAGGAGGTGGCTCCAGGCCACTGTGCCAGGCTTGGTGAGCAGAACTCTGGATGGATTTCAATCACCACTCACTTTGCTCTGCTGGGCACCATCCATGCTCACAGAATTGAGAACAAATAGGTACGCTGGGAAGATTCGCAAACCTGTGGCATTAGCTTCCTTTCATCCTCTTACTTAAGAATCAAAAGGCCCTGTCCTATAACTTGTCCTTTGAATCAGTTGAACAAGCTTTTGCATCCGCATAGGCTATTTGGAGTCAGCGCCCACGGCCGGAATACCACAGAAGGGGTACTCGATGCGGGGGAGGGCGTGGATACTCATTAGTTGATTTCATCATGGAATATACATGACTCATTACCAAATGATTGTGCTCAAGGGTTCTCATAGCTCCCTTTGAAATATGATGATTAATTGGTTTGGATGTTGAGACATGGAAAGTAACAGTTTAGTATGAGAAGGCTGTTTTATATGTGATGATTATCGACCTGGTTTCAGAGCCTTAACATGCCTCCATTTTGTCATCTGTAATATGCGCAGTGAAAATACCTAGGTGCAGGATTGTTCTGCGGGCTAAAGGAGAAGTCAGGTGAGTCAACAAGTGCCAGTTGCCCCTTCAGCCCTACCCTTTTTCTCCCCTAATTCCTCACATTTACACGATGTTGAGATGACAGAGCACTTTCATTTCCAGAGCTTTATTTCCTCCTCCAAATTGCCCTACGAGGCAAACAGAATGAGATAGAATAAAAAGCCTCAGCTTCCCACAGACCCGGATACACTTTCACATGCCTGAGTATGGGTTCCAAACCTAATCTCGACAATTCTTCTCTCTCCATTGTTCATATTACGCATAGGACACACTGAGGACCTTTGGGAAAAACCGAACACGTGTAAAATTCCCTCTAGTGTTTGGGGGAGCTTTCCTCAAGGAGCAAGTGGGTCTGGCTTTCTTTTCTCTTTTTTTAATGTTTATTTATTTTTTAGAGAGACAGAGTGTTAATGTGGGACGGGCAGAGAGAGAAGGAGAGAGAATCTCAAGCAGGCTCCAGGCTCTGAGCTGTCAGTGCAGATCCTGACAGGAGGCTCGAACTCATGAACCGCGAGATCGTGACCTGAGCTGGAGTCGGATACCCACCAGACTGAGCCACCCAGGCACCCCAGTCTGGTTTTCTTATGGGCAAACATCATGGGAAAAAAGAGCCTTTAAGAGCTTGAATCTAGCACGTTCAGCTAAGTTTCATACACAAAGGAACCTTTACTCTATGGATGCCCCTTACTTGCCTCTATCTCTTTAACCTGTAACTAGTTAAAATCGGCAGTCCTATAACAGAGATCTAAAAATAGGGAATATAGTGCAGAGCAAGAAATGTTAAATCATATTACCCAAAGCACTTAAGTTCTTATTCTTTAACATGATACTCCTCTGTGAAAGAATTTTATTGTCTGCCAAGTTTTGCAAAGTCAGAATACACTGCCGTGAATGAAACAAAAGCTTTGCTCAGGAACATGCTGGCACACTGAAAACTTCTCCTCCTGAAAAGTAATTGCCCAGATTCCTCCTTTACGTTTTAAGTAAGACTCTTTCGGTTGCAACTAATGGAGACTTCTACTTTGAAATACCACCAGCCAAGAACCAGGAAGGTTAATGGTGAGACACTGGGACGTCGCATGGAGTCCGAGGGTGAGTTCAGTGGGGCGTCACAAACATAAAGCACTCAGGAGACCCAGGCTTCAATCTGCTACTGTTGCTTTAATTCTGCTTCTTTCTGGACCGTTTTGACCCACTGCCTTGGCATCCGCAGGCCTGAAGGTGGGTTACATGGTCCAACCAGCCATTGCTGGGAGGCCTGGAGTTGGAAATACATCACAGCTGTGCAATAAGATGGTCTCCGTGACCTCCTATGAATGGCTTCTATAGCTGTTTGAACTAAGACCACGTGACCTTGAGAGCAAACTTGCCATAGCCCATTGAAGCAGTCAGCCTTCCTCCTTTTCTCTCAGTTACTCACGCCACCTCTTCTGTTCTGTTTCAGTTTACCCATCATTTCACTCACTCTCGTTCTGTCTCTGCCATTCTCTGCAAGATAGTTCGGAGGCCTGCCGTGTACACGTAGCCTGATGAAGCTGATCCATACCTCATGCGTGTGTGTCTTCAGTCCAGGCCAGTGGCAGAGACTGACTAGTGTCACCCGATCCCCATTCCAGCTTCTAGAGAAAGAGAGTTGTGGTGAGGATCAAAGGGGTTAGTGTAGCCTACCGTCTGGCACAAAAGCAGCACACTGTGTGCATCAGCCAGTCTTCTTCGAAACTTTTCTTGGGGGTTCGCTGCGTGGCCTGTGTTCCATTACCTTGCCCCCGTGACCCCAGCTACAGTCAATCACGTCTGTGCCACTCCTGTGGCTGAACCTTATATATATGTGTTTTTGGGTTTTTGCCAACTTTTTTTTTAAAGAATTTTTAACGTTTATTTTTGAGGGACAGAGACAGAGTTCAAGGAGGGGTGGGGCAGAGAAAGAGGGACACACAGAATCTGAAGCAGGTTCCAGGCTCTGAGCTGTCAGCACAGAGCCTGACACAGAGCTCGAACTCAAGAGCTGTGAGATGATGACCTGAGCCAAAGTCAGATGCTTAACTGACTGAGCCACCCAGATGCCCCTAAACTTTTTTTTCAAGGTTTGTTTATTTTTGAGAGAGAGAGAGAGAGAGAACAAGTGGGGGAGGGTCAGAGAGAGAGACACACAGAATCTGAAGCAGGCTCCAGGCTCTGAGCTAGCTGTCAGCACAGAGCCTGACACGGGGCCCGGACCCACAAACCGTAAGATCATGACCTGAGCCAAAGCCGGACGCTTAATTGACTGAGCCACCCAGGTGCTCCTGTATGTTTTTATTTGAATTATATGTGTTCCATATGATATTAGAGTTATTTATTGGCATGGCTGTCTCTCATTCTAGACTATAAGCTCCTTTGGGGACATGAGCCATATTCTTCTCTCTTTCAACCCATCGATGGAGATGAGGTGTTGTGCTGTGCCTAACGTACAATGAGTGCTCTGGAAAGGCTTGCTGAACTGAACGTAAGACAAGTTGTCTGCCTGGTCTGTATTCCATTAGCTTTGCTCTCTTGGCCCCAGCTAGAATAAATCACTTCCTCCCCACCCGTTAGGGCCAAATTTCTCTTACTAGTAGAAACTCGAGGATAAGCTGTTTTTCTGTGACCTGGCTACCATGCCTTGTTTCCTTCCAGGCAGCAAAATTAAAAGGCAGACCTCCAAATTAGAGGTTAGGTCTAAGCAATTAATTAATGTGGGTCAAATGTGTCCTGAGTCATTTTTGTGGCTCACCACTGGAGGAGGAATTTAATCAAGATCAACTTCATCGGAAAAAAGTGTTAATGTGAGTTAAGCTTATCCAGGCTCTGAAAGGTGCCTTTGGAGCGGGAATGTCGGGTTCAAATGCATAGGGGGTACGCCTAGTGGTACTCACAGAATCATCTCCACGGTGATATGGGCCCCAGTGCTGATAACAGTAGGATTACATCCTCAGCCTCCATCCTGGTTTCTGGCTTCTTTTCCTTATATTCCCGATTTCCTTTGCATGTCTGTGCCTCCCAGCCCCCATAATCCGTTCTCCTTCCCCCGGCCAGCTAGCCACCCTTCCCTGGCCCCTCTCAGATGCCTCTCGGCCACTGGGGTTGGTTTGTTGCAGGTGTGTGTGTGTCTATTTCTAGGGGTTTTAGTTTTACGGTGCACAGGCCTTCAAAGCACACGGACCCCTTTTCTCTAAGATTGATGTTGACACAAGTCCACTTAAATTAATGTTCTCATCTCCGCTAATTTGCCTGTAGGGAGTAAATTCAGATGCAAAACCGAAGACAGCCCGGGGAGGGAGGAACAGGAAGAAAGGGGTGTTAGGGAATATCTTTTACTGTTTAACCAGCAAACAACCCAGGAAGATCAGAAGGGCAGGTTTTATTATCAACTCCAGTGAAGAAACGAAAAAAGGAGGCAGGTCAGAGAAGTCATTAGCGAATAAGTAAAACGGGGGTGGGGGGGTTAAAACCTGGATTTTCTTTAAATATTTTTTTTAATGTTTTATTTATTTTTGAGAAGGGGGGGAAGGGCAGAGAGAGGGGGCCGGCAGAGCAGCTGAAGCAGGATCCGTGCAGACAGCAACAAGACGCGGGGCTCGAACTCACAAACCGCAAGATCATGACCTGAGCCGAAGTAAGATGCTCAACCGACTAAGCCACCCAGGCGCCCCTGAAACTTAGGTGTTCTCATCCCTACTCCACTGCTCTTCCAATGCCACCAGGATGTTTGCCATATATGCTGCCTTTTTTAAATCTGAGAGAATCCGTTCCATACCAAGCAACAACCTGGCATTAATGGTTTTTTTTTTAATTTTTTTTAATGTTTTATTTATTTCTAGGAGAGAGAGAGACAGCGTGAGCAGGGGAGGGTCAGAGAGAGAGGGAGTCTCAGACTGAAACAGGCTCCAGGCTCTGAGCTGGCAGTCAGCACAGAGCCCGACGCGGGGCTCGAACCCACGAACCGCGAGATCATGACCCAAGCGAAAGTCCGACGCTTAACCGACTAAGCCACCCAGGCGCCCCTGGCGTTAATGGTTTATACTAGGGGTCAGCAAACCATGGCCTGTATGGCAGACCCTGCAAGCCACCTCTTCTGTTATTGCCCACAAGCTAAGAATTTTTTTCTACGTTTTAATGGTGAAAAAATTGGACCAATAATATTTCATGGCACATGACAACGATAAAAAATTGAAAATTGCACGTGTACGAAGAGTTTTGATGAGACACAGCCATGTCCACCCATTTCTGTATCGTTTCTGCGCTTTGATGCCCCAGTGGCGGGGGGAGGAGCCGCNNAGTAGCCGCAGAGGAGACTGTGGGGCTGGCAAAACCCAAAGTGCAGGAACCTTCCTCACCCAAGCTTTTGCTTTGGGCTGTTTCAGTTTCCCGTAGTCAGCCGGCCAATAGCAGACGACCCTCCTGCAAGGTCAGAAGGTCAGAAGGTCAGAAGGTCGACAGTAGCCTAACACTGCGTCTGCGTCGTACGTACCACCTTCGTTGTTCATCTCGCCACACGGGCATTTTATCACCTCGTGTCATCACAGGAAGAAGGGTGAGTACAGTAAGATCCTTTGAGAGAGAGACAGACCACGTTCACACTGCTTTTATGACAGTGTAATTGTTTATTTTATTATTAGTTATTATGCTTGATCTCTTACTGCGCTTGATGTATAAATTTACCATAGGCGTGTATCTATAGGAGCAAACAGTCTATATAGGGTTTGATATTCTCTGCGGTTTGTGGCATCCGCTGGGGGGACCCTGGAAGGTGTCCCCCGTGGATGGAGCGGGGAACTGGTGCCTTT
>NW_027533270.1:702920-704224 GCF_008692635.1 Crocuta crocuta
TAAGGCCATTGATGAAGGCTTTTTCTTCTTCCACAAGCAGTCTGTAACTGGACAGGGAATAAGCCTTCGTGCCAGACACGTAGGAATGTGACTTGTTTTCCACCGCTGCCTGGCTTCAGCTTCCGCATCTACTGTAAACAGAGGATAAACCTGTGTTCCTCATACATTCGTTCTGGATTGGATGGTGTATTCGTCTCCTAGGGCCACCCTAACAAATGACCGCAAGCGGGATGGCCTGCAACAACAGAAATTTCTTCTGTCATAGATGTAGAGGCCGGAAGTCCAAAATCAAGGGGTCAGCCAGGGTGGTGCTCCCTCTGAAGGCTCTGGGGGAGAATGCTGCCTCCTGCCTTCTCCGCTCGGGCGGGGCTCAGGTGTCCTCGGTTTCTGCCTCCGCCTGCCTCCTCTCTGTGTCCGCTCCTCTCTTACCAGGACGACAGTCATTCAATCAGGGAATCACCCTGATTCCAGGATCCTATCATCTTACGGTCCTTAATCAATTCTATCTGCAAAGGCCGAATTCTTAAATCTGGTCAGGATTTGGAGGTTCTGAGGTTCTGGATGGGCAATGAATTTGGGGGTAGGCACTATTCAGCCCGCTGCAGATTACATCAACGAGAGTCAAATGTCTGGCAGAGTGTGAGCACTTAACACACGTGTTTCCTCTCCTCTCTCTCCCCTTTCATGCAAATGGCTCAAGGGCCCAGAATAGCCTGGGGAATTGTTCTAGGAATCTCCGACTAGATCTTCCCCATTTTGACAGAGGGGTATCTCATCCCCTGGGACACACAGAAGATGCTTTCATGACATGTGTCCTGGAGCCAAACCAGTTTGTTTTTTTCCTCTACATTTTGGTGCAAAAATTCTTTTCAAGTGCAGGAACAAGTGCAATAAGCCATAGGCAAGGAGAGCCTCAAGGCGTGAGAGCCTCAAGGCGTAGCTGTTGTACTTGGAGGTCTCGCTGTCTTCCTCTCTGTCCTCAGTGAAATTCCTGCTTTCTGTTGCTCCTCTGAAGGAGAGCTTTCCCTTTACCCCCAAACGCATGTGTATCTCAGGAAAAGCCAAGACAGGTACTAAATTTCAACTTGCTCACGGAGCAAATCTTGATGGGTGTTAGTCTGGGGGTGAATCGAATTTGGAGCCTCCTAGCTAATGCCATTGTTGGCAACGTTCAGATCCACCGGGTCGTGTGACAGGCTATTCGGCCAAATCCACCACCCTCTTTCCCAGTGCTTTTGTATGTATATTAGCCCCATCTCCTTTCTGAAGCTCTGGGTCTCACAGAACTCGTGTATTGCACTCTG
>NW_027533270.1:704243-704935 GCF_008692635.1 Crocuta crocuta
GTCTATTCTGTATTAATTATGCAGCTAGCCGCCAGGAGTCCGCATTACAGCTTTGTGAATTTCCTATAAACAGTCTCCCTGGTAGAAGATCCGTGGAAATCTCCTCCGTACCTGGCAACCAAGTGCTGTAATTCTCAACGCAGTGCCTGTCTGGAGCGGAAACAAATCAATAGCTAAATGTGACTGCAGCTAGATTACTAACTCAATCTTCTGGTCTCCAAGGGAGAAAGAGGTGCAACCTTTAATAATGAGGAGCCTGCTGAACGAAGAGTGGGAGCTGTGTTATTAGTAGGAAGAAACCTGCCAGGAAGGGGAGATCCTGGTTTTGGAGGGCATTTTGATTTTTATATTTCTCAAAATTATTACTATTTTTTTTTTACTGTTCGGTACTTCTTTTCTGATCCTGTTTTAGAAACTGATAAAGGGTATTGACTCTTAGCCATCAAAACTCTTTGTTCTGCATGTAGCAGTTCAAAGAGCATACACTTGATTTTCTTGCAGAAGAATTTGGAGAAGCCAGGTATACTGCACCCGAAACAGGAAAATTGCCTTTGAGGAATGAAGCTTTGAGCTCAACACACATTGTATCAAAGCAAAGTCACCTTAAAGCGGGGGATGAGCACTGGGTGTTATGTGGAAACTAATTTGACAATAAACTATTTGTAAAAAAAAAAAAAAAAAAAAAAGACGGG
>NW_027533270.1:705009-711691 GCF_008692635.1 Crocuta crocuta
CTATTTAATTGAGCCAGGGTGGGGCCCAGGTGTTTTATTAAAAGCTCCCCCAGGGATTCTAAAACGGCTTGAGAATTTCCTTAAAGAGACAGAATAGCTTTTAAGACTTCGGGATTTCACCCACACATTGAATGCCGCTAAAGTAAGAATGTGTCATGCATAAATGCGGGAAGGAGATGGTTAGCCAAAGAAGCCAGGAAAAGCTCATCTTTGAACCCTTCTCTGATCGCGGGTGTAAAATCCACCCCCTCCCCCACCAATCTCTATCTCCCTTTCCAGCTTTGTCTCCCTTTATGTTATTTTCCATCTAAAATATAAGCTCCATGAGAATAGTTTGGCTTGGGGCCTGTTTTGTTCACACTTGTATGCCACTGCCTATTAGGGAGAGCCTAATACATGCTAGACACTTAGATATGTTGAATGAATGGGTAAATGCATAAATGAAAGCAGTGACAGAAGTGAGTTTTCCTATTTCTTTAGCAAGCAGCTCGTACCGCGAAACCAATACCAACAGTTATCTTTAGTCGACTCCATAAAACATCACAAGATGATCATTTGGTTAAGGTTTGGATTCAAATTTATGTTTGCCAAAGGAGAGAAAGAATATGCTATCCTTAAACTGATGTAGGTCCTGTGACAGTAGTAAGTCTCCCTGTATATTAACTTGACATTGAGATTATACTTTGAATTATAGGCAGCAATACCTCTAGGGAGAAAAGGAAGAAAAGGAACTAGCTGTGCGAACTATTTCATTCCTGTGACATAGTTTTCACTGTACATTAATAAATTAGCATTTAGGTTTTGTACATTATTCTCGTGAGCTTGATTAACATGAGTGCACTCTTGAGCGACGAGTAGATTCACCTCTGCCCTCCATATGGGGCTCACTGAGGTCTCTGAGTCCTCAATGCCAAGTGTTAGACCTTGGACGAGAGCAAATTCACCAAGGTCACGAGGATAATGCCGTGAAGCCATTTCCACCTCTACCTAAAAGGGACTTTTGACATTTTAAATTTCCTACCACACTTTAAGAAACACAACAATCTCCTTGTCCTTGATTCTGACTTAAAATTTCTAAATTCCTAGGTGAAGGTCACTTCATGATTTGCTTTCTTAGACTACAGAAACTGCCCCCTTCTCCACGCCCACGCCCACCTCCAGTGACTCTTTTGACCACCTGGTTGAAGGTCACTGGTCCAGCGGAGCCCTCTGCCAGGACCCCTTGCAAGGATGACAGGTCCTCCAGCCTTCAGCTGTGACAGTCAGGCCCTCTGGATAGTGGACCAATCCCTACATCTTCATCACTTCTATGCATTGGTCGCGGCTGCTGGCGAAGAGCCAAAAATTAAGTCCTCCATTAAGAGCAACCTCGGGCTGCACGTAGCCCCAGTCCCAGGAAAAGCCTCAGACTGTTCAAGGCTAAAGCCATCCTAGGACCGCCCTCAGATCAGTTAATCAAAAAACACTCCTGTGGTCTGAGTCAAGGCTGGGAACTGCAGATACAAACTAGCCAATTTCTCACTGCTTGTCTGAACCCCACGTGGGCCCTTTGAACTCACCTCATAATTGGTCATTTTCAAAGGATTCTCAAAAGTCATGATTGGGTCCCACCAAAAGTAATGAACACCTCACAGATACTGAATGGTCAAAGCTGTAATTGTAATTGGTGCTTATGTGATGATGCTACATGTACTGTAACACCCCCATCCCTTACTCCTTAAAAACCCTGTTCGCTATTGTTTGGGGCTTCGCCTTGCTGCCACGACACCGGCAGGCTGGTGAGCCCCTGCTCGAGCTTGTAATAAAGACCCTTTTGTACTTGCATCGGTGCCGGCTCCTTGGAGGTCTCTGGGACTCATGATTTGGGCACAACACTGGCACCAGGATCCTTTGAAGAATAGATTTCTTTGAGGACTTCACTCACTCCTCCTTAGTCTTCAGTGTTTTGAACTCAGAATAAACAAAACAGAGCAAAACAGAAGCCAGAAGGCATTTCCACTAGTTCAGTCTTGCGGACCGATTGCTCTGCACGGAGTTGGGGGAAGGGAACAGAAATTGAGCCCTATGTTGGGGACACTCCAACACCAAGAAATAGCTCCTTGGTCTGCCTTCAGCCACATATATGCAGATAGTCCCTCAGCACAGGGATGACAAAGAGTGGCATCTCTTCTGGAGTCTCAGGGCTTCCCAGGTTCCATTCTGTGTAGATGTCCTCAGATCATGACATCGCCAGGAGCCTTAATATTAAGGGCGATGATCACAGCAACAAGAACACAACATTTAAAGGCCTTTGGCTTTCTGACATTGGCCAGGACACTCCCCCCACATATGGTGTTAGGGTGCTCAGGAAGGACAGGCGGTCAGCTAGCAGAGTCTCTGTGGTGGGGGACTTTTCTGTGTTTTATTCCCCTTAGGCGATGGCACTTTCCTCTCTTCACTAAATCTTCTGCTCCCCTTCTTTTTAAGTCTTACTCCTGCTTCTGGAACTGGTATCTGAGTCGTTAATATGCGTAGGAATCGCCTAGAAATCTTGTTTAGGAGGGGCTCACAATCTGCATTTCTGACAGACTCTTGCTAGTGACAGTGGTGCTGGTACAGTGAGTGAGGACCTGGATTTTAAATTTGATTTCATTTTAATTCCTTTAAATGTAAATAGTCCCTCATGGCTAGTGGCTGCCATATTAGACAGTGCAGATCTAGAAGAGGGACCGGCCTGCAGACTTTTTCTGTAAAGGGCCAAAGAGTAAGTGTCTCAGGGGCTGTGGGTCGTCTGGACTCTGTGACAAGTATTGCTGCTGTAGTAAAATGTGAAAACAAGCAATACATAAGCAAATGGGCTTGGCTGCCTTCTACTAAAACTTCATGCTACTAAAACTTCAAGCCTGCGGTAAGGCTGGATTTGGCCTGTAGGCTGGGCTTTGCAGACCTCTGCTTTAGAGTATAATTTGGTGATGTTAAAAGAAAGATTTAGAAAATGACCTGAAGCATATTCCCGAGACGGAAATAAATGCCTTTCTTTACATTTAAATCTGAATGCATAAAACATTAGTTTTGCTTTTAATCCATAAAAACTCCATAAGCAAATTGTCTTTCAAATATTGAAACCTAATGTTCTACGTTATTGTGTAAAATTATTGCCCGTGAATGTTTATTACTGTTAGTCTTTTGGATAGCTAGCTGTTCCATACACACACACACACACACACACGCACACACACACACTTTTTGTATGCTTTTTCTTTTTTGGTCTTGAAATCTTGAATGCACTGCCATTTGTACAAATGTTAGCAGCGTGCTAATTACAAATGTGTGCATACAAATGTGTGCTAATTATGCAGTTAAATACTTAAGAAATACTAACCTCTGGGGCAGCTGGGTGGCTCAGTCGGTTAAGCGTCCAACTTCAGGTCAGGTCATGATCTCATGGTTTGTGAGTTCGAGCTTCGCGTTGGGCTCCGTGCTGATAGCTCGGAGCCTGGAGCCTGCTTGGATTCTCCCTTTCTCTCTGCCTCTCCCCCGCTCACGCTCTGTCTCTGCCTCTCTCTCAAAAATAAATAAAAACATGAAAAAATATTGTAAGATAAAAACATAAGAGAGAAATACTAACCTCTCAACTTGATGGTTGTGGCAGCAAAGTTACTTTCTCTTAGTATGTGTGCTCTTTCAACTCAAGAAAAATGTGTGTAGTCAGTTCCTGTTAATCCAACTGCATTTCTTTTGTTGTTGTTGTTTTGCAGTAGCTGCCTGAACTAATATTTTATACATGTTTTATTAAGCTGGTACCGTTCATCCGCTTATACTATCCATCATGAAATGATGAATGCCATGCTGGGGCATTATTAGTTTGCATCATTAACCATTAGAAACAGGAAGGACTTATGGGGTAATCTCTCATTGTGCTAAGTACAAAATTGTTTTCTCTAAAATGAGCAATCTAAAGATAATCACATTTTATAGATGCAAACGATTTCACATTTCTTATGAACACAATCTGTGTTCAAAAATCATTATTGTGCCAGTTTAATAAGCCATTACATTGAAATGGCTGTAAATGCGTTTGGTGAAGACGATAAATATTAATGGGATGCTGGTCACAAGTCACACGTCGGGTCTAGTAAGGAACAGTTGAGGACTGTGGTACAACCAGGATAGCTTTAATTGAGGAGTTTGCCGGTGCGACAAGGGGTGAGGTCCTCCAAAAGAATCGACATTATCTGCCGATCACCTCCAAAGGCAGCCAGTGGTCCCAAATCATGGTCTCCAAAGACGAGGCAGTGAACTTGTGTTCAGGTGGGGCTGATGCTGACTTCTGAGATATGCACATCCTGGTGCAAATGACAAGATGGCAGGGACCTGGGGGCACCTGGCTGGATCACTCAGTAGAGCATGCAACTCCTGATCTCAGGGTCATGAGTTCGAGCCTCACGTTGGGTGCAGAGATTACTTAAAAATAAAACCCTAAAAAAAAAAAAAAAAAAGGGAGCAGGCACCCGGGCAGAGATTCTTGCAGTCAGGCGGGTTACCGTGTCGTGGATAACTTGGTGGGGGGCAGCGTGGGGCCTTCTAAGAGCCTAAGTCTTGTATGCGATGGTTCAGAATTTGTCCAGTGAAGAAGCTAAGTTGGTATCACTAGAGACTTGGCATGTGATGTAGGATCTGGGGTAAAGACTATGTGGGTACTTGCAGCTCTATCCTGGGACTCGGAGACCATGAGGGAGTGTGGGGCCAGCTGAGGACAGAGTACAGGCTAACAGCACCCCCCCTCCACCAGGTGGGACATGTGTGACATGCCACAGATGCTCCTGGCTGCCCAAGAACAGGGGAAAGGAAAGGAAGCAGATTTTTTTAATGATTATTTATTTTTGAGAGAGAGAGAGAGACAGAGTGTGAGCAGGGGAAGGACAGAGAGAGAGGGAGACACAGAATCCAAAGCAGGCTCCAGGCTCTGAGCTCTCAGCACAGAGCCTGATGCGGGGCTTGAACCCATGAGAGGTGAGATCATGACCTGAACCAAAGTCGGACACTCAACCAACTGAGCCACCCAGGCACCCCAATAGCTGGCTGACTGATAGAGATCCCAGTTGTGCAGGCCAGGAGTCTCCTTCCTTTGACAGAGAACTTAAAAAACTGCAAGAAAGAGGCAATCTTATTTGGAGCCTAATCTCCAGAAATCTATAGACTATTTCCTGGAGCCCTGATATCGCCCTCATCAAGATGTAAGGGGTTTAAGTGCCTGCCATGGGATGTGGGAAACAGAGGCAAGTGAAAACTTAAATTCCCTTCCCGCCACAGTCCATTGACACGTCCTTGAAACCTGCAGAGTGACTTCCTCTAGGAGCTCAGCTCCCATGATGATGACACTTTGCTGGTGGCAAAAGGGAGTCTTGGGTTAATAGTACCCTGACCCCCCGGGATCCTGTAAGTCTCCTTTGACATATAAAACTTCCGTTATCTCAGCTCCCCCAAGATCTATGCAGGCAATCCCACTCCAAGCTTATGGCACCTGATATTCATCCGAAGGGGCTCATGACTGAGCTTTCACTAAATAGTAATAAATGGCATTTCCCTAGCAACAGCCGCCCCTCAAGGGCCTGGAAAACTTGCTTCCAAACTTCTTTAGAGAGTGACTCTATCCCTGACCCCCGCCCAACCTGAGGGCAGATAATCAGTTACCTGTCACCACCCCCAGTGCGGCTCTTCCTGCCCACGCGTCCTGTCCTCGGGCTTTAATAAAATCATCTTTTTGCACCAAAGATGCCTTCAAGAATTCTTTCTTGACTGTTAGCTCCAAACCTCCCCCCTCCACCCCAGAACTTCATCACTTGTGCAGATGAGGTTTCTAATATCTCACCAGGCTGGAAGGAAGGCAGATTAAAAAAATAAATGTAGTTTTTCAAAACCCAAGACCTTTCGGGGACCTTTTATGTTATAAGCTGCTGTACCCCTTTAAAGCTCAGAACAGATATCTTTTCGTTGTTAGCATTCTTGAACCTTCCTTCTGTTTGGCGCATGCTTTTCCTTGCTCTTGCCCAGAATATCGTGTGTACCGGCGGGTCANAAATAATACTTTTATAAAAGTGAACCATTTCACTGAAGAATATTTTCAAAAATGTGTTACGTAAAAAAGGAATATGATATTTTTTTAAAAATCTGAAATTACATTCAACACAGATTAAGCTTGCTTTTCCACTTATAAGCATTTTATTCTGTTATAACATAAAAACAATGTGTTCTTTTCAATTGCTATGATCGAGATATCGGTGCTTAGCGAGCTTTCCCATTTGGCCCTGTGCATTGCCCATCCCCTGAGCTGTTAGACAGGGACACGTGATTAACTCTGGCCCTGTGCATAAGAAAGAAGGACAGGGTATTCCGGGTGCTCAGGTCATGATCCCCGAGTTCATGAGTTTGAGTCCTGCATTGGGTGAGCGCGAACCCTGCTTTAGGTTCTGGGTGAGCCCTGCTTCTCCTTCTTTTTCCCCGTCTCTCCCCCTCCTCTATCTCTGCCCTGGTGGAATTCTCTCTCTCTCTCTCTCTCTCTCTCTCTCTCTCTCTCTGCCCCTCGCTCACTTGTGCCATCTCTCAGAAAAAGAAAAAAAAGGACAAAACTCAGGAATGAAGTTCTGGGCCAAAGTTTAGGAGACTTGGTATGTGCCAGCCACCATGTCATTCCTTCTTCTGT
>NW_027533270.1:711826-717375 GCF_008692635.1 Crocuta crocuta
TTTTGATGGCAAAATAATCCATCCTAGCCTCACTGATATAGATATATTGAATAGCATTGTATGGATATACCTTGATTTGACAGTTGTACAGTATTTCAATTCCATTGTTTCTGTTATTGAATGAATATCATTAAATGTAAGTTTCTGTGGAAATTCATGAGAATTTCCTTTTTAAAATTTTTTAAAATATTTGTTTATTGAGAGAGAGAGACAGAGTGTAAGGGGGGGAGGGGCAGGGAGAGAGAGAGGGAGACATGGATTCGGAGGCAGGCTCCTGGCTCTGAGTTGTCAGCACAGAGCCTGACATGAGGCTCGAACTCACGAACTGTGAGGTCATGACCTGAGCCGAANCCTAGAAACCAAATTACTGGGTGGGAGAATTTGGAGCTTTTTAAGGCTTGACTATGTTTTGTAAAATTTCTCCTCAGAAAGATAATGGCAATTTATAGTCTCCTTAGCAATGTACATGAGTGCTAGTTTCACCCTGCCTGCCCAAATTGGGCATTATTGTTCTTTACGAATACTTACAAATGGGATAAGTGAAAAATCATACTGACTTCAAATCTGGTTCATTTTAACAACAAAATGGCCATAATACTGACAGATTTTCACTGTAACTATCTCTTAATGGGTCTTGATTTCACGAGCCTAAGTAACTCGAGGATGGACGTAGCACCTATCTAGTAGAATGACTTTTGGAAACGAAACAGAGATGACTCTGCCAATAAAACCAGTCTTATGCCAGGGCAACAATAACAGAATTGAATCATTCTATTTTTTCCTGGAGCTTTTTCTTTCGGTCTGTCCAGACATTTATTCCTAAACTGTGAGAAAACAAAAATACAAGATGGCTGATTTTCTGAAACACGACAGATTCTAGGACAACTCATTGCTGTTCTGTTCATAGCCTCTACTCATCGCCTCTGTTGTCTAGCCTCTGCTTATGGAAAACTAAAAAGATTCCTGACTCCTCCACTGAATCCCACCCCAATGATTCAAGAAACAATATACCTTGAAATAGTGGAGAGTCAAAAAATGGATATATTCCCATTAAATGAATGAAGCCACGAATGAAATGGGTCTTGAAAGACGAGGTACATAGTAGACAGTCAATAAGTGCTTGGAGAAAGGAAGGAAAGAGGGGAGATGGAAGGAGGCAAGAAATGTGTTGTATCGTAGTTGGAATAAGAAGGGAATGAGGACATCATCCTGTGTAAGCTCTTCATTTTAAAGTAAACTCGGGGGCGCTTGGGTGGCTCAGGTGGTGAAGCGTTCAAACTTTGGCTTGGGTCATGATCTCACGGTTCATGGGTTCGAACCCCTTGTCAGGCTCTGTGCTGACAGCTCAGAGCCTTGATCCTCCTTCGGATTCTGTCTCTCCCGCTCTCTCTGCCCCTCCCCTGCTCACGCTCTGTCTCTCAAAGATAAGTAAACATTAAAAAAAATAAACTAAACTCAAAGTAGGGCACCTACCTGGCTGGCTGAGTTGGAAGAAAATGCAACTCGTAATCTGGGGGCTGTGAATTTGAGCCCCACATTGAGTGCAGAGATTACTAAAATAGGTAAAACTTAAAAAAAAAAAAAACAAAAACAAAACTCAGAGCAATGAAGTGAGATCTCTAAAGTCCCAAGCTCACAGCTGGGAAGTCGTTAGACTAGGACCCAAACCCGGGTCTTTCTGCTCCCATCCTGTGCTTCCGCAGCATTGAAGAGCGAGCTGCTGGTAATTCCTCTGCCCCCTACCGAAGCTTCGTTGAGAAGCATCCACTCAGTACTTATTGAACACTGATATATAGGACATGGTGGTAGATTCTGTGAACTCATAGGGGCCTCCCCATCCAGTAGGGGAAACAGATGTGAAATCAGACAATGAGCTTGATGGAAACCCATGCAAGATGGCGTTGAAAAAGCCAAAGGAGTAGAGAGGCATTCCAGCTAGGTACAGTAAAACCTCGGATTGCAAGTAACTTGTTCTGCAAGTGTTCCGCAAGATGAGCAAACATTTCTAATACATTTTAACTTGGTAAATGAGTGATGTCTTGCATTACGAGTAGTATGTGGCACTGAACATCACATGATCTTGTCTGAGCCAATGGTTCTTGAAATTCGCTTGGATATACAAGTGCTTTGGATGACAAGCATGTTTCTGGAATGAATTATGCTTGCAAACCAAGGTCTTACTGTATTAGGGGAGGTTTCTTTCAGGAGCTGCCTTTTTAATTTGTTTTTCTTTTTCTTAAAATTTATTTATTTTTTGAGAGACAGAGCATGAGTGGGGGAGCGGCAGAGAGAGAGGGAGACACAGAATCCGAAGCAGGCTCCAGGCTCTGAGCTGTCAGCGCAGAGCCCAAAGCGGGGCTTGAACTCATGAACCGTGAGATCATGACTTGAGCTGAAGTCAGATACTTAACCGACTGAGCCACCCAGGCACCTGCTTTTTAAAAATATTTATTTCTTTTTGAGAAAGAGAGAGAGAGACAAAATGTAAATGGGGGAGGAGCAGAGAGAGAGGGAGACAGAATCCGAAGCAGGCTCCAGGCTCCGAGCTGTCAGCACAGAGCCGGACACGGGGCTCTAACTCATGAACCATGAGATCTTGACCTGAGCCAAAGTCGGACACTTAACCAACTGAGCCACCCAGATGCCCTGGGATTCAATTTCTCTTAATGTTGTTTTCCTTTATAATCATTCACAGGGCATCAGGACAGTACTCACTCTGATGGGTAATGAATTAATTAATTGATTTTTATTTTTATTTTTTTAATATTTAGTTTTGGGGAGAGCACAAGCAGGGAAGGGGCAGAGAGAGGGTGACAGAGGATCTGAAGTGGGCTCTGCACTGACAGGCTGACAGCAGTGAGTCCGACATGGGGCTCTAAGTCACAAACCGTGAGATCATGACCTGAGCCAAAGTCAGAAGCTCAACTGACCGAGCCACCCGGGCACCCCTACCATGATGGTTAATTTAATGTGTCAACTTCACTAGGCCACAAGGTGCCCAGATATTTGGTCAAACATTCTTTTCTGAGTGTTTCTAGAAGAGTGGTTTTGGATTAGGTTAACATTTAAGTCGCTAGAGTGAGTAGAGCAGATTTCTCTCCCTGGAAGCCCATCCAGTGCACTGCAGGTCTAAAAACAACAAAGACTGATCCTCTCCTGAGTGAGAAAGAATTCCTCTTGCCTGGCTGCCTCCCAATTAGCACCCTTTTCTCCTTCCTCGGGGCTCAAGACTGAAACATGGGCTCGAGCCTCCAGCTCGACGGCCTTCTGACTGTAACCACACCCTTGGTTCACCTGGGCCTCCCGCTTGCCAGCTCCGCTTGCCGATCTTGAGGCTTGTCAGTGTCCATAAGCATGTGAGCCAAGGCCTTATACTAAATCTCTTCATATGTATATTTCCTGCTGGTTCTGTTCCTCTGGACAACCCTGAATAACACCCTAACTTCCTCATGAGCCATCAACATAAACTATTGTGTCTCAAGCTCATGGTTTTAGCTAGAAAGCTGCGCCTATAAAAGGAGACATGTAAATATAATGATACCGAGCCTGGGTCCCCAAACTTTCATGAACCATTGCTTCTTCAGTAGTGTTTTCTACTAAGGACCGCACATAGCCCCGACTTCTTTATTTGCATTTCCTGGTAGGTATTGGTGAGTGGAGACTCTCTCCATCTTCAGTCCAGAGAGCTGAGGTTAAGTCCTAGCTCTGCTGATGATATGCTGTGTGATCTTGGACAAGTCTCTTTAACCTGACTCATAGTTGTTTTCACGTATTTAAAGTTTTTTGTTTGATTTTTTTTTAATGCTACCCTTTTTTTAAAAAAAAAAAAAGGTTTTTTTAATGTTTATTTTTAAGAGAGAGAGAGAAAGACAGAGCATGAGTGAGGGAGGGGCAGAGAGGGAGGGAGACACACAATTCAAAGAAGACTCCGGGGTCTGAGCTGTCAGCACAGAGCGTGATGCGGGGCTCGAACCCACGAACCATGAGATCGTGACCTGAGCTGAAGTTGGACGCTTAACCAACTGCGCCATGCAGGCGCCCCTAATGCTAGCTTTTTTTTTAAAAGTTTATTTTTATTTCTTTAGAGAGAGAAATAGAGAGCAAGTGGGGGAGGGGCAGAGAGAGAGGGAGACAGAGAATCCCAAGGAGGCTTTGCCCTGTCGGCGTGGAGCCCCACGTGGGGCTCGAACTCACAAACCTTGAGATCATGATCTGAACCGAAACCAAGAGTCAGTCGCTTAATTGACTGAGCCAGTCAGGAGCCCCTAAAACAAAGTTTTAAAAGATGTACCCTTGCAGAGTTATTGGGAGGATTAAATAAATTAGCAGGTAGATAGTGTACACTGGTGGCACCTGGCCCATTACCAAGTTTCCGCCTGCTTTGTGACATGCAGAGAATGGCCCTGGAAGTTTGAAGAGCTAGAAGCATCGGTGAATTGTACGATCTCTGCTGGGGGGTCCCCACGGGCAAGGGCTGGCGGGCGTGGGACGACAAAGGCCCAGTACTCTTGCCTGGATGTGGGACACACTCTGAAGTGTACTTGTTTCTCCGATGTTCCCCTTGACATCAGGATGAGATGGGGGCTCCGCTTGGGATGGCACCCATGTGTGGCTTCCTTCTCCTTCCCCGCCCTGCTTCCTCGCACTCTCCTACTCTTCTCTCCCGGGAGCACTTCCTTCATAAATCACTTGGGCTCGAACCCTCGGCTCAGAACGTGCTTCTGGGAGAACGTGACCTAGGACAGCATGTGAGTGAAAGTGCTTTGTAAACTATAAATAGGGCAACCGTATGTCCTGGTTTGCCTGTGACAGTCCCGCTGTATGCCTGTTGTCCCAGTGTACTTATTAATAGCACCTCCTTTCACCTACAAAAACAGAAATCTTATGGTCACCTTTAGGGTAAAGCGCCTGAGAGATGCTTGAGAGAACAGGAAGTGAAGATAATGAGCACAGTAACAATTGAACTCAGTCAAGCAACTCATTGACCTGATTTCTCCTAAATCAATGAGTTGTTTGAATTGGCATCACATAGAAATCCCAAGATTATGAGCACTGTGAGTTTGTTTGTTCGTTTGTTTTAGTTTGAGACAGAGAGAGTGCATGATCAGGGGAGGGGGGCAGAGAGAGAGAGAGAAAGAATCTCAAGCAGGATCCACGCTTGAGCCCACAACCTAAGCCAAAATCAAGAGTTGGATGCTCAACCAACTGAGCCACCTGGGTGCCCCACTGTGATTTTTCTAAGATAACATTCAGAGGATGCTATGCTTCTTATTACGTATAGGAAGGATACGAGAATAAGAAAGTACCCTGGGGAGCCTGGCTGGCTTAGTTGACAGCGCATGTGACTCTTTTTCTTGGGGTCATGAGTTTGAGCCTCACACTGGGTGCAGAGATTACATACATATATACCCACCGTAAATGGCACTTTCAAAATTAATATGACTTATTTATTTGTTTGTTTGTTTGTTTATTTCAGATGGAAAAACAGAGCACATGAGTGGGGCAGAGGGGGGGAGAGAGAGAGAGAGAGAGAGAGAGAGAGAGAGAGA
>NW_027533270.1:717435-718048 GCF_008692635.1 Crocuta crocuta
GCCACCGAGAGCCCCAGCCCATGACACTATGATCATGACCAGAGCTGAAATTGAGAGTTAGGTGCTCAACTGACTGAGTCACCCAGGCCCCCCTGAAAGCTAATATGCTTCAAAGGGGATACCAGGGCATTGAGCTCAGTTCGTTGAGCACCTGACTCTTGATTTTGGCTTAGGTCATGATCTCACAGTTCATGGTATCAGGCCCTGTCTCAGGCTCCTTGCTGACAGTGCAGAGCCTGCTTGGGATTCTCTCCCTCTCTCTCTGCCCTTCCTTAGTTGGAATGCATGCTCTCTCTCTCTCAAAATAAATGTTTTTAAAATAGAAATAAAAGTGGATATCAGCAAGAGTATTTATTGGTAAAATTACTTATAAATGTTAAAAACAGTATAGATTTGGGGCACCTGGGTGCCTCAGTCTGTTGAGTAACTGACTTCAGTGCAGGTTATGATCTTATGGTTCATGGGTTTGAGCCCCACGTCGGGCTCTGTGAAGACAGCTCAGAACCTGGAGCCTGATTCAGATTCTGTCTCTCCCTCTCTCTCTGCCCTTCCCCTGCTGGCACTCTGTCTCTCTCTGTCTCTGTCTCTGTCTCTCTCCCTCTCCCTCTCCCTC
>NW_027533270.1:718057-734380 GCF_008692635.1 Crocuta crocuta
ATGAGCACTGGGTGTTATATGTAAACCAACTTGACAATAAACTATTTAAGAAAAAGAAATAAACATTAGAAAACTAAAAAAATAAAAAAGACTATAGATTTTGGGGTGCCTGGGTGGCTCAGTCACCTGAGCATCTGACTCTTGATTTTGGCTCAGGTCATGATCTCATGGTTTGTGACTTTGAGACCTGCATTAGGCTCTGTGCTGACAGCATGGAGCCTGCTTGGAATTCTCTCTCTCCCCCTCCCTCTCTTTTCCTCCACCAGTCATGCTCTCGTTTTCTCTCTCTCTCTCTCACAAAAAACTTTTAAAAAAAAGTACAGATTCCAATGACTCATTAAAACCATATATTGTGTGTAAAATGAAATCAGTGTAAAAGAAAAAGTAATCAACAATCATATTAATAACCATGGTAACAATTTTTTATTCTCAACATTCTCAGGTTTTAGTTATAAACAGGTTTCAGGGTACCTGGCTGGCTCAGTAGGTAGAGCATGTCACTCTTGATCACAGGGTCATGAGTTCAAGCCCCACGTTGGGTGTGGAGCTTACTTAAATTAATAAGTAAATAGGTTTCACTTCTAAATAGGCATCAAAAGGGATGTCTCAAAGCCTTAGGCCACTCACACAAGAGCATGGACAGTTCATTTGTGAGGCAGGACAGTACTTGGGATCTTTGTCTAGATGTTCATTTTGCTAGTTGGCAGCTAAGATGTTAAAATTGGTCAAGAAACTTGCGTGGACCTAAGCTGTTGACATAGCAACATTTTCCCAACTGATGGACTAAGTGAAATGTAAAGCTTGTTTCTCTCAAATTGTATTAAAAGTCTAGTATGGACTGATTAGCATTTCTTTTCTGTAATTTAGAGCATCAGGACTCTAAATTACATTAAGGCAGATTGCCTAAGTCTCCTTATTGTAATACAGGAACTTGTGCTAAGTATTTTTAAGGGAACTATTGCAATTAAGTGTGAGAAAGAGACCTTATTATATCTTCTGTAGCAATTATTAGCCTCTTAATATACTTAAAATTGTGACTTGCTGATGAGATAGTTATTCGTTCAAAAAAGTCCTTTAACATTTATGTGCTGAGCACCTATTATGGGCCAGGCCCCATGCTGGGGTGATAGCAGTGAATAAGACAGACAGTCTCTTTCCTCATGGAGCTTGTAGTCAAGAAAATACGGCTAGGGGCGCCTGGATGGCTCAGTGGTTAAGCGTCCGACTTCGGCTCAGGTCATGTTCTCACGGTTCATGGGTTTGAGCCCCGCGTCAGGCTCTGTGCCGACAGTGAACTCTGAGCCCGGAGCCTGCTTCAGATTCTGTGTCTCCCTGTCTCTCTGCCCCTCCCCTCTTGTGCTCTGTGTCAGTCTCTCAAAAATAAACATTAAAAAAATGTATATGTCCAGTAAAACTGTTGCTTTGTTATTCTGTTTGGTGTGTGTGTGTGTGTGTGTGTGTGTGTGTGTGTGTGTGCTTAACATTTAGAGAGGTTACTTTTAACCTTAAACATATATAATTGAACAAACTTATTATGAAATGATAATTGGATAAATGTTTCACTTCTCCAGAGACTGTAAGTCCGGGCCCCAGTGTGGTGTTCTGATAAAGCAGCTCGTGTTTATTCACTGCTGTCACGCTTGGTTTTAATCTCACACCTCCAGTGTAGATTGTGTGAGTTAGGAATTCAAAAAAGCACTGGCATTATGGGCTAAGGCAATCCTCTTCTTACAAGTAAGGCTCTTCCATCTTGACCTATATGGACAGTAGCTTAATTCCAGAACCTGGGGGAAAAAAAATCTATGTTTGATACAGAGGATACCTGATTGGACCATGATACAGTGTTATTGTTGTAGTTCATGAAAGCTACTGCTCCTGGGGGAATCTGGGGACAGGGTACCCAGGATCCCTCCCTATTATCTCATATAACTCAATCTCAATATGCAATCAAAATAAAACATTTTTAAAAGTTGATTTACTTATTTCGAGAGAGAGAGAGCATGTAAGTGAGCAGGGGAGAGGCAGAGAGAGAGGAAGAGACAGAATCCCAAGCAGGCTCAGCTCTGTCAGGGCAGAGCCTGATGTGGGGCTCGATCTCAGGAACGCTGAGCCAAAACCAAGAGTGAGACACTTAACTGGCAGAGCCACACAGGTGCCCCGGAATAAAACATTTCATTAAAAAAAGAACAGGCTAGGGGGCGCCTGGGGGGCTCAGTCAGTTGAGTGGCTGACTTCGGCTCAGGTCATGATCTCCCGGTTTGGGAGTCTGAGCCCCAAATAGGGCTCGCTGGTGTCAGCCTGTCAGCGCAGGCCTGCTTCACATTCTCGGTCCCTCTCTCTTTACCTCTCCCCTGCTTGTGCTCTCTCTAAAATAACTATTGAAAAAAGAAAAAAGAGGCTAGTACCTGGAATGATAATGATCCCTTCCTTTGTCCCCTCCAAACTCTATTCTGTTTTTATAGATGATGATATCCAAGAACAACAGCCATGATGACTTTTTTCTGCAGCTAGGATATAAATGCCCTGATCATGAAAGCATGTAATGTAAGAACTGTACCTACACTGTAAGAAAGGATACAGATTTCTTAACAGCATCTTCTTTGAAAGCATGAATACCATGTGACTCGTTTGCTTAGACTCCAGAGCATGAGCCCATGGATTTACTCCTTACTTACGAGCTTTATATTTACACTAATTGCTGGCCCCAGATTCCCCATCTTCCTTCTTTGGTGATTATCTGGCAAATGTGTATCTTTTATCCCGAAAGAGAAAGGGTAGGGAAATGAACAAAACTCCAAACCTTGCAGAATCTAACCTAAAAGAATTTATTGAAAGGTGACCTAATGGTTATATCTGCAATAAGACGGAGTCTTCTGCTCCTAAAAAGGTGTCCATCGTGATTGTCTTCCCTTAGTCTCTCAAGTTCAACAGTCACAAAGTACAATCAGGTGAACTGGCCCAGAAGAGACGCTCAGTAAATGCTTGCTGAGTGAATTAGTATTGCGTAAAAGATTATACAGAGAAGAACCAGCCATTCTAGTAATTAAGTTTGATGGACCTTATGAACAGTCCAGATAATGCTGGAAAACAAAACTGCATGACCGAGTCGACAGTACCTACTTTAGACGAGATTTGCAGGGCAATAACTCTCTGAGAAAGTGGCATTTAGCAGAGATGTGAATGGTAAAAAGGAAAAAAGCCACAAGAGAATGGTGTGGGAAGAGAAGTACAGGCATGGGGAACAGAAACCTCTAGGTCTTGAGGCCGGAATGAGCTTGACTAGTATGAAGACTAGGAAGACAGTGTGGCTGTGACATGTTGAGGCAGGAACAGAATACTACCAGATGATGTGGAGATTTCCATTTCTTGGTGGAGACCCTGACTGTTTATTCTGAACGCAGTGAGAGAGTGTTGGTGGGTAATGAACACAAAAATGACATCATCTGAATTGGTTTCTCTTTTGGGGATCAGAACGCCTATATGTATTATCTCCATTGTTGGGACTGCTGCCTTTTCTTGGGTGCCAGGGCCCAGGGCCATGAGCGATGGACCTTCCCTACTCTTATGTGAGTGCGAGGTGGACACCGCTAGCCGTACAGTTTCTGTGAAGGTCCAGTATATCGGGCAGACTTGAGTCTGAGTGCTGAGTCTGCTGTTTCCTAGCTTCGGGTGCTTGGGCAAGCTACTCAATCTCTCTGATTCTTATTTTCTTCATTTCCACAATAGAGAAGGGTAGCATTTCCTTGGGGCATCTGGGCAGCTCAGTCAGTTGAGTGTTTGACTTCAGCTCAGGTCATGATCTTGCGATGGGTGAGGTCGAGCCTCGCATCAGGCTCACTGCTGTCGGCGCAGACCGCACTTCGGATCCTCTGTCTCCCTCTCTCTCTGCCCTTCACTGTTCACGCACACCCTGTCACTCATTCCACACATTGCACACATGCAAATCATACTTGAATTCGAAGCCCTGCTGCACCATTTAGTAGCTCTAGGGCCTTAGGTGAGTTAATGAACCTCTATAAACATCACTTTTCCAATCTGTAAAATAAGAGTGATGACAGTACTCTCCTGCATTAGCTAGGATTGATTAGGCTGGAGTTCATAAAACAGAAACCCCAAAGTAACAGTTGAACAAAATGGAAGTTTCTCTCTCATGAGAAAGAAGTCTAGAAGCAGGAAGTCCAAGCCTAGCATGGCATGTCCAAGAGCAATAGGGACCCACTCCCCTTCTGTCTTCTCCATTCTATCACATTAGCTCTTGGGCTTCCATCTTCAAGTCATTTCATGGTCCAAAAAGGCTGCTGACACTCCAGCCATTTGCACTACATTCCATGCAGCAGGAAGAAAGACTAGTGGGAAGATAAAAAGCCTCACTTGTGTGTTCAGACAGCCCCCTTAAAAAGTGTCTTGGGGCACCTGGGTGTCTCAGTCAGTTACGTGTCCGACTTTGGCTCAGGTCATGATCTCACAGTTTGTGGGTTCAAGCCCCGCATCGGGTTCTGTGCTGACAGCTCAGAGCCTGGAGCCTGCTTCCAATTCTGTGTCTCCCCCCTCTCTGCCCGTCCCCTGCTTGCGCTCTGTCTCTGTCTCTCTCAAAAATAAATAAACATTGGGGCGCCTGGGTGGCTCAGTCAGTTAAGCCTCCGACTTCGCCTCAGGTCATGATCTCACGGTTCACGGGTTTGAGCCCCACATCGGACTCTGTGCTGACAGCTAGCTCAGAGCCTGGAGCCTGTTTTGGATTCTGTGCCGCCCTCTCTCTCTCTGACCCTCCCCTGCTCATGCTGTCTCTCTCTCTCTCTCTCTCTCTCTCAGAAATAAATAAAACATTAATAAATAAATAAATAAGTAAACATTAAAGAAAAGCCTGTCTTGAAGGCTGGCATAATCCTGATACTTCCAGTTATATGCAACTGACCAGAACTTAGCATGTTCACACATGGCTGCCGGGGAAGCTAGGAAATGTGTTTAGTTGGTGCCATCGCTGCCCCAAATAAAATCTTAATTCTGTTTATGAAGCAAAAAGGAAGAATGGGCATTTGACAGACAGTCAACGGGCTCAGCCACACCTTCCTGTAGGACTGTTTTAAGGGTTATAGGAGGTCCTGTAAGTATAGCCCTTAGCTCGTTTCCTGACAGATAGTAAGTGCTTAATAAAGAGGAAGGAATGCATGTCTTGCCCAACACACCCGTCCTCCAAACACACCTAGGAGAATCAAAGAACCCGAAATGTTGTAGTGCTTGCAAAAGGACAGTAGTCGTGTCAAAGGGTGCCACTCTTGGGCCGGAACCGGGTGGCCTTCAGTAGCCTGAATTGCAAATCTATGGGGCCTTATCCTTGAGAGAATATCCCTGGTTTAATTATGACAGTCTTTTCTTCCTAGAGTGTTAAGTCCCCTTTAAGCTCGAATAGAATATACCATGGTACTTGGGGTGCCTGGGTGGCTCAGTCAGTTAAGCCTCCGACTTCAGCTCAGGTCATGAACTCACGGTTCGTGGGTTCGAGCCCCACATCGGGCTCTGTGCTGACAGCCAGCTCAGAGCCTGGAGCCTGTTTCAGATTCTGTGTCTCCCTCTCTCTCTGACCCTCCCCTGCTCATGCTGTCTCTCTCTCTCTCTCTCTCCTAGAAATAAATAAAACATTTAAAAAAAAAAAAAGAATATACCATGGTACTTGAGAAAATGAGAGAGCCGCGAATCCTCACCCCTGAATTTGACCCGTACCTTAGACCCCTTCCCCCGCACCGCTTTCGCTAGAGCCAGTACCGCAGGAGGAATGGACTCCTTTTCAATGGCTGACCTTTGAGAAGAATAGGGAAATGAAAACGAGAAGAGAGTCATGGATTCCAGCAGGCATTTTGGGCTAAGAGTATGCCATTTCTATTCATTTTGACAGGATTTTCTTAAATGTTTCTAGAGCTCTGTCACCAGCATTGTTCACTGCAAGCAGGCACATCAATTAAAGGTGCCTTTAATATTATAATTAAAAAGTTAAGTTTTTGGAACTATAGCCTGATTAAATGATTTATCGTAAAGCCATGCGTTTTGTAATTTTATTAATGCCGAAAGATACGTGATTTCCCCAGACACAGACATAATGAGTTTTATGTGACCTCATGGACACGTACAGCTACCCAAATTCCTTGTGTCTTAATTTGAATACTTTAGTGACAGATACCTCAGTTTGAACAAAGAGGAGAAAAGAAAGGAAAGTTTCAATTATAAATTGAATCGTACTCTGTCACTAATCCTAACCATGTTAATGGGTGGGTTGACCTAATTCAAATTCCCTTTTAAATATGTTGGATGACTCACCGTCTTCTGAGTTATGAGTTTCCCTCTTGGGACTTCTCTTCCTACAATACACGGTCATCAAGCTCACACATGGGGTATCATAAATAAAAGAACCTCTTCTGGAGATTTACTGGGGCAGAAATGTACCATAAACAAATTTTGCATGAGTTTAAGCCATAGAAGGAACAAGATACAGCACAAAATTGATCGCATTTTAAGTATCGTAAGCAGTTAATTTAGATTTAATGACACAGTTGTTGTAAAGGATTACATTATCATCTGGCTATTACGTGAAATATCTGGACATTTGAAGGAGATGTTGAAAAGGGTGTAAGTCTGCTCTACCCTTCAACAGACGCAGGGGCCATTCCAAAAGTCTTCACCGTTTGTTTTTCATTTTAGTTGGTTTGTTGTGGTGATTTCCTAGGGTTAAATGAATGCTCAAATCTGTCATTCTTTTTCTTTTTTTTTTTTTTTAATGTTTATTTATTTTGAGAGACGGAGAGAGAATGAGCAGGGGAGGGGCAGAGAGAGGAGGACAGAAGATCTGAAGCAGGCTCTGCACTGACAGCACAGAGCCCGATGCGGGGCTCGAACCCACGAACTGTGAGATCATGACCTGGANTGTGTTGCTAGAAAAAAACCCTCAATGATGATGTTTTACTTGCTTTGGAGGGAGTGTTGCGAGTACCCTCAAGTTCGGTAGAAACAAGAATCTGTGAGTATCAGTTGCCACATTAAGACTCACGTGCAGCAGAAATCCTGGGTTTGCTGGGCGGCCAGTGCGCTGGGCCCCGCGAGGGCAGCTTCGTGGGCGAGCCGTGCCCCGTGGCTGGCACCGTGTGGCTCTCAGCCACCTGCGGTAGTTCCCCGTCTGTCGCCCTGCCCTGGCTCCACCTCTCACGGAAAGGAAAGAAAGGAAGGTGGACAGCCAGGCTTGGGTCACATACTATGTGCCAGCACTTCTGAGTCCCTTTCAGCTCACTTATTCCCTAGAGTTAACTTTGGGGAAGTGGGACTGTCTCCACTTTGGGAATGTGGACGCTGAGGGAAGGGACTTGCCCAGAGTCTCTGAGGAAGTAGAAAAATAAGGCTCTGAAGTCAGACCTGTCTGGTTCTAGAAAGTTGTTTTTTTTTTATTATTATTTTGGGGAGAGGGGAAGAGGGGGAGAGAGAGAGAGAATCTTTTTTTTAAGTATGTTTATTTATTTATTTTGAGAGAGAGAGAGAGAGAGCGAGCACAAGTAAGGAGGGGCAGAGAGAGAGAGAGCGAGAGAAAGAGAGAGAGAGAATCCCAAGGAGGCTTTGCGCTGTTAGTGCAGAGCCTGATGAGGGGCTCACACGGATGAACCGTGAGATCATGATCTGAGCCAAAGTCAGATGCTTGAGCGACTGAGCCACCCAGGCGCCCTGAGACAGACAGAGAATCTGAAGCAGACTCCACACTCAGCACAGAGCCTGACGAAGGCTTGATCCTACAACCCTGGGATCATGACCTCATATCAAGAGTCGGACGCTCAACCAACAGAGCCAGCCAGGCGCCCCACAGAAAGTATTTTTTAACCACTGAGCTTGCTGTCTCCTGGAAGCCTGTCTCCCCAGCCATCCTGCCCGTGACCCCTATGTGCTTCACTTCGGTACATCAGGACGCCCAGCTCTTTAGGCGTTCCTGCCCTCATTTCCTCTCAGATCTGGATCTCTAGGTCTGGTTCCACTCTGCCAGCATTTCCCTATTGATCTGTTTCGCTACGGGACCATGAGTGACCCATTCCAGAAACGAGCGAGCTTCTGCCGCTGGTGCGGAGCTGGTAGCAGAGCAGCAGCGTAATGGGAAGGCTGGGTGCGGCCCTGCGCTCCGGGAGGTCGGCCCGTTCGTTAAGGAGGACTGGCCTTCCTGGGAGGCTGGAGTGCAAAACACGTGACAGAGTAGACAAGATAATAACTGGCAGCGTCCTGTAACCAGTGACAATGGAGGAGCCAGAGCATGGCGGATGAGCACGAAGGAAGGGCTCTATCCGTGGTAGAATTCGAGAGTGTGGCCGAAAGGGGGTGGGGCTCCAGCCCTGTACACCAGGCAGCAATTTAAATGGACAGATGCTGTTTTGGGTTAATGAAAAGTCTCGCTACCTTCCAATGCCAGGAATGCTTAAGAGATGTACGATGCGGGAGCAAGTGCTCGCTGGTTTCAAGCAAGAGATGGCTCCTGAGCAGAACACGCATTAAAGAAAGCAGATACTCATCTCACATCCACAGTCCGGACCTTTGGTGCCAGCAGACACGTGCCTTCTGTGTACTTGAATGTTTTAAGCTGTGAAAATCTCAATAACCCTATATTTTCTAGCTAGGTTGGCCATTTGCATTTCATTTCCGTATTATTATCTTTAAAGTTTATTTACTTATTTTGAAAGGGGGAGAGGGGCAGAGAGAGAAAGAAAGAGAAAATTCCCAGCAGTCTCCATGGTGTCTGCTGAGTCCAGTGTGAGGTTCGATCTCATGAACTGGAATATCATGACCTGAGCCGAAATTGAGAGCTGGACACTCAACCAACTGAGCCACCCAGGAATCCCCACTTGCACTTTATACTTTTTTCTAATTAAAAAAATTTTTTTAATGTTGATTTATTTTTGAGAGAGAGAGAGCACAAGCGGGAGAGAAGCAGAGAGAGGGGGACAGAGGATCCAAAGTGGGCTCCGTGCTGACAACAGCGAGCCCGATGTGGGGCTGGAACTCACAGACCATGACCATGACCTGAGCAGAAGCCCGATGCTCAACCAACAGAGCCACCCAGGCGCCCCATGCGTGTTATACTTTAGATAGAAACCACCACACTCTTTGTTCCTTCTATCTTTAAGCAAAACATCTCAACAAAACGTTGATGTAAAGAATCCCAGGTGTTGCAGGCCCAGTGCTATGCTTGTCAAAATAGGAGCAAGGAAACCAACACAGATCAATNCTTTTCTCATCTGTAAAATGGGCACAATAATAGTACTCACATATTTGTCTTTGGAATCAGACAGTCTTGGTGTTGGATTGGTGTCATCCGTCATGTGCTTGAGGAAGCTATTATTTCACCTTAGTCTTTTTCTTCATCTGTAGGATGGACAAGGTAATAGAATAGTCATTGTAGGATTGTCGTGAGGAGGAATAACACTTGTAAACCCTTAGCACCGTGTCTGGCAAGGAGTGAACAGTCAATATACACAAACTTTTTTTTTTTTATTAGACAAAGTGAGAGCATGAGTGGGAGAAGGGGGCAGGAGAGATAGACAGAGAGGGAGAGAGAGACAGAGAAAGAGAATCTCAAGCAGGCTCCATGGGGCTCTGCTCTCATGACCCTGAGCTGAAATTAAGAGTTCGACATTCAACTGACTGAGCTACCCAGGCACCCCTAGAAATTTATTTTTATTAACACTTGATGCCAACCCACTGCATCACCACTGGTTAGGTATTTGTATATGTGTTATCTCTTTTGGTACTCCCCCAAATACAAGATCTATGAGGGTGGTAGTGAGATGATAATCCCCATCCTCCAGATGAGAAGACTGAGGCCCAGTGAGGTTAAGTGAGCTGTACTATAAGTCCTACTAGTTACTAGTAAGTGGCATAACTGGAAATCCAACCAAAGTCTACCGATGCCAGGCCTTTGCACTCACTGCCTCTCCATTAAATGTCAATGGTGCCAGGAGGGTGGAGAAAGAGCGGAAAGGTAGCTGTCGCAGGGCACCCTCCTTTAACTGAGTCTCAATTGCCTTATTTTTTTTAAAAGGAAGATAGAGCCATATGTCAAAGAATGGAGAGTTCCTCCCCAAGATGTGGAGTGAGTTTTTCAATGAGTGGCTTTCTCCTATATGTCCCAATCACACTTGAAGTGGATACTGTACATAATACCTGTTTGCGGCTTCAGAGTTGTATATATTTCATAGTCCTTTTTTGAAAACTAATCTCTATGACCAACATGAGGCTCGGACTCATAACCCCAAGATTAAGAGTTGCATGCTCTACTGACTAAGAGGCACCCCTACTTTTCAGTCTTTAAACTTTGTTTAAAAGCATGACTAGTGCTGGAGGTGTTTCTGAATGATGTGCTGGGTGATTGGGTTGCAGGCAGGTCCTGGGCCCCTTTGGGTCACTTTGGACTGCTCTACATCCCCGCAACAGAAAAGGCCAAGATGCAAGGCAGACAGCCATTACCCATCACGATGCAGCTGCTGGGGAGACGACAGTCATTGGAATCAAGAAGATGCAAGTCCAAACCCAGGCTCTGTACCTTGTTAACTGGCTGAATTTGAAAGTTTCTTATTTTCTCAGAACCTCAGGGTTTTGCCCATATGAAAAGTACGGTGATAACAGATGTGTAAAAAGGGTGCTGTTAAAAAAAAAAAGAGTTGTTGTGAGACTCAAAACATGATGTGTATGTGTAGTAAAGCTTTCAAACTACAATGTGTAGTTGAGCCATTTCTGAAGGACCGCACGGGCTGAGAAGTTTCTCTTTGGGAGGGATTGCAGGTAGGGGCCCCCACCCTGAAGGAGGCAGGGACAGAGGAAGAATAAGACTGACTTACTACAGTTTGGCTGAGAGGCATGGGCCCATGGAGGCCTGTGAGAAGTCCTGAAAAGGAAGAGAAGGGTGGAAGAGGAGGCCTGTGAACTCAGATCTGAGCCCTACGCACAGGGGGTACCATCAGCAAGTGCATACAAATGAAAAGAATTCAAAAAATAATAGTCAAAGACTTTGAAATTTTATAGAGATTTTAGTATCAGTTAAGATTCTGGACTATAAGTAAAAGAAAAGCCAACTCTTCTTTTTCAAGATTGCTTTGGCTATTTGGGGTCTTTGGTGGTTCTACACAAACTTCAGGAATGTTTGTTCTAGCTCTGAGAAGAATGCTGGTGCAATTTTGATTGGAATTGCATTGAATGTGTAGATTGCTTTGGGTAGTAATGACATCTTAATTATATTTATTCTTCCGATCCATGAGCATGGAATGTTTTTCCATTTCTTTGTGTCTTCTTCAATTTCCTTCATAAGTTTTCTATAGTTTTCATCATACAGATCTCTTGTATCCTTGGTTAGGTTTATTCCGAGGTATTTTATGGTTTTTTGTGCAATTGTGAATGAGATCAGTATCTTGATTTCTCTTTCTGTTACTTCATTGTTGGTGTATTAGAATGCAGCCGATTTCTGTACGTTGATTTTGTACCCTGCAACTTGGCTGAATTCATGGATCAGTTCTAGTAGGCTTCTGGTGGAGTCTGTCGGGTTTTCGATGTAGAGTATCATGTCGTCTGTAAAAAGTGAGAGTTTGACTTCCTCTTTGCCAATTCTGATGCCTTTGATTTCCTTTTGTTGTCTGATGGCTGATGCTAGGACGTCCAGCACTATGTGAAACAACAGTGGTGAGAGTGGACATCGCTGTCGTGTTCCTGATCTCAGGGGGAAAGCTCTCAGTTTTTCCGCGTTGAGGATGATGTTAGCTGAAGGCTTCTCATAGATGGCTTTGATGATGTTTAAGTAGGTTCCTTCTATCCCTACTTTCTCGAGGATCTTGATTAAGAAGGGATACTGTATTTTGTCAAATGCTTTTTCTGCATCTATCAGGCGGGATAGAAGGCGCTTAGTCGCTTGAGCCACCCAGGAGCCTCTACCTGTTTCATACTTTTTATTTTTAATTCCAGTATAGTTAACATACAGTGTTATATTAGTTTCAGGTGTGCGATATAGCGATTCAACACTTTTATACCTTACTCAATGCTGACATCACTCTAAGTGTGCTTTTAATCTCAGTTCTTTTTACCCATCACCCACCCATCTACCCTCTGGTAACCACCAGTTTGTTCTCAATTGTTAAGAGTCTGTTTTTTGGTTTCTCTCTCTCTCACACTCTTTTTTTTTTCCCCCTTTGCTCGTTTGTTTTATTTCTTTTATTTTAAATATTTATATTGAGAGAGGGAGAGAGCGCATGAGCGGGGGAAGGGCAGAGAGAGGGGTGGGGGGACCGGGGATCTGAAGCAGGCTCCGTGCTGAGAGCAGCAAGCCCGGTGCAGGGCTCAAACTTATGAACTGCGAGATCATGACCTGAGCTGAAGTTGGACGCTTGACCAACTGAGTCACCGAGGCCCCCCTCGTTTGTTTTGTTTCTTAAATTCCACATATGACTGAAATCAGACGGTACTTGTCTTTCTCTGAATAACTTCTTTCACTTAGCTTTATGCTCTCTAGATCCATCAATGTTGTGAGTTGCAAGATGTCATTCATTTTTATGGCTGAGTAATATTCTGGGGTGTGGGTGTGGGTGTGTGTACATACACACCACATCTTCTTTACCCATTCACCTAGTGATAGACACTTGTGCTGCTTTGATCATTTGGCTACTGTTACTACTGCTGCAATAAACGGGGTGCATATATCCTTTTGAATTAGTGTTATCACATACTTTTGGTAAATACTTAGTAGTGGAATCACTGGATCATATGGTAGTTCTATTTTTTGAACTTTTTGAGGAGTGTCCATACCGTTTTCCACAGTGGCTGCACCAGTTAGCATTCCCAGCAACAGTTCAGGAGGCTCCTTTTCTCCACGCCCTCACCAACACTTGTTTTTTGTGTGCATGAGTTCAGCTACTCTGACAGGTGTGAGGTGATAGCCCATTATGGTTTTGATTTGCGTTTCTCTGATGATCAGTGATGTTGAACATCTTTTCATGTACCTCTTGGCCATCGGATGTCTTCTTTGCAGAAATGTCTGTTCATCATCTTCTGCCCATATTTTAATTGTAGTGTTTGTGGGGGGGTTTTGGCGTTGAGTTGTAGAAGTTCCTATGTGTTTTAGATACTAAGCCTTTATCAGATGATTCATTTGCAAATATCTTCTCCCATTCCATAGGTTGCCTTTTAGTTTTGTTGATTATTTTCTTTGCTGTGCAGAAGTTTTTTATTTTGATATAGTCCCAATAGTTTATTTTTGCTTTTGTTTCCCTTGCCTTAGGAGCCATGATAAATATATATTTATATAATAATAATAATAGTNGGGCTTTAATAAAAATCACCTTTTTGCACCAAAGACGTCTTCAAGAATTCTTACTTGGCCGTGGCTCCGGACCCCACAAGCCCCCTGTTCATCCCAAAATTTCATCATCTACACTCAGTGTGGGGCTTCAACTCACAACCCCGACCTGGAGATCAAGAGTCACATCCTCCTCCTAGTGAGCCAGCCTGGTGTCCCCGAGGCACNTAAAATACAATCACAATTTTGTTTCATGTCTTTATATTTACATCACCATTTTGGGCGATACTTCTCCTGTATGCATGAGAATTTTCCTATTGACCCCATGCCTGGGGTAAGTAATTTAGGAGGAGCACCCTCAGTAAAATCTAAATATCTCTAAAGACTGCCTTTGCGGGGCCTGGGTGGCTCGGTTGATTGAGCATCCGACTTCAGCTCAGTTCATGGGTTCGAGCCTCGCATTGGGCTCTGTGCTGAGAGCCCGGAGACTGGAGCCTGCTTTGGATTTTGTGCCTCCTTCTCTTTCTGTCCCTCCCCTGCTTGCCCTCTGTCTCTCTGTGGCAAAAATAAATAAAGGCTACAAAATTTAAAAAAAAATAAGCATAAATAAATAAACGCAAAGTCTGTCTTTGATCTCCACGTGCCTGTGTGGTCTTACTAAGTATTTTCAGGAAAATGCAGTTACCCTGCGGCTCCCGTCTGCTCCCATGGCCCCGGCTGTAATCCGCGCTGTGCAAACCTGAAGAATGCCTTTCTTGCTCATTTCAAGCACAAGGGAAGTCCCGTCTCTTCAGAAAGCACTTAGATTTCGAATGGCAGTCTCCAGACCGCCCTTCCCGTCGGCATTCATGACTTTTCCCATTTGCCTAACCGTGGTCATTGCTTCCTTTCCTCCTTGCTTGTTGTTACCTTTGTGGTTGGAGAGCACTTGCAGTGGGGCTACCTTGGGGGACCCCTCGGAAGGCTGCCCGGTGAACTTGATATCCCCTTCGGTTGCTGCAACTGAGTTTGTTGGCGCTTTGGCTGCGTGGGGCAGGGACTGACTGTCAGAATGCCGACTGGGGCCGGAGGAGACCCTTTTTGTAACCTCAAATGGCTACTCTAGCCTTCCATTTGGCTAAGGAACAGGTTTTGTTAGACACCGGCGCCTGACGGATTGGTGCGATTGAACACTCGTCAAGATGATTGTGCACAGAAACCAGACAAGGTTACCTGTTCGCACACTTCCCCTGGGAGTCATGAGTGCATCCAAGAGCAGGGCTTGGCATGGTGGCTAGACCCTGGGGCGCCCCCGGTGACCCCTACTTCCAGCTCTTCATGCCCCTTGAGAGTGGGCGAGACTGAGACTCGCTTCCAGCCGACAGAAAGTGGCTGGCAGGGTAAAGGGATTTCACAGATAGAATTAAGGTTTCTAATCAGTTGACTTTGACTTACTCAAAAGGGAGATTATCCTGAGTGGTCCTGAAGTGACCTGGCAAAAGCCTTTCAAAGGGTGACCGGGGCGCCTCGGTGGCTCAGTCGGTTGAGTGTCCGACCTCGGCTCAGGTCATGATCTCACGGTTCGTGGGTTCGAGCCCCGCGTCGGGCTCTGTGCTGACAGCTCAGAGCCTGGAGCCTGCTTCCGATTCTGTGTCTCCCTCTCTCAGCCCCTCCTGTGCTCATGTTTTCTCGTCCCTCTTTCTCTCTCAATGAGCAATAAATAAACATTAAAAATATCAAAAACAAAAGAGTGACCAGACCCTCCTTTAGGTCAGAGAAACTCTCTTTCCAGTGCTGGCCTTGAGGGAACAAGCTGCCATGTTGGGAGGAGGCCAGGGAACAGAGCCTACAGATGGCCCTCAGGGGATGACTGGTCTTTTGGCCGATAGGCAGCAAAAACTTGGGGACCTTAATTCTGCGGTAATAAGGAGATGAATTCTGCCAACAACATGGAGGGTCCTGGAGGGACCCCTTTCCCCAGTGCATCCTCTGAAGAGATCAGAGTTCTGGCTGTCACCTGGATTTCAGCCCAAAGGGACCTGAAGCACATGGCCAGATGCACTGTGCCTTTGGATTTATCATCTACAGAAATTGTGAGATAATAAAAGTATTATTTAAAAATTTTTTTAATGTTTATTTTTGAGAGAGACAGAAAGAGAGACAGAGAGAGACAGACAGTGTGCTAGTGGGGGAGGGGCAGACAGAGAGGGAGACACAGAAACCAAAGCAGGCTCCAGGCCCTGAGCTGTCAGCACAGAGCCGGATGCTGGACTCAAACTCACAAACTGTGAGGTCATGATCTGAGCAACTGAGCCAAAGTTGGATACTTAACTGACTGAGACACCCAGGTGCCTCAAGACAGATGTTTTAAGGGGGCTGTCTTAACACGCAAGTGAGGCTTTTTGTCTTCCGACTAGTCTTTCTTCCTGCTGCATGGAATGTAGTGCAAATGGCTGGAGTGTCAGCAGCCTTTTTGGGCCAGGAAATGACTTGACGATGGAAGCCCAAGAGCTAAGCGGTAGACCAGAGAAGACAGAAAGGGACTACTGATCTTGGACATGCATGCCATGCTAGCCTTGGACTTCCTGCTGCTAGACTTCTTTCTCATGAGAGAGAAACTTCCATTTTGTTCAACTGTTATTTTGGGTTTTCTCTTTTGCTTACTGTTTGTTCTAAGCCAGTAAGGTTGGGTTATTTGTTAGGCAGCAATGGAAAGCTAATATACTTGGCTTCAAGAGAGTAGATTCACTCTCCCCATTCTGTCTCTCCCTGCTGCTTCCCCCAAAATACTACACACAACATAAGCTTCACCGNTTCTTCTAGGAAGGAGGTTTGCTATCTTAGAAGAAAAGAATCACGGTTGGATCATTTTGCATCAGAGGGTCAGGCACTGGATCTTTACTGTATGGAAATGGTCTGCTAACACGAATCCTCTGTGTTCTGCTTTATTCCTGGCTCAAAGGACCACTCAGGCTGCTGCCTGACACAGTGACCAGTTTGCAGTTGGGATTCAACTGGTATTATTTGAACGAGTTCACTGATGAAAATCA
>NW_027533270.1:734597-748000 GCF_008692635.1 Crocuta crocuta
CACAGTCAGGGTAGAGTTGGATGCAGGGCTTGAACTCACAAAGCCTGAGCTCATAACCTGAGCTGAAATCAAGAGTTAGAAGCCTGACCCACTGAGCCATAGGCGACCCATATCACAGGCTTTTTATTTTCTCCTTCTTCCTCCTCCTCCTCCCTCCCCACTTTTTCCCTCCCCATTTTCTACCTCCAAGCTCCCCCCACCCCCAACACAGGTTGGGTTAGTCACTACCTCCTCTCAGCTGCCGCAGCCCCACTTTTCATTCTTTTTTTTAAAAAGTTTAATTTCATTTATCTGGAGAGAGAGAGAGCGAGAGAGCAGGGGAGGGGCAGAGAGAGAGAGAGAGAGGAGAGAGGAGAGAGAGAATCCCAAAGAGGTTCTGCTCTGTCAGCACAAAGCCCAATAAAGGGTCAATCCCACAAACCGTGAGATCACGACCTGAGCTGAAACTGAGTCAGACCCTGAACCGGCTGAGCCCCCCAGGCGCCCCAGGTCTCATTCTGCTCCAACAGTTACTATGCTAGTCTTAGAATTCTATTCTACATCAGAATCATCCTGCCTCCCTGACCCTGAACCCACCGGAAGGGTATATGCTTTTCATGCCGGGACTCTGTGTGCTCGGCCTGGTGATGGACACAAGAGCAGAACTGTAACCCTAACAATTTGGGCTATGGAACCTGCCCCCTTGAAATTCCATGTAATTCAGGAACTACTAGAAATAAGAATGATGAACTTTACCGGAAGCTTCCAGAAAGTATCATCATGTTATGCCCTGTCTTCCATCCCTATGTTAGTAATAAAAGATATGAATGGAGAGAAATTATGGCCCCAAGGAGGGGTCAGTGATGTTCACTGTAACATATTGATCCCAGCTCTGTGTTGTTTTCTCAATTTTTTTCAAGTTTCAATTTTTAATGTAATGTCTACATGCCATGTGGGGCTTGAAATCAACTGAGGCACAGAGAACTGGGGCTCATGGCCTTGAGATCAACTGAGCCAGCCGGATGCCCTAATCCCGTATATGTCTTAAGTCCCAACCTTGCTCCATCTTCCCGAGAGCCAGGATCCCCTGTTGACATGGTCGCTCCTCTCTCTGTGTTTATGTTACAGTTTCCCCTGTAAGGTGCTGTGTGAGTTTTATACACAGAAAACCACAACAAATTCAGTTCTGCTTTTGAGGGATTCAGTGACTTTTTTCCTACATTATTCAGGATAAAATACCATCTGAAGCCGTGAGAAGCTTGTGGGGGGCTCCGGCTCATTACTAGCGGCGGNGTGACGGGGAGAGAAGAGCCAGTAAGTGAGCACTGATAACATAGGTTTCCGTGCTACGTCCCGGCGAGGCCTGCGAGGCGATCGTAGCCCAGATGGGCGCTTCAGCCACCCTGGCACCCTGGGCTGGGCTGGGAGGTCCTGGCGCTGGAGGCCCCGAGAGGTAGAGTACTTTGCTCAAGGGCCGGCGGCAGCGCTATAGCCCCGGGCCTCCTGGTGCTCATTCTCGGGTTCTTATGGATCCTCTGCATCCCTGCAGGAAGCTGGAACTGAGTTTACAGCTCCTCTGGGGGGGCCTGGGGGAGGGAACTAGGGAATCGCATTGAAATACGCTGATCACAACCCCAGAGCTTCCAGAACTCAGATGCCTTGGGAACGGAGACTTGTGACTCGAGCAATATGTCAGGGAGCCACCGGCTTTAAGGCATGACCAAGCACGGGTTGACAGGTCCCAGACAGAGCCCCGACCTGGAGCCCAAGCAGATGGAGTCCGCTTGCGGGAAGGTGTGCAGCCCAGCAGCGGGGCCCAGAGGGGACCTCCCCCTTCCGCACTGCGAGTCTCTGCATCTCCGAGCGCGGCCAGGGCGTGGGGCCCCGCGCAGAGGCCTGGGCTTTGGAGGGGCCTGGACCCCAGTCGTGGCCCTGACGCTTCCTACCAGCATTGTCCTGGATTCGTTTATTCAAGCTCTCCGTGCCTCAGTTTCTGTACTTACAAAATGGGAGCAATGATAGTGCCTAGGAAAACTGTGCACATGTAATGAGATCAGTTTAGAAGACAACCCCCCCAGGATACAGTAAGCACTCAAGTTGTAGCTATTATTTATTATCACATTTACTATTTTTTTTGCCCCTGGCTCTGATACTTGTGACACTCAGTCTCTCTNCGTGTTTAAAGCAACATAAGCCTTCATTATCTATGATTTTGTGTCCAGCCCCCCGCCCCCTGAGGCAGGCTCGGTGGATCCTACTGTTGGGGTCCCCACCACAGATGAAGGTGACAGTCTGCCGACCCCACTCAGCCAGAGTGGAAGCTGAGCGGCTGGGAGGGCAAAGGGAAAAGCCTCTACGCCTGGAGAGCATTAAGGACAGGACTGTCCCACGGCGGCCGCACTGCTCCCCCTGCGCTTCACAGGGCTGCTGGCCAGGGTTAGCCGCACGGTCACGAGAGCCAAAATTTGATGACTTCTCTTTCCGCATCGGGCCCTGCGCTAAGGGCTGTGCAGCACCAGTGGAGGAGCGTTAGCCCCGTTCTGCGGGTGAGCGGCGTCGCACAGACAGGCTAAATGACTTAACCGAGTGGCACGGGGTAGCAGTGGCAGGATCCGGATTTGAACCCAGGTCTGTAGGACCGCAAAGCCCAGACTCCTTATCAATATAGTAAGCTACGTACCGTAGCTGGCAGTCATGGGGAGACAGAAGAGCTTTAAAAAAGAGTGCAGGGGCACCTGGGTGCGTCAGTTGGTTAAGTGTCTGGCTCTCCACCTCGACTCAGATCATGATTTTGGAGTTTGTGAGGTTCGAGCCCTGCATCGGGCTCTGCGCTGAAGGGATGGAGCCTGCTTGGGATTCTGTCTCTCCTTCTCTCTGCCCCTCCCTTGCTTGAGCTCTCTCTCTCTCTCTCTCTCTCTCCAAATAAATCAACTTAAAAAAAATTAAAACAGTGGTGCAGAGGGCCGCCTGGGTGGCTCAGTTGGTTGAGCATACGACTTTGGCTCAGGTCATGATCTNTCGTAGGTTCAAGCCCCCCATCGGGCTCTGTGCTGGCAGCTCAGAGCCTGGAGCCTGCTTCGGATTCTGTGTCTCCCTCTCTCTCTGCCCTTCCCCTGCTCATGCTCTGTCTCTCTCTTTCTCTCCAAAATAAATAAAAATGTTAAAAAAAATTTTTTTAAATGATTAAATACTATTCAAAACTTTGGAAACAAAACAAGAAGAAAAGGAACAGTTTTATTAAAGTGGAGAACATGGGACCTGAGTTGTAATCCTGGCTCTGTTTAAAGCTGTCTTAGGTGCCTTGAACTGGTCCCTTCCCCTCTTTGGGACTCAGTTTCCCCATGTACACCGAGAGAGGAACAGACCTGCTCAGTTCCTCTTCTGCCAGAAAGTGCACGTGAGTCACCTGAGACCATCTTGTTAACAGGCAGGGTCTGATGCAGCAGGTCTGGAGTGGGGGCTGGGATTCAGCCTTTCTTTCCATCACGCTCTCAGGCTGGTCCCGGCCAAGCCTCGCATAGTGAGGGGCTGGGTCACCCCAGATTGAACTCTAAAACCAAGGTATTATAGTCAACCCCCAACTGCTAGGTAAACAAGGAGTGTTTACAGGACAGTGACATTTCTCCAGCTTGTGTAGCTGTTCTTTGCACTTGACCTTCTCTGCCTCCAACGCATTTCAAGTCCCCTGAGTACGGAGCCCTTGGGCTTTGGCCCTGCCCGGGGGAGACTGTCCTGGGAGGTGAGGAGTGGGTAGGTGACCCAGAAGGCCAGCAGCTCTGTGCACAGCGAGTCCCACGGCGCCACGAGCTTCTGCTGGATGTGTCGTCGGCTGCCGGCAGGCAGGGCTTTTAGACGAAGTCAATTCCTGCTCTCACTGCAGAAATCAAGCGTGTCATTTCTGCCACGTGTTTAGTTGGCAGAGTCACAGAGCCCCACTCAGGCACATTTCCCCAGCAGCCCCGTTCTCAGCCTCCTCGGGGTGACGTTTTTCTCTCCTGGACAAAGAACTATTTTGGAACGTTGAAATCTCTGCGAGGAAATTAGGATTGATGTCAACGTAAATTATTCTGGAAACCTGAGACCCTTCAAAGCTCGGGGATATTTTAATGCAATCAATTTCAAAATCCGGCGACGATATGAACAAGGATCTAATGGGTCTTAAATTGACTTGTTTGTTTCAATTCATTTTCTTTCCTTTTTGGCACATTTTCTATTTTGGATTTTTTTTCCTTTTAACTTTGTATTCTACATGGAGTCTTTTCTCAGCTTCCCTAATTTCCTGTGTCTATAACTGGGATGGAAATGTGCAGTGTTTAGCAGAACCTTCCTCATCTCTATGCTGACATGCAGAACTTTCTGGTCTTTGGGCTTGTTTCGGAAAAGTGCCATCGTGAGGCATAGAAACCTGCTCTCTCACTTCACTGTGGGTCAACTGAAGACTGCCCATCCCAGAAGCTAAAGGCTCAACTTGGAAACCCCACGCGGCATCCTGTTGGCTTGATGAGAATAGACTTATATTGAAATCTACGAGAAACTTCAAAGCGACCGGGGGTCCAAATCGTCTTGATGGGGTCTGGATTGTGTCCCTCTACACTGCTTCAGCTCTGGACTCTGAGGGCTGGGACTGGCCCTCCTCCATGGTGCTCTCCCATTGAACATGTGCATCTAAACAGGAAGCTGACTTGGTTCCCTAACGAACCAGGAGTTTCTTCGCCATCATATCAGTAAGTAGTAGGATGGAGCGTTGGTATTATCAGAGAACTTCCCCAACCTGGGGAGGGAAGTAGACATTGAAATTCAAGAGGCACAGAGTACTCCCCTCAGATGTAACTTGAATCGATCTTCTGCACGACATATCATAGTGAAGCTGTAATGTATTGTCTTACAGTTCTGGAGATCAGTAGTGTCATTGAGCTAAAAAGTAAAAATATTGGCAGGGCCACGATCCTTCTGGAGGCTCTAGGAGAGAGTCCCTCCTGTGACCTTTCCCAGCTCCTAGAGGCTGCCCGCATTCCTTGGCTCATGGCGCCCTTCCTCCATCTTCAAAGCCAGCAAAGGAGAGTTGAGTCCTCATATTGGATGGCTCTGATTGCTTCTTCCTTTCCCTTCCGCTTAAAAAAATTTTTTTAACATCTATTTATTTTGAAGGAGAGAGAGAAACAGAGTGTGAGTGGGGGAGGGGCAGACAGAGAGAGGGAGACACAATCTGAAGCAGGCTCCAGGCTCCGTGCTGTCAGCACAACTCGATGTGGAGCTTGAACTCACGAGCCGTAAGATCATGACCTGAGCTAAAGTCGCATGCTTAACTGACTGAGCAATCTAGGTGCCCCTCCACTTTTTTTTTTTAAATGTTTACTTATTTTTGAGAGAGAGAGAGAGAGAAAGAGAAAGAATCCAAGCAGAGGAAGGGCAGAGGGAGAGGGAGACAGATAATCTGAAGCAGGCTCCAGGCTCTGAGCTGTCAGCACAGAGCCCGACGTGGGGCTCAAGCCCGCAAACTGTGAAATCATGACCTGAGCTGAACAGGGACGCCCAACCAACTGAGCCACCCAGGCACCCCAGTAGCCCTTGTATTGAATGCACATTATGTCTGGCACAATCTGTATTGACCACCTGAGTTTTTGGGAGTCCCTTGTTTGGGAGACAGCAATTTACACACGGTAGCACACTTTGGCTTGGCCCTTTCTATTTACCTCATCCATGTGGTCTTCTAAAGCACTAACCTCAGCAGGGGCTGATTATTGGAGTAACGGATGTGAACTCAAGATACTGAGTGCTCCAGTGCTGAGAGATGTAAACCCACGCTGCTCCGGGATGGAGACTGCAACTGTGAGGTTGGCCACCGAGTCAGCATGACCCAGATATGCTGGCTGGCCTGCTCTGAGGCATCCTTGCCCGGGGCATCTGCCCACACCTCCACTCGGCCACCTATAATAGTGCCTAGCTCAAGGATCCTGTCTGAACGTCTTTCTAGCACTAATATTCTTGAATTCTCATATTCCCCTTCTGCTAGACGCTTTTCAGTCTTTGATCTGATCCCAACTGAAGAGTAAGGCCCCAGGCATGTATGGAGGAAGAAGGCATTTGGAACCCAATAGCAGAGCTGTCCCACTGTAAAGGACAGACGCCAGGGAACACGACCTGCTATAGACATCTGTTGTGAACAGCTGCTGTGGGTGTTTAAGAGGAGCGAGCGGGGGTTTCTTCAGGCAGGAGGGATGCACAGAGGGGATTCTGGGAGTCAAACAACTAAACACTTAAGATGTCCGTCTATGACCCCCACCTAGGGACAGGCTGATTCTAGAGCAGCGGTCCCAGGAAGAGGCAGGCAGCAGAGCCAGCGACACCTGGGCGGGAGGTAGAGGCGTGGTAGCGGGTCCCTGGGACAGCAGTTCAGGAAGACCAGACAGAGCACCGGGGACCACGAGGGGACTAACCCGGTCCTGGGAACCGGGGCTCCTTGGGTGAGAAGCTCTGTGCTTCATGCCTGGTGGAGAGAGCAGGAAGCAGTAACTCAGGGGCCCTTTCTCAGTGTGTGCTTCATCTTTGCGCTATTATACCAAGGACAGAACGTCCCAACCCGTGGTCTGGTCATATCATGGCACCTCTGCACAAACCATCACCACCTTTGAACTGGATTTTGCTGATGGAATTCTTGAATTTTATTCTTTTGGTTTTGAAAATAGAAAAAGCAGGCTTTCTCGTTAAGAGACTGGGAATCACAGTGGTTAAGAGCTTCTGGAGTCAAACGGACTTAGATTCATATTACAGTTCTGCTGCTTAGCTGCTGTGTGAACGTAGGCAAGTCTTTGTACCTCAATGGGCCTCAGATTCCTCATGCATAAAATGATGGTGATGATGGTGATGGTGATGGTGATGATGATGATGCCACCAGTGTGCCAAGTTTGTTGTGAGGATTAATTAAGAAAATGTGCTTGGCACATGGGAAGCGCCAGATAAATGGTAGCTCGTGTTATTGGCTTGTCCAGGGTGTCTTCTGCCCTCGCCTCTGGTCACATGTTCCTTGTATAGGCTTCCCAAATCAACTCAGTGTGTGTGCTGACTTTTCATTGATGCTACGTGAATGAAACAAGATTTACCTTATTAGAAGATGACCTTGTTCGTGTGTGTGTTTTGAGTACCTACCGTGGTCCTAGTCAGCCTTTAGTTTGGGGTGCTTTGAAATCTCCATGGAGTATGCTAGAACCAAGGGGGATGTCATGGTCTAGAAGATGCCTCACTTCTGTTCATAGATCATGATTTTTCTCTGGTGCTTCCTGATCCTCCACAGATGCCTCTAAGTTGAATTTAATTTAAAGGTAAAAGTAGAACCATATTTCTGGAGTTGAGTGGAGCAAATCAGGAAGATTTGTTGTAGCCTAATAGTTTAGTGACGCGAATAAATAAGCCCAATGGGCCCATTAGGGACCCTATTCTGGATACCACAGATCTGTGCCAATCAGCGCTGTCCATAGGTCCTGAAATGCAGTTTGGTTTTGGAGAGTCCCCCAATTTTTGGAAATGCTGCAAAGCTACAAAGGGTCTACAGACTCCAAATGGAAGTCAGAGTACATGTGATGAAAGGCACTGGAAACGTACACAGGTTGTGCAGATGTTTCTCTAGCAGAAAAATCTGAGGCAAAACTGCTCCCCCTGAGGGATCCAGGTCTTCCAGATGGAATACGAATCCCAGAGCACGTTTCTACAAAATGAATATTTTCTGAGACCGTTACTTCTTTGAACTTGCTCTGATGTCAGGTTTCCCTTCACATTTTTGCACTGTCTCCTCTCATATTAGGCTGAGTTGTGATGTCACAAACAGAGGATCTTAGCTGTGGACTACGTGTCTTAGAAAGATTTGGTCACAAAGCTCATTGAGAACTTAGACATGGGGGTGTGGAAAATGGAGGAAATCCGGAACGGGATCAGCGGGACCGGGGAACCGAGAGCCTCTCAACACAAAGCCTGAACTCTATTATTTTACGTACATCTACCCCCAACATATAAAATAGCAATTAGCGGATTGATACTCAGATATGTTTGTTGAATGGATGGATGAACAGACCAACGGATGGAGGCGTGAGTAAGAACTACCTTCACTTGTACCATATCTTGTTGGTTTATTTATCTACCCCCACCTCTCAACAGCCTGGAAGCGTCTTGCGGGCATCTGTGTATATCCAGCATGGAGCACGGGAGGGCTACATCCAAACTGAGTGACACTGACAGGGGGCAGTGTTGGGAGTCTGGCGTGTGCTCTTATTATTTGAGTAGGTGAAGTTTAGGATCAGATCTTCTGGCCATGGGGGTCAGGGTCAGAAAAGGGTTCTGTCCCCAGGAAGATGGGGTTGAAGCTAAATAGCGAACCAATAACCAAGACAAATGCCAGTCCTCGGGTTCATCGCTTATTTGTTTACTTATTTTTATTTTATTTTTATTATTTTTAAGGATTTTACATTTTAAGTAACCCCTCCACCCAACGTAGGGGTATAACTTACAACCCAACAACCAAGAGTTGCATGTTCTTCTGATTGAGCCCGCCAGGCGACCCCTTAATTTTTTTAAAAAGTAGCCTTACTGCTCACCGTAGGGCTTGAACTTGGAGCCAGCCAGGTGCCCTTCCTGGTTTATCATGTAAGCCTTTTTATGTAACAAACACTTGGCCTGTGCGTGTGTAATGTAAGGGGCTGCCAGTCAATGGAAAAGTTAGTATCCATCCTTGTTGTGCAAGCCAGAGGTGTAGTCTTAGTGGCTCCACCTCCTAGATACCACTGTAATCCAGCTTCCTGCTGCCCATCACCACTCCTGGTACCCTAATTGAGACCCCCAGCGACCCCTACTGGCCTACTCATGTCCATACTGCACCTCCTCATTTCACAATTAGTGACAGGGAGCTTTTAAACAGAAATCGGATTATTTGCTCAACGTCATTCATCATCAGGGAAATACGAATCAAAACTACAATGAGATACCACCTCACAGCTGTCAGAATGACTAAAATTAGCAACACAAGAAAGAACAAATGTTGGGGAGGATGCAGAGAAAGGGGACCCTCTTGCGCTGTAGGTGGGAATGCAAACTGGGCAGCCACTCTGGAAAACAGTGTGGAGGTTCCAAAGAGTAAAAAATAGAGCTACCCTATGACTTAGCAATTGCACTACTAGGTATTTACCCAAAGGATAAAAAAAAAAAAAAAGATTCAAAGGGACACATGTACCCTGATATTTATAGCAGTATTATCAGCAATAGCCAAACTATGGAAAGGGCCCAAGTGTCCATCAACTGATGAATGAATAAAGAAGATGTAGTATATATATATATACACATACATACATAAACACTGGAATATTACTCAACCATCAAAAAGAAGGAAATCTTGGGGTGCCTGGGTGGCTCAATCAGTTAAGCATCTGATTTTGACTCAAGTCATGATATGGTTTGTGGGTTTGAGCCCTGCGTCGGGCTCTGTGCTGACAGCTCAAAGCCTGNCGGCACTTGTTGGGATGAGCACTGGCTATTGTATGTAAGTGATGAATCACTCACTTCTACTCCTGAAACCAATATTGCACTATATGTTAATTTAACTATATTTAACTATTAACAATTTAAATATACGTTAAATAACTAGAATTTAAATAGAAACTTGAAACAAAGAAAAACAAGGACATTCAGAACTCTGATTATTTCACTTCCCTGCTTCCAGAGCCTTCAGTGGTTCCCCGTATTGCAGCTGGCAATGTCCTGACAGCACGCACAACAGCCTTTGTGTCCTGGCCCTTAACTGCCTCAAACTGCCCGCTTCCCCCTTCTCCCCACTCCACCTTTGCCCTGTATGGTAGGCGTAAGGAACTCCTTGCTCTTTTCTGCCGCTCTGCTGGATCTGTTTTTTCCCTCAAAAGTTGGGATTTTAGACCCAGATGTAGCGTCAAGTCTCAACTTGCATCTTGAGCTCGTGTCCACATACCCTGGCCGCCGTATATGCCCTTCGTTTTAGTCACATCTGATACTCCCTGTTCACTGACCAGAGCAAGGGTTTCTCAGAGCTCACAACCTGGCAACAGAGGTCAAGGATTTAACACATTATTTGATGATAATGAGGAAAATGTCTCGATGGAGGTAGGATCCAATTGCTGAGGAATATGGGCAAGGTAGCTGTCAGATACACCTGCTGCGTCGGTGACAGCCACAGTATTGGAACCCAGACTTGAAGGATAACACGGGTTTGTGAGGCATTTCTAATGTGCTTAGTGTTACTTGAAACCTGTTTTTTTTTTTATTATCACAAACATGCTGCCTCTAATTGTGGTTCTAGTGCTAATTTGCCCGATCTTTGAAGAAAGAGTTGCTGAATAATAGGTAACTTCCATTGAGCATCTATCTAAATTATCATCACTTCCCAATTAGTGGCCATTGAATGAGTGAGGCTTTGGAACAGTGTGAATGGAATGGAGGACAAAGGTAATCCAGGGAATGAACAGATGCTCTGGAAGGAACGTTCTGACCTGGCCTTCTTTGCTACCATCTTGCCTTGTCTTAGATCACAGCAACAATTACAGTGTTTTGTTTTGTTTTTTTCATTTTATGCCTAATGGGTTTCTGATGTAGTTATTTCTGGCAGATTCATTTTCACTCCTGATTCTGCCCTGCCCCGACTCTGAAGCACACTCCCTCTCTGGAAGTCAATGTCTTCATCTGAACAGTGAGGAGGACGCATTGGATTTGTATATTGCATTTCAGCCAGAGCATGTCTGTCATCTCTGCTGTGCTTGCTCACGCTGCCTTGGGAGATGATTGTGTCTTGTTGGGTTTTGAACTTTCATTGCGGCATAAGCCATATATAGTAATGGTCACAGATCATAAGTGTACAGCCCAATGGGTTTTTACAAAATGAACACACCTGTCTAACTACTACCCAGTTCAGGGTACAGAACATTTTGATCTCTCTCTTGTTTTAATGTTTATTTATTTATTTTGAGAGAGAGAGAAAAAAAAGAGAGAGAGAGAGAAAGCGAATGAGCAAGCAGGGGAGGGGCAGAGAGAGAGAGAGAGAGACAGAATCCCAAGCAGGCTCCTTGCTGTCAGCTCAGAGCCCAATGTGGTGATCGATCTCATGAAGTGTGAGACTGTGACCTCAGGTGAAATCAAGTTGGATGCTTAGCCTATGACCTCAGGTGAAATCAAGTTGGATGCTTAGCCTACTGAGCCACCCAGGTGCCCTTGCATTTTGATCTCTTCAGTTTCCCTTGTACCTTCTTCCNTTTGCCTGTTTCTGAGTTTAATATAAATGGAATAAATCAGCAGGTACTCATTTGTGTGTCTGGCTTCTTTTGCTCCACATAACATCTGTGAGATTCATCCAAGTCATTTCCTGTACAGCAAATTCATTCTTTTTCATTGCTGAGTAGTAGTTCAGGATTGTATTACATGAATATATTTCAGTTTATTCAGTCCCTCTGCTGCTGTGGGCATCTGGATTGTTTATAGTGTGTGGCTCTTAAGAACACTCTTATGCATGCCTTTGGGGGCACATATGGACTTCTGGGTATCAGGAGTGCGTATCAGGAGTGGGTAACAGGAGCGCTAGGCATGTTTCTTCTCTCTTGGTTATCAAACAGCTTTTGGATCTAAAAAAAAGTTTGAAAACCTGTGGACCAGGTCAGTGATTCACAAACACGAGTCCGTGGACTGGCATCGTGATCATCTGAGAAGTGTTATAAAACATGAGCTCTTTGGGTCTGGTCCACAGGAATTCTGAGTCAGTATCTGGGGTGGCATCTAGGGAATATGCGTGGTTGTACAGTTCCCGAGTGGCGAACGATGCTGAGGATGCACTAGCTTTGAGAATGACAGACCAGAGGATCCTTCAGGGCATTTCCACATCAAGCAGGCTGTGTTTTTATTGCGTGCTTTCTCAGAGTATTATATCCTTGGAGCCAATCATTGTCTGGAACTTCTTGCACCATATTGAAATTTTCTGTTTGCTTGTCTCTTCCTCACTGTGCTCTTCTCTGGGGCAGGATCTTGTCCGCCTCATGTATCCGTGTGTTGTCTGAATCCGGGCGAGGTGGGTCATGCAACATAGTGCTTAGTACATGCGAATGAGCGAATGGAAATATAATGCAGATAATATATTTTTGAAATAGCTTGAAAGAGGTCTATCTCTGCAGATTTCACTGCCTTATTGTTGCTTGACTTTTGGGGACGTGCTAATACCTTCTAGAACTAAAAAGTCATGGCTCACTTGAAATTCCACTTTGGGTTGGGTCCATAGCATAGCAATGGGCTTTCAACCCAAGATTTGGCCAGAGAGACAATTACCTCAAGAGATAGTTCGGATTATGGACGGGTATGAGTTTATTGGATTGAATTAAATCTAGTATCTAGTTCCCTCCTCCTCTCTGACCTCCTCAGGCTGTGGAGGGGGAAGGGACAAAAGAGAGCAGAGAGTTTCAGGGAATTCCTGGCACCTCTGCACTTAGTATGACAGTATTTGGGACCACACTAGCAAACGAATGAACTAGATGGCCTCCAAAGTGTTCTGTGGGCATTGTGGAGGATACTAGAAAAGTATTACGAAAGAATTCCTATCTTCAGTTTTCGCGTGGCCTCGTGAAGCCATCAGAACACTCTGGAGTGCTTTACAGGGATGTGCACGTGTGTGTTGTTGTGCTTAGGAAGGTGGGCGCTGTGCAGAGAGAACATTTTGCAGCCAAAAAGCACGTATCCTGTGTCTGGTTGTGTTTTCCTTGCCTCCTAATACCTGGGCATAGGTTTCTTGAACCTCTTAGACAAGGGAGGAAGTGAGTGGGCACTCCAGTGGTAAAGGTAGAGGCCTCCCTGTTTTCAGTGGAAACTTCTGAGTAAAATGCTTTCACTCAGTTCAGTGCTGGATGGTTCTGACGTTTCCACCCTTTGAGGGCCAGTCTGTTCCCCGCCAGAGCTTCATGTGAAGCCCATGATGAACAGAGCAAGGTCACAGATCAGTGTCAGCCTAGAACTCCCGCTAGCAGGGTCGCGAACGTCCTGGTATGCTACGAAACTCAAACTGGCTACAGTTAATGTTGATTAACTTCCTTCTACAGTTGCATCCAAATTTCCCTTAAAGAAAGTTCTTCGAAACGGTTAGAACCGGTATTTGACCCTTCCCTGAGGTCAAATGAAAAGTCTTTCACTGAGCACCTACTTTAGGTCCCACACAGTTCAAAATGCAGGGATTCTGAGATGAAGCATTTCCTTGGACAGTCACAACTGAATGGATATAACGGGCGGATGTGCAGGCGACCGCGAGTCTCGCTGACCAGGGCTATGACCGAGTTTGGGTGACGCGAGGAAACGTGGAAGATTCTGTGTGGGCCGCTCAACACAAACCACAGAACGGAAGGTGAATTTAAGCTGGGTCTTAAGGGACTGGTTATACGAAGGAG
>NW_027533270.1:748084-748312 GCF_008692635.1 Crocuta crocuta
TGTGTGTGTGTGTGTGTGTGTGTGTGTGTGTGTGTGTGTGTGTTGGGGGGCGGGGCGTCACTGTATTGCCTTTATGCTTGTCTCGTTGACCTTTTCTCTATCCAGATTTTGCTCTATTTGCCACTGGAATGTTAGCTAACCCTGTGAGCTTTGCGCTGAGGTTTTTGTCCCCGCAGTGCAGGGCTTTAGTCTTAAATGCTTTGCTTTCTCTGTTCCCCTCAAAATGGA
>NW_027533270.1:748337-755629 GCF_008692635.1 Crocuta crocuta
CTACATCCGTGAAAGCCACCAAGGCCCTTCTCAGAGGAGGCTTAGGTGAGGGAGAGAGGATGTTCCCTCGGAAAGGTGCTTTCTGAAGCAATGCAGTCACCAGGTCCACCTCTGCTTGAATTGGCAGAAAAGAAACCTGTATCTTTTTTTTTTTAAATGTTTATTTTTTTTTCAGGAGCGCCTCGGTGGCTCAGTCGGTTAAGCGTCTGACTTGGGCTCAGGTCATGGTCTCATGGTTCGTGGGTTCGAGCCCCGCGTTGGGTTCTGTGCTGACAGCCAGCTCAGAGCCTGGAGCCTGTTTCGGATTCTGTATCTCCCTCTCTCTCTGACCCTGCCCTGCTCTCTCTCTCTCTCTCTATGTCCCTCAGAAATAAATAAAACACTAAAAAATTTTTAAAAATGTTTATTTATTTTTGATACAGAGAAGGAGAGCCAAGAGCAGGGGAGGGGCAGAAAGAGAGGGAGAGAGAATCTTAAGTAGGCTCTGCGTTGTGAGCTCAGAGGTCGACTTGGGACTCAAGCCCACTAACTGCAGGATCACGACCTGAGCTGGAACCAGGAGTTGGATGCTCAACCGACGAGGCCCCCCAGATGCCCCAAGAAACCTCCATCTTACAATTGGACTGGACTTCCAAAGTTTACGTGATCTGGGTCCTTATCTTCAAATAAGTAATGAAGTTTATGTATTTTTCGCATTTGTACGTGGGGAAGCTGATGTCCATGCAGGTAAAGTAACGAGTCCGAAATCACACGGTCAGTTGATGGTGGGGCCTGGACCTAGACCCAGGTCATTTGACTATCAGTTAAGGCTTCCTTCTGTTGTACCACAGTCTGGGCTTCTAATACCCGGATCTCTATGCCTCGATACAAATAAGACAAAACAAACTTCCAAGAATCTTCCTGTACGTAACTGCTAAATTATAAAAACCAGAACATTGGGAGACCGTTTGAGGGCTCTGGGCTCCTTCCATTTGCCAGTCTGTTGTGTTTTTTGTCACGTTGAGAACGGACGACTGTAGATTTCAGCTCTGATACTGAAGTTTTTCGTCCTTATATCGCCATTGCATAGGGTAGACCCCCAGTAAAATGGTTTAGGAAGAAAGGAAGGAATGATGTATCCTTTATATCATGACCAGAAGTAACAGATGACTTCTAGGGCTCCCACATATGCCATATTATTGACTAACAGTATGCTGCTTTTGCTTTTATCCCCAAAGTGAGATCCGAACAGAACGAGTGCTGACTTAGTCTCTGCACTTCAAAAAAAGCTTATGGGTGAGCAAGAGTGTTAGAGGAGGGTGATCGCAATAGCAAAGAGTTATAAGACTAGGTGAAAGGATGGGGATTATTTAACCCAGAGAAGAAAAGTTTCAAAGGGAATACGGTAGTGCTTTCAGAATTGTTGTGTGGGAAAACGTCTAGACTAATACTATGTCGCCGAGGGCAAAATGGGAACCAATTTGGGGTGGAAGTTAGAATGGAGCCAGTTTCATCTACAGAAAAATAATAATCTGCCAACAATTAGTGCGTTCAGAAATAGCAGCCTTAAGAGGTAATGAACCTTCATTGACGGGATTTATTAAAGCAATGGTATTGATGAATGAACGTCTACTTTGTGATAAAGGTAATCGTAACATATGGCTTGTGGAGCCTGTCACAAGTTGGAGATTTTCTGATAAATTTCTGGTAGAGAAGAACACAAGGTCTGTGCCCCGATTTGGTTTGGGNGACTCTTAACCGACTGAGCCACCCAGGTGCCCCTGGTTTGGGTTTTGTCTGACTTCTTTTATTGTGACTAATCCTTTAAAGGGCTCTGTGCAGAATTCAGGACAGTATAACCACGGGGGCTGATATACATGTTTATCCATAAACAGCCATGCTTTTCCCGAGTCTTGAACTTGTTTTGTTCCAATGAGTAGGTCTTGAGATCTCTATTACTCTCAGATTCATCAATCAAAATCATCATATTGATATTGCTTTAAAATATGATTAATGGGTGGGGCGCCTGGGTGGCTCAGTCAATTAAGTGTCTGACTCTTGATTTCAGCCCAGGTCATGCTCTCACTGTTTGTGAGTTTGAGCCCCGCGTTGGGCTCTGCACTGACAGTGTGGAGCCTGCTTGGGGTTCTTTCCCTCCCTCTCTCTCTCTCTCTCTCTGCCCCTACCCTACTCGTGCATGCGCACGTGCACTCTCTCTTTCAAAATAAATAAACAAAAAAATAAGATTGATGTGAAGCATAACTAGGAAACAAAATTATAAAATATTTGGGTGTATTTCCATTACTCACAATATAGAGGACAAATTCAAACTTTACATTTACAAATGAAATGCCATTTAAAGCATTAGAGTAGGTACTAGGAATATATATCCAAAGTATAAATGATTAGAAAACAGTATGTTTAATATCACCAGTATAGGTTAACCAGAACTACTTTCCCCAGAATCCTGTGAAGCTTCATATTTTCCTTCTAAGTAACTGAAATGTTCTAAAAACTGTGCTTCTTTGGGGAAAACACTATTTCTTTCAGTGCTTTTCACACAGAGTTCTACCAACAAGAATAGGAAAGTTTCTTGCAGTATTTGAAAAAAATACAGACCCATCCATTTTTGGAAGCTTGTTCTTACCTTTCTTATATATTCTCAGCTTGAGTTCATTTTATTTATTTTTTACCATGTACTAGATTTTTTTTAATATTTCAAAATATATGAAATATAACTTCCAGAAAAGTTTCCAGTCCTGGCTGAATTTTATTGCCGTTATTGTACGGAAACTTAAAGTTCAATTAGTTCATTCCTCTGATTTTTTAATTTAATTTAATTTTTTAACTAATTTTTTTAATGTTTATTTCTTGGAGAGAGAGAGAGAGAGAGAGAGAGAGAGAGAGAGAATCTGAAGCAGGCTCTAGGCTCTGAGCTGTCAGCACAGAGCCCGACATGGGGATCAAATCCACAANCTAAACCACCCAGGCGCCCCCCTCTGATTTTGTTATTATTATAGACAAATGGAGGAAAATTCTTTGCTAAGGTTACAAAGCTAGTTAGTAATACACCCAGGGCTCATTTTAGCTATTCTGTAGTCCGGAGCAGTTTACCTCCTGGGAAAAGGGAGAAGATGGGCCCCTTGCAAAATCTTGGCACTGTCATCCCTATGAGGCCGGACCTGGAAATCGGCAGGTGCCTTAGAGGGACTGACGACACAGGGATTAGCGGGAAATCTGTGCACAGATGAGTCAATCTCCTCACCCTCTTCCCTTCCTGTAAGGTCAGTGTCTGGGAATTCAGTCCTAAGCACCAATTTGAGCAGAGACATTCCTAAAATATTTGAACTTTGGGTATAGGAAGAACTAAGGCAGGTAGTTTGGGCAGTTATATCTCAGCACAATGACCTTGTCATTTTGGGATTATGGACCAACCCGTTCCCTGTCTATTCACCTAAAACCTGCCAGTCCCAAATCCTTCCACATGCAAACCCAGTCAACCTTCTCATGTTCTCATTTTACCATTTAAGTGAACGACTCTGAGTTTCTAGATATTTGAGGAAAGTCTGCAGCATGACCAAGAAAGAGCTAGATGAAAGAAGAGGAAGTGACTCAGGAGGAAACAGAGGTAATTTAAAAACAAACTAATTAGCATCCTAGAGAATGTGGTGGTTGTAAGGATATGTCCACAGTTTTTTCTTATATTCTCTCCCCTTGAATGTGACCTGAACTTAGTGAATCATTTCCAGTGAGCAAACAGAATATGGCAGAAGTGACGGCATGCCTCTTCCAACATTAAGTCGGTCAATTACAGAGAGCATGGGACTTCCATTTTGGGTGCTCTTCTTCCCTTTGGACCCTCCAAACCAACACCCTCTCCTCCAGAGGAAGCCAAGTGCCATGTTGGGAAGGCAGCCCCAGGGAGAAGAAAGCCTCCATACTGTGAAAGAGGTTCACGTGGGAAGAAACCGGAGGCTTGTCAGCAATCACATGAATGAACTTGGGAGCCAGTCTCCTGAATCCCGCCAATAGTCACGTGTGTGAGCTTGCATCCTGGTGAGAGACCCTAAGCCAGAACCACCCCTCTGAGTGACTCCTGGTTGCCTGGCTCACAAAAACTATGAGATATTAAAAGTTCGTTGTTCTTAACCACAAAGTTTGGGGTATCACTACATGTTGATGGAAAGCTACTACAGAGTGACCCACGAAGAAATTGTGTTGGCACACGAGAACAGGGTACTGTGTACAGTTAGGGAGAAAGAAAGCTCTTAGAAATGAAAACGTGCTTGCCATTTTTAAAATTCAGTACAAGGACTGGACATAGGAAAACGCTTAGAAGATAAATTTTGAAGGAAATATGAAACTCTGTCTCAGATCAGGAGGTCTAGTATCTGACTAGTAGAAAAAAAGGATCCTGTAGAAATAGAGAATGGACAAAATAAAAAGGAAGGAATAAGCCTACAAATGAAACAAGAATCTTAGAGTTGAATAAAGAGGCTATTTATTTATTTAAAATGTTTATTTTAGAGAGAGAGAATGAGTTGGGGAGGTACAGAGAGAGATGGGGACAGCAGCAAGTCTGATGCAGGGCTCGAACCCATGAACCATGAGATCATGACCTGAACCAAAGTCAGACGCTCAACCCACTGAACCTCAGAGGTGAATCTTTCAATTAAAAGAGCCTACTGACTGCCAAGCAGGAAGAGTGAACAAAGAACCCCTGTGAAGTTCAGAAAGGCAGAGGATAAGTTCCTTGGAGCTCTTAGAGAATGAAACACAGGTCATGTATAAAGAATGAGAACTGGTTTTTATAGGTCAGCAGTACTGGATGGTAGAAATCAGTGGAATAATGCTTTCTGTGTTCTGAGAGAAAATGATTTCATCATATGCTTCTACACCCAGCCTGTTTTACCCAGGATTAGGTGCAGCTTTGTCGGAAGCCCCAAAAGAACAGTGGCTTGGACACCTCCAGTTTCTTTCTGTCTTGTGTAAGAGTCCCGGTAAGCACCCCAGAACTGCTGTGACATTCAGAGGTCTAGGCTTTTCCTATTGTGTTGCTCTCCTTTGCACGACCTTGACTCCGTGGTACAAGACCATCGTGTTCATGTTCCAGGCAGCAGGCGTCTGCAACAAAGGTTGACAAAGAAGCGAAGCAATGGTTCACGTGACCCGCCTCTCGGGGACGATTCCAGTAGCCGCCATGGGTCACGTCGTGTAGTCATTGTCCATTCTTGCTTACAAGGGAGGCAGCCATGTGACCAGCTCAGCATGTTAGTACTATGGGAGAGGAGACCACTAATGCTTTTTGTCACACCAGCCAGGGTTTTCATAGAGCGTGAGGTCCCAATATAGACACTTTTCAGATATGCGAGGACTCAGAACGTTCGCTTCTCCTGCTCTCTTTCCTAGGCGAGTTCAGGGATTTAAGCCATCAAACCAAGGGCGTAAACCAAGGAAGATGATGGATACAGAACAAAAAAGGGGTTCTAACTCTTGAGAGGGGGTGAATAGAGGCCCCAGGACTTAGACTCTGCAGTGTATCTTTAGGGCAGGCAGTCCACACAGGATCAGGGCAATTTGGGAAGAAGGGTTTCAGGGAAAATAGAGATTCCTTAGAGAAGGAGATAAGGGGAGAGTAAGAGGATGTGATTAAGGCAAAAAAGAAAAAAATGGAAAAAGAAAAATCCGGGATACAAATAGAAAGACAATTTCAAACTCTAGGTTAAAAAATGTTGTATAAGAAGTTGTGTTCCAAATATGAAGCAACCACAGGTGGTTAGTGAGCCTCAAGAAAAAGAGATGAATACATTTCAAACAATAGAAGGAATGAGCAAGAAATTGAAAGGCATTAGGGACGTGGTCAAGAAGGTACTCTATGTAATTTACTTTCCCCACAAGAAGAAAGGAAAGGAAATCATGAAGTCTAGAAAAAATACATCTAAAAAATAAAATGACAGGTGCTGTACCATTATGAAACAAGCTAAACTGTGGCATAATTTGAGTGTGAGAAAGGAAAATGTAGGGGTGCCTGGGTGGCTCAGTCACCCTGTTAAGTGACTGACTCTTGTCAGATGTTCAGTTAAGCCTCTGATCCTTGATTGCTTGGCTCAGGTTATGATCTGACTGTGAAACGGAGCCCTGCATTGGGCTCCGGGCTGACAGTAGAGAGCCTGTTTGGGATTCTTTCTCTCCTCTCTCTGTGCCTCCCTCAAAATAAATACACAAACATTAAAAAAAAAAAAAGAAAAAGGAAAATTTATGCAAATGTGTTTTTTTTTGAGTGTGGCAATGGTCAAGACGTAGGAATTGCTAAGAAGAATATGTAATCATGGCACGTGGCTTGGTTTAATACCTTATAGTACTGACTTACTCATAATAGTGTGGATGGTGCTAATTTATCTTTTAACTTTTAGCATCAACTTGGAGCCAAAGCACAGAAAGTGACATGAATTTGATAACGTTGCTCGCAAGCACCTCAAATATAGATGATCTTTAGGATAAATGCATCAAGTTGCACCCTTTTTTAGATAGGACTTTTGAGACTGCCTTGCTGGGGGTGTGGTCTTCCAGATCCCCATCAGCAAAACAACCACATGACGTTGGGCAGAAGGGTTTTTCTAACTTGAACTTGAACTCCATTTTATCCCAAGATTCAACCGTGTCTGTCTGAGTGCGGACTTACATCNTCCCAAGTTAGCGTCCTTTCTCTGCCCTCTCAAGCCATTCGAGAGCATCTTGGGTGGCCGTCCTGCTTTCTTTGCCGCCTAACGTAGGTAATAAACCTTGTCACATCCTCTTGGTGCGTGTGTGGCTTCACCAGTGTCAACATTCAGTCCAAATTTGGGGTGGCATCCACTCTTCTTCTGAAGGCATCCACAGCATCTGTAGTGTCTAGAGTAGGGTCATGTGGGTACACTAGGGAACCTTTTTTTGGGGGGGGGGATTGAGAAGCTCCCTGGGAAAGAGCTGTTGGGAGAAATAAGATTTGAGAAGAAGTAGTTGATTCAGAGACAATCGACCAGCTGCTCCAGAGGACAGTGAGTTCAAGAACAGTGTGGTGTCTGTCGCTCCCATCGTCCTCTGGCACTGCTCCTATGAGTTCACGTCTAATTCTTCTGGGAGGACGGAGCTATTGGAAGGGCTTCATCTGGCTCAGTGACAGTGACGACAGCGGTAGTGTTTCATTACAGATGATGATGACCCAGACAGTGACGTCAGCAGTGGTAGTCATGACGCCATTGCCTTCAGTCCATAGCGCTGGGCATCAGGGTTCCTGGCACCAACGTCAGCAGCGGTGACCGTTAGTCTCCGTG
>NW_027533270.1:755749-758670 GCF_008692635.1 Crocuta crocuta
ATTCTAGATTTAGATTCCCCGAGTTAGGATCTTGGCTCCACCACTTCCTATTTTGGGCGAGATTATTTCTCCGACCCTCGGTTTCTTCATACAGAGAAAGGAGAAAATAATAGTGTCTATGTCAGAGGGTTGTTTTGAGGATCAAATAAGCTCTAAATTTATAGTCAAGCGCACATCACTCAACACACTGCCTGGCACCTAACACGCACTTATTTAAATATTGCCCGTACTATTTTCTTGGTCAGATTATTAGCATCAAGTTTTAGCACTAATGGCATNGAAGCCAGAGAACTGAAAAGAAAACCTGGCAAGCCTCTCGGAAGTCAGAGTATGTGCACGAGAATGAGACTCTTCCGGAGGATGCCTGTAATAATTCGCAAGGAATGAGAAGTTGTCTGGAACCAGAGAAAGACCATTTTGAGGCTGTCATTCTTCCCACAGTCTGGGGAGGCCTGAGCAGCAGTGGGTGCAGTAAACGGTGAGGTTACACTGGCCTTGGGGCGCTTTCCTTCGGTGACTTGAAAGGTAGAGCAAGGCACCATCCACCTCACTGTTTATCTAATGGCGGTTTTATTGAGTTGATCTCTCCTGGAACCTCATAGGCCCGATGGTTCCAAACAGCACCGTTTTGGGTCTTCATTAAATTGGGGTGCTGATTTCCGGAGCTCGGACATTTGGCGAGTGCCTCCCTGCCCTTCCTTTTCCTTCCCCGATGCCAAGGCCTTGCATTCCGCGCTGGCCGGGTAACCTGCTCCTCAAGTGGAAGAGCCTTCCTCATCCCTTTTCGAACCTTCAGAAGCTCGCCCTGCGCCAAACGCCTGTGTGGCACCGAATTAACTCTTTGTTAGACGAATAAATGAGTTACACGGAATGCCAGCTTCAGATCAATGAGCAAGGCTATAGAAAATAAACAAACAAAAAAGAGTCATTCAGTGTGTGGTGGCTCTCAGTGTTCAGTGCCAGCGCACACAGGGTCACCGCCATATTGACTACTACGTTGTTCCCATCAGAACAGTCATTTCAGACGGGATCAGTAACTTGCTGGAGCGGCTCCTTTTCAGTGTAACCCTGCGGAGACGGCAGGAAGGCACCAGCAGGCTCTCCTGACATAGCATCCAAGGCCCACACCTGTAGGATATTCACTAGATCTATGCGTGTGGACGGGGGCCCCCTGACTATTCCCTGGCTACAAATGTGTTCCTCCCACATGATATGGGAAGGGCCGTTTCTGAGGAGGTGTCTAAAGCATTTTCCCACCTGCACAAACCTGTCCTTTCAACCCCGGGTAGGTGTCACACTGCCGGTGTGGACATGGCTGTTGACCCTGGTCATTCTCCCACACCTGGTCAGGAAAATGCAAGGCCTCTGTCACCTTCTTTCCCTTCCTAGCTGCATAACTGGAATTGGGGGAGGTACTGTTCTTCCTTGGCCTAGCCCTCATGGCCCTGAGTTCAGAGGAAATCCACTGCGGGCTGGCTCCCTGACACGTTAGAAGGTTCCAGAAGGCATCTAGAGCCGTATTTCTCTCTGGTCTCTTTCTATCCGGGGACCGGTCAATTATGGGATTTCCTACCAAGGTGCAAGGATCAGTGGCAGAAAGAGGGCCCTGGCAGCTCTGTCTTAGGGGGGTGGGCCTGATGTGAACAAGAGGAGCAAGACTGCCCGTGGACCTGCACTTGAGCGGCTTTGATCTGGAGAGCCCCGGTCCCTGAGATCCCAGTTAATCGTGCATTAACAATGGTTTAAAGGCCCCCTGCTTCTGTTTAAGTAAGCATTGTAAGTTATCTGCTTCTCAAATTACTTTGGAACCAAACTCAAGAGGAGAGCGTCCTCAGAGCTTGGGTCTGGCGTCGAGCGCATTAGCTTTGCCATCGCCCTGCTGATTTAATTGGCCCAGTAAGCACGCTGGAGGTGTTTGGGATTGTAATTAAAGTTGTGGCGCCTGGAAAATCCTCCGTCTGTTATTATAATTTTTTTTCTAAAATAAACTATCCTAGCTCACCCAACTGATGGGGCTAATTAGAGCCTAATTAAAGTTACTTGTTTCTATTTTAAAATCTGCCCACTGAGAGAGCCGCAAGGCAGGAGGGAACATATTTTTAAAGTGACAGTTCTAAAAATGCTTCCCACCCCGGTCCCTGAGCTGCATTGCTCTGATTCATGCATTGATTTATTTCCAATGAAAATGACGGTCTGCTTCGTTTCGTTGCGACAGTGCTCACAGGGCCCCCCTCACTGAGCTGTGCGAAAAGATCGGTTTCATGAACAGAGGACTCTTCTTTGTCACTCATCTTCGGGCTGGAGAGGCTGACTGCCGCATTCAGTGTGCAAGGTATTTAGAAAAGGGCTCATGACAAACCCAGGAGCAGGGAGACGGGGAATCAGTACAACCCCGAATCTCAGGAGGAAGAGCATTTGCTGATGACTTACCGCGTACTAGATGTGGTTCTGGACAGTTGCACTGGGTATCATAAATGTTGCCAAAAAGGAAACGGGAAGGGTGCAATCAGCTGCCTGAGGCCACAGAGCTAGTAGTGGTGGGTCCGGGATCCAAAGGAACATCTGACTCAAAAGTAAGCTTCTCAGGGACAAACACTCACCACTCTGCCGTGATCCCTCCTAAAGTCGCATTACTAAGGTATTAGCCCCCTCTCTGCCCCAGGCTTCTTCTGTACAACAGAAATAATAGGACCTAGGTCGCTACTGGTGTGAGTTGTAATGAACAGATAAGATGATGAATTTCCAGGTTCTTTATAAAATGCAAAGTGACACTCGTTGATTCATCTCAGGAGACCTGTGACCCACATACCTGTGTATTATTCACCTCTTTCAGGGGTACTGCTTTTATGCTTTTTATGCTAGAGGCAATGAATCAAGTACAGGTCTTAGACCATTTCCTGTGGCCCGGGGCCCCCCGCCAC
>NW_027533270.1:758877-766342 GCF_008692635.1 Crocuta crocuta
TGTCTCCCTCTCTCTCTGCCCCTCCCCTGCTCATGCTGTCTCTCTCTCTCTCTCTCCTAGGAAAAAAAGAGAAAGGCAGGTGCGCCTTCTACACTGCCGAGTCTTTGCACGTGGGCTGCTGCTGAGCCCACTTGATCTGTACTCTTTCTCTTCCCTGATTGTCTACTTGCTCCTCTTTTTCTTGTGACACAGAGGACTAACGACTCAGACCACAAAGTGGCTGGTCNCGTCCGACTTCGGCTCAGGTCATGATCTCGCAGTTCATGAGTTTGAGCTCCACATCGGGTTCTGTGCTGACAGCATGGAGCCTGCTTCACACCCTCTGTCGTCCTCTCTCTCTGCTGGCCCCTTGCTCATATTCTCTCTTTCTCTGCTACTTCCCTGCCTGTGCATACTCGTTCTCTCTCAAAAGTAAATAAACGTTAAAAAAATTAAAAAAGAAGCACCCAGTCTCAAAATCATGCAAGGGCACGGTCAGCCTCCTTACACTCTGCACCCTAGCTGCCTCCCTTGCCTTACCCTAGTCCAGGCCCCCAGGAAGTCCTACATCCTCCGGTCTCCGGTGCCGCATGCACCTTAGAACACGTTCGTGAACATTCTCTGGCGGTCTGCTCCTCATTGAAGAGGCTGGTTGTGGCTTTAATTAAGTTCGGATATTTGTCTCTTGTCTAGACTGCCACTTTTTCATAGCGTGTAGCACCCCAGTAGAAACTCTAGCTTATGAGCAAAATAAAAATAGTCGCAATTTATTGATTGCCTACTGAAAGCCAGGTCTGTAATTAGCTACTTTGCATACATTATTTCTAATCATCACAACAAGGCTTTCCTGCTTAAGGGAAGTGGTGCTCAGAGAAGTTCAAGTCGGTTCAGCAAGCCCCACTAGCTGCGGAACTAGAAAAGACAGCTTGGCTATAGAGGAAGGGCAGTTGGCTAAATTCCCAACATCCTTTCTTGCCTGTTGCCTTTCGCCCTTTGAATCATCATTTAGGGACGCTCTAAACCCAGAGGGGGTTGAAGGGCAGGAGAGCTTCTCTGATCACTCGGTGAGAAAGGATCCTGAAGTTCTTGGGCAAGTTTTCACCTGGGCACAAGCGTGTTCAGCAGCTGTGTTCGGGTGTGCCCTGAAATATATCAGCAGTACTGACAAACCCGTCTCTTCTAAGGAGGCTCAGTAGCCACTACTGAAAGGGGCTTTATGTGACTTACAACACTATGGACATCACACAAAGGATCAAGTTCTGTATTTAGCCCATTCGTACCTAATACCCCTTGGAATGACTAGAACCCTGAGCACATGTGACAAGGCTTTGATGGGCAAGGGAGATGTTGACATGCATGATTTTGAGATGCTACCAAGAAAACACGGAGGAAGTATGAGGGGAGGGGCCGTTGGCCGATGAAGCTCTGACCTTCCTCAGCGATCCACTCCTATCTCGTTTTCCTCTGTGCCCCTGCAGCCCAGGACCTGCGCGCTCATGTGATGGTCATGCACGGAGCTCTTAGAGCTCCGTCGCAGGCTGTGATGTGCTGGGTCACGGTGCTAACAGGGTGACCGGGCGGGGCGTTTCAAAGGGCATTTCTCAGGGCCGATGGGCATGCAGCATTTTCACTGCCATCATTGGGGCAAACCGAGAAATCACATAGTATTTGTTTTCTTAGGAAAATAGCATCATGACATCATGCAGCATGTGTTGCAAAAAGACACAAAATCAGCTAGCATCCTCCAACTGCACACAAGCCTTACTTTCCGTTTTCTAGGTTTGGATCGTAGACATATTCCTGTGGCTTCCTTTAGGCAAATTATATTCTGGTGAGAGGATGCGGGACGATGTTGGGTGTGGAACAAGATCGCCAGCATCTAGGAGGCTTCAGGCCAAGTGGCGAAGGGTGGAGAACATTCCAGCACTGATTTAGGGGTGAGGAGGAGATTACAGATGTCCAAGCGGGCAGAGGTTTGCAGGCAACTGCAGTGGACGTTTCCTGGCACGAAGTGAGCAAGAGCCATTCACATATACCGGTGACTGTGACCGTGGGCACCTCAGGCCCGGGGACTCTGTGCTTGTTTCATCTAGTTTCTCAAATCTTGTTGTCACAGCAACTGAGGACATTGCTGGCGGGTACAGCTCCTTTTCTCCTCACCTTCTGTGCCAGTCAGTGCACAGATTGTACTTAATTACCCATTCGAATAGCCTCCCAGAGCCTGACTGCAAGGCTTGCTCATGATGCGGCATCAGAGAAAAAAGATCCGGATTCACTATTTTGTTATTGTCATCGTACAAAAAGTTCCCATCTCACTTTGGTGTAATTGTTAGAAAACATGTTTTTGCCTTTTATTTCAAGTTGTTTACTTAATACTAATCAAATTACAAAGGCTACATCGTCTAACAGAATTATCTGGGGCATGAAATACAAAAGATACAGTTAAATCTATTTTCCCCATTTTATAGATCTGTGTATCAGGTTTTAGCAGTGGGTACACATCGTCTGAGGCTGAGCTAGCTACGATATTATCCTGGGGTCAGATGAGAGATCCCCTTTCTCTTCTTATTCTTGTAGTCTATGGCATCAGTGGGAAAGGAGCTGTGTGGAGATGGGAGATACACATATATAGTAAATGAATGCAAGTTTCTAAACAGACACACATGCACACACACTTAGGTACATTCCCGTAGAGGAAGGGGCTGAGTGAGTGTGAACTGGAACCAAAACTATTGTAGAATTAAAGTATTTTATTGGCTCCTTGCTGCTTCTTGACATGAGCAGGCTTAGGCATAGATTAATTATATATTGGTACAACCCAGAGTGGGTATTTTTGCCTACTATTAAAGCATGTTAAGTCTATTATGAAAGATGCATGTTAAGATTCAGATCGCCAGGAGAGGGGTACCCATATTCTGGCTTCGTGGGCAACTTAAAGAGCTGCCCAAGAACCACACATGTAAGTCACTTAAAAAAGAGGATTTTATTTTATTTATTTTTATAAAATCCTTTTAATGTTTGTTCATTTTTGAGAGAGAGAGACAGAGCATGAGTGGGGGAAGGGCAGAGAGAGAGGGAGACACAGAAGTCGAAGCAGGCTCCAGGCTCTGAGCTGTCAGCACACAGCCCGACGCGGGGCTTGAACCCATGAACTACGAGATCATGACCTGAGCCGAAGTCAGTTGCTTAACCGTCTGAGCCACCCAGGCACTCCAGAAGGATTTGATTTTTAGGTCATCTCCAAACCCACAGTGCAACTTGAACTCACAACCCTGAGATCAGGAGTCACACGCTCCACCGACTGAGCCAGCCCGGTGCCCCACTTATGTGCCATTTTTGGTGAAGACAAGACCTGTTTTAATTCAGTGACAGTGACTAACGGCTCACTGGGGGTTCAGGGACTGGAAAGGCAGAAAGTCCTCCAGAGGATCCGCGAAGATGATTAGAATTGCTCAAAGGGTCTGGCCTTCACTTTTCTGGGCATCTCTACCAATGCCTCATTTAATACACATACTGGGGCGCCTGGGTGGCTCAGTCCGTTAGACATCTGACTTTGGTTCAGGTCATGATCTCTCAGTTGGAGGGTTCGAGCCCCGTGTCAGGCTCTGTGCTGACAGCTCAGAGCCTGGAGCCTGCTTTGGCTTCTGTGTCTCCTTCTCTCTCTCTGCCCCTCCCCTGCTCATGCCCTATCTCTCTCTCAAAAATAAATAAACATTAAAAAAATACACATTTGCTGAGCACCTATTATGTACTGGGTACTGTAAGACACCAGAGATAGGGGGATGGGTGAGACAGGGACAGGCCCAGCCTTCCCTAGTTTATGGCCTAGTAGTGGAGACAGACATTAATCAAGTGTCCCCACAGCTACATTTACAAACCATGAAAAGGTGCCACTGAGAAAATATATTTGGAACCATCTCAAGTGATACGAGACAGGCAGGATCTGCTTTAGGGGCCCAGTGAAGGCCGTTCTGGGGCAGTGACGTTGTGGCTGGAGAGAGACAGGTGAAGAGTGATGTGGAAGACGGCTTCTCACGGAGCGGGTAGCTCAGAAGCAGGAACTTCAAACACTCCATGAAGCAGGGGAATTCTAGCAGTGGTAGTTAGGAGCCACACCGTGCCGGGGGCTCAGAGGCTTTGAAATGTTTGCCTAGCTGTGACTGGAAGCCTTCCAAATGTTTTGAGCCGAGGAGTGACCTCAGATTTAGATATGAGAAGACCCATTCCGGAGAACGGGGGCAGAAGATGAGTGAAAATCGAAGGACGGTGGTAGTCCAGATGGCCAGGCTGGAGGTGTGCTCTCTGGGACAGGCTACAGCAGCAGGTAGGTGATTGGAGCTGGAGATCGCAGGAGGCAGAGCAGTCAAGGATGATGCCAAGGTCACTGGCTTCGGCAATTGTGTGAGTAGAGAGAGATCTCTCAAGATAAATAAATAAAATGAGTAGCCAAAAACATGAAGGTCGCTGATATCTTGAGGGAAAGCAGGTTTGATGCAGCGATAGAGGCAGAAAACAGTGAAGTGTGTAGATAGGAAAACGTGCGGTAGAATCTCCTTAGCTAAACATCCAAGCTTACCATGTACACGTTCTGCTTTCGACACAACTATTGGTCACAATTTAGCTAAACTTTCTGCCCCCTCCGTAACAACAGCCTCCTTTCCTCCAGCTTCCGGTTACAGCTTCCTCACTTCCTTCTTAGCCCTCGCCAGCAGCACCCCCTGGGGCCCAGGCTTCTACTAACAGTCTATTGAAGGTGATTTAGGTGTTCTCCATCATGCTTTTCAACCTTCTTCCAGCCTCTTCCCACCATCCAATTCCAAAGCTGATCCCACATTTTAGGTATTTGTTAGAGCAGCACCCCTCTTTTAGGTACTGAAACGTATGTTAGTTCTCTGTTGAGACTCAATAAAATCATCAGGAACTTAGCAGTTACAAAAAAGCACAAATTTATCGTCTTACAGCTTCTGTGGGTCGGGAATCCAGACACGGGTTTGCCGGGTCCTCTGCTCCTTGTCTGGAGAGGCTGAGATGAAGGTGGTGGCCTGGGGCTGTGATCTCCTCTGCTTCCAAGCTCCTTCAGGTTCTTGGCAGAATTGGGTTCCTAGACGTTGTAGGACTCCCGTTCCCGTTTTCTTACTGGCTGTTGGCCAGGGTTAACTCTCAGCAACTAGAGGCCATTCTCAGGTCTTAGCTGGGTGGACCTTATACAATATGGCAGCCAACTGCTGGGTGGATCTTATACAACATGGCAGCCAACTTCTTCACAGCCAACAGGAAAGCTTCTCTCCAGTCTGCTGCAAAGGAGTCTTCTGCAATGTAAGATGGCCATGGGAGGAGCTGTCCTGTCTCCACTTGGCACGTTAACAGGACTCACCGTCAAGGGATGGGGATTGTACGGGGCACTTGCGCCCGGGAGGCGGGAATCTTGGGGACCATCTTCGAAGTCTGTCTAGCGTGAAAGGATACTGTGAAAGTCCTTGAAGAGGAGAAACAAGATGTACACATGGATCGATTTCTGATAAAAGTGCGGGTGCTGCTTCTTTTGTAATTGGAGGGAAGGGAGGATGTGAGGTTTGCACGCAATGAAGATATTGGGTTAGGAAACGATGTGAGAAAGATGTGCGAGTTTTCCTCTGTAGTTTGTATTTTCTCTATCAAGAGAATTTGTCACCCTCTTTGGGGGCAGGCCTTGTCGCCTGGGCACAGTAGACAGTAGCTTCAGGCTTAGCCAGAGGACAGACAGCTTCTCACCTGGGCGCAGGAGTTGTGTGATACGTGCTTGATGGTGCGGACCTGTCCACTTACATTAGATAACCAAAAATTCGAATTTCGTCTCCCAGTGTGCCAGTTCTCTACTAATTAAAGCACTCCCCCAAATGAGGCTCAGATGTCAAACTCTGCTTCCATTCTGGCTCTGCTTCTGCCTAATATGTCCGTCTATTCTGGCTTTCTGTAATCCAGTCCTAGCCTACTGACGTGCACTTGACACGTTGCCTATTGTTTCTCCTGTGGCTGCTTGATTCAAAGTCCCTGAGCCATCTGGCTTAATTCATCCAGCACCTAGCACCTCATGTCATTCACTTCACTGTTTCGTTTGCCAAATTACTTCTTGTATCTCCTCCTCTGCCCTCTGGCTTGTGACGTCATTTTCTTTCTTTTAGCCTGTGACTTCTGTCTTAATTTCTGGCTCTTAATTTTATTCCTATTGATTCCATGNCCGGTCTTTGAGACCTCCCGGATACATCTGTCTTGGTATTGTGACCATGGCTTAGTCATTAAAAAAACTTTCTTTTTTTCATATGAGGAAATAGGCCGAGTCCACAGCAGAAGGGGCAGAAGAAGAAGTCAGGAAAAAANGAGACAGAGAGACAGAGTGCAAGTAGGGATGGGCAGAGAGAAAGGGGAGAGACACAGAATCGGAAGCAGGCTCCAGGCTCTGAGCTGTCAGCACAGAACCCGACACGGGGGTCAAACCCACCAACTGGGAAATCATGACCTGAGCCGAAGTCTGACGCTTAACTGACTAAGCCACCCAGGTGCCCCAGGGGAAATTCTTAAAAAATTTTAATCCGGAACCTGTAGTTCAGTCTCATTATTTTTTTCAATATTAATCCCAGGTGTTTAATCAAGTCTTTAAATAGCATCTATTCAGTTGTAAATTCAGTAATTCAGCAAATATCATTGAGTACCTCCTATGTTCTGGTTTTTGAGATACAACAGTGAAAAAGATCTTTGTCTTCATGCAGCTTATATTATACTGGGAGGGAACTATAATAAATGAACATGTACGTAATATATCAGATAGTGGTAAGTGCTTTGGAAAAAAGAACAAAATGGGGAAATGGTTAGGGACTGTCTGTTTTCTAGGGGCTAGTCAGGGACAGCCTCACTAATCAGGGGCCAACTGACCAGAGACCTAAAGTGAGTGAGGGATGGGATCCCATGGAGATAGGCGGGGCCCCATATCTGTTCCAAGCAGAGGAAGAGCGAGTACAAAGACCATGAGCATGACTATGTTTGACACGTTTGAAGGGTAGCAAGAGGCGATGACCTGGAGGTAAAGAGAGCTAAGAAGTGAAGTTCTAGAAGCAAGGAGCTCTAAGGCAGACCATGCGGGGTCATGTAGGTCAATGTAGGGACCCTGGGTATTACTCCACAGGGGAATAGACTATCAGAGGGCAAGGGTTCAAGCACCAAGATCAGTTAGGGGGCAGTTGCAATAATCTGAGTGAGAGTGAGGTTGACTCTAAACACAGTAGTTAGAGGGGCGCCTAGGTGGCTCAGTCGGTTAAGCATCTGACTTCGGCTCAGGTCANCAAGCTGTCTTAAGTTGGCCTCTTGGGGTGCCTGGATGGCGCAGTTTCTTGAACATCCAATTCTTGATTTTGGCTCAGGTAGTGATCTCATAACTGTGGGATTGAGTCCTGCATTGGGCTCTACCCTAAGCATGGAGCCTGCTTGGGATTCTCTCTCTCTCTCTCTCTCT
>NW_027533270.1:766348-769082 GCF_008692635.1 Crocuta crocuta
AAAGAGAAGGAATAAATCAGAATTTATTTATTTCTAGACTCCCAAGTTGGCCATCAGCAGCTGACAAAAATATCCGTGTCTCCGTCCTGAAGCCAAGCAGTAGGCGAAAGCTTTGAGGAAATCACCGCATGACAGTTGAACATGAGATACAAGAGAACTGAGCAAGTTTTCTCCACAGAGCATTTGGTGTGAAGACTGTGGATGAAGAGCTAGGACTTCAGCCATGTTGGGCTTTGGAGGAAGTTGAAAAATGTAAACACGGGCTTTTTGTTGGTCAACTTAGACGAATCAGGTTATTGTTTCTCTAAAGAAATGTGTTGATCTAAGTAAAGTCTTATTTTAAGCAAAGACTCTGAGCTTCACAGATAAACTCCATGGGCATTTTATCTAGGTAATTTTGATTCAGTGCTTTTATCTGTTGCCAACAAAGCTATGGGGAGCCTTTTTTTCCCCCTCAAAAGTGTGAAACCCATTACTAAAATCTCTCTTTGATGTTTAAATTACTGTATGTAAAAGGTGGAGATCAAACTGTAGCTCTTTCATTTTCTAGGGGAAAGCGAGAAATGGAGAAACTTTGAGACATATTATTGATCACGAAGTCCATTTAAATCCCCTTCACCAAACTCTGACTTGCTCCTAAGAAAGGCTGTGGGAAGAATTTATGAATCTGCAGCAAGTCTTCAACCCATTTCTTCTTTTTCCCTTTGAGCCAATCTATGTTACTGGAACCAAGACAACAAAATAAAATGAATATACTTGCAAAAAGTAACTCTGAATGAAACTAATATAGAAACACACATATTTTGGGGTGCCTCGGTGGCTTAGTTGATTAAGTGTTCAACTTTGGCTCAGGTCATGATCTCACAGTTGGGAAGTTCGAGCTTCGCGTCGGGCTCTGTGCTGTCAGCGTGGAGCCCACTTTGGATCCTCTTTCCCCCCCTCTCTCTGCCCCTCTCCCACTCATTCTCTCTCTTTCTCACTCTCTCTCTCTCTCAAAATAAATAAATAAACTTAAAAAAAAAGAAACACAGATTTTAGGAAACAAAAAATACATATGGTTCTAAAATGCAAAAGGCATGAGAGTTCGGGATTATCATGTTTTTATTAATTGTTTTTTAAGAGACGGGAAAAAGAATGTAATTGGGTTAGTGGTTGTAAATGATGACTTAATCCTGGAACGCAGTACATGTCAAGCATTTGTTGAATGCATTAATATCTTGATAGGCTAATTTATTTTCTGAGGGAGAATGCATGAAGAACAGATAGAGAGGGAGAAGGAGAGAGAGAGAGAAAGAGAGAGAATCTTAAGCAGGCTCCATGCTCAGTGTGGAGCCTGATGTGGGGCTCAGTCCTATGACCCTAGGATCATGACCTGAGCCAAAATCCAGAGTCAGACACTTAACCAACTGAGCCACCCAGGCGCCCCTCAGTGGGGTAATTTAATATCATGGGACTACATTTGTGTCAAAGATAGATTGTCTTCAAGGAAGTCAGCCTCACATGTCATATGTGGACTGAGCTTTTATTACTGTGATTACTATAATCACAGGCAGAGGATTAGAGACATCATTAATTTAACAGGAACTTAAGTCAGGTCCTACTGTGTACGCAGCATTGTGCTCGGCAGGAGAGAACTAACAGGATGTGCAATGGTAGCGACAACACGTATACACATGACATAATTAATAACGTGGATTTCTGCCAAGTAAGTTCTAAATTGTGTGTAATCGGGCACAAGGAAGTGAAAATATTAAGTTGTGTGAGGATTCAGGAAAATAAAAGAAACCAGCTTTGACTGCAGAGCTTGGGAGTTTTCATCTCCATTTAGCAATTTTGTACTGAGTGTTGGGGCGCACAGTGCTGGAGCGCACGGTGCTACGACTCAGTCCCTATCCCGGATCTCCAGGACAGCAGCATCTGCTAGAAACATAATGTGATGGAAAAGAATGAAATTGGACCCCTATCTTACACCACTCACAAAAATTGGCTAGGAATGGATAAAGGACTTTCACATAAGACGTGAACTGTAAAATTCCCCAACGAAAGCATTGGGAAAAAGCTTCTTGACCTTTGTCTTGACAATGAGTTTTTGGATTTGACACCCAAAGCACAGACAACAAAAGCAAAAATCAACACGTGGGACCACAGCAAACGACGAAGCTTCTGCACAGCAAAAGAAAAATATACCAAAAAATGTGAAGGCAACTTATGGAATGGGAGAAAACATTTGTAAATCATATTTTTGACGATAAGGGGTTAATATCCAAAACATATCAAGAACGTGTACAACTCAATAGGGAAACACAATCTGATCAAAAATGAGCCAAAGGTGGGAGCCTGGCTGGCTTAGTCGGAAGAGCATGCAACTTTTGCTCTCAGGGTTGTGAGTTCGAGCTCTACATTGGGTGGAGAGATTACTTAAATAAATAAACTTAAATGAGCAAAAGGAATTGAGTAGATATTTCTCCAAAGAAAACATACAAGTGGCCATGAGTACATGAAATGATGCTCAGCATCACTAAACATCAGGCAAATGCAAGTCAAAACCACAATGAGACATCACCTGTTAGAATGGCTATCATCAAAAAGCCCAAAGATAGTAAGGCTTAGCACAGATGTGGGGAAAAGAGAAGGCTTGTACGTGGTTGGTGGGAGCGTAAAATGGTAGAGCTTCTGTGGAAACCAGTGTGGAGTTTCCTCAAAAAATTAAGAATAGAACTACCAAATGAGAAAT
>NW_027533270.1:769426-772090 GCF_008692635.1 Crocuta crocuta
AATGAACAATCCCACTTCTAGATGTATTTCCAAAAGAAATGAAGCCAGGATCTCAAAGAGATATGTGCATTCCCAACTTTATTGCAACATTAGTCACAATAGCCAAGATATGGAAACAACCAAACAACCTAAGTGTTCACAGATGAATGATAAAGAAAATATGATATATATATATACATATACATTTATATACATAAATATATACATATACACACAGTGGAATATTATTTAGCCATAAAAGAAGAAAATCCTGCCATTTGTCACATGGACCTTGGAGGCATTATGCTAACTGAAATAAGTCAGGCAGAGAAAGACAAATACTGTCTGATCTCACTTATATATGGAACCTAAAAACATTGAACTCAAAGAGAGTAGAGGTAGTTGCCAGGGGCTGAGGGGTAGGGAAAATGGGGAGATCTTCGTCAAAGGGTACAACTTTCAGCTATAAGATGGTCTTGGGTGTCTAATGTACATTGTGGTGGCTATAATTAACAATACTGTCTTGTATACTTGAGAGTTCCTATGACAGTAGAGCTGTAATATCCTTCCCATAGCAACAAGAAGATTGTAATCATGTGAGGTGGAGGATGTCTTGACCAACCTTATTGTGGAAAATATTTGATGATATATACGTCTTTCAATCGTTGCATTGTACACCTTAAACTTACATAGTGTTATATGTCAACTATATCTCCATAAAGCTAGGGCAAAAAAAGTAATGTAATGTGAGCCACATATGCATTTTCAAATTTTCTAGTAGCTACATTAAAAAAGATAAAAAGTAAAAGGAGATATTGATTTTTTAAAACTTATTATTTAATTTAATATAGCCAACATATTATCATTTGATATATCGCCACTATAGAAAATACATCAGGACAGAAACGTGGACTCCGTGGGGTAGTTCCTGGCATCTTGGTCTTCTCTGTGTCTTTCTTGTCCTAACATGGGTTGATTGTGGTTTTGATGATGAGCCCCCAGAAAGGAAATGTGGCTCATCCCAGGCCTCAGTTGCCCCAGAATACATATAGCTTCAACAATGACAAATTTGATAAGAGTGTTCGGACCAAGAAAATTAATGCACAGCTTCATGATGGAGTTTGTCAGTGCCATAAAGAAGTTCTGGAATGGTAAGCAAAATACAGCAAATATAAACTGTTGTCAAAGCCTAAAAAATATGGTCAATGTTTAGAAAAGTCAGTGATGGATTCTTCTCACATAATGTGTAGGCTACGTGCCTGTGCATTGAAGTTTGTGAAAAATGTAGAAAGAAAGAAGACACTGTTGCTCCGTTTCAGAAAGGACAGAAAGGACAACCAGAAAGGACAGAAAACACGGAAAGCATATGGTCCAACCATAGAAGTTGCAGAAGAAGTGAACAAGGTGATGATGATTTACATTTTGATTTAGATGACACAAAGACGGATAATATATTAAAAGTCAGTTTGAAAACATGAAATTCTGAACGACTTGTGACTCTTGAGGCTTTAAAAAAGTACTGTGAAATCCTAATGATAAAAGAAATAACAAAAACCTGTAGAAAACGGGCAAAGTTTACAGATGGACAATATAAATTATACATGATATTGGAATAATTATAAAACTTTCACCCAGAGTTTTCTTGTAGTAAAATTTTAAGTAGTGTATGCTAGAATGCCTTCCAAAATGAGTATTAGGGTATCATATTGCAGTTCCTGGGAATTATTTAGAAGTGTATACTACCTAATGTTGGGGTGCCTGGATGGCTCAGTCAGTTAAGCGTCTGAATTCAGCTCAGGTCATGATCTCGTGATTGGTGAGTTCAAGCCCCGCGTCAGGCTCTGTGCTGACAGCTCAGANAAGATTCAGAACTGATGGTTATGTAAGGACTCGCTCATGGAAAAATCAGATATTATTATAGTGGTAACCTCAAAAATTGGTCCTCAGTAAATGCTTTTTGATTGATTGGTCTCAAGTAAATGGCCCACATAACAAAGTCTCCTTACTTATTATGTTTGCTTATTATAAAAAGGTTGTTATTTATTTTTTATAATACTGTTGAACAAATGANCTCTGACCCTGCCCTGCTCATGATGTCTCTATCTCTCTTTCAAAAATAAAACATTAAAAATTTTTTTTAAAAAATTATTTATTTTGAGACAGAGACAGCATGAGTGGGGGGATGGGCAGAGAGAGAGGGAGAGAAAGAATCCCAAGCAGGCTCTACACTGTCAGTGTGGAGCCTGCTGCCTTTGAACTCATGAAAATCACGAGATCTTGACCTGAGCCGAAACCAAGAGTCAGACACTTAACTGACTGAGCCCCCCAGGCACCCATACCTGATCACATTTTTACCTTTCTTCTCTTGTCAGATATACATAAAGAAAAAATGTATAAAATACATATGTAGAGTTTAATAATTGTAAAGAAAAGTCATCCATCTATCATCGAGATGATGAAATTATGTTTATTTTATTATGTTTTTAAACATTTATTTATTTTGGAGAGATGGAGAGCAAGCAGGGGGTGGACAGAGAGAGAGGGAGACAGAATCCGAAGCAGGCTCCAGGCTCTGAGCTGGCAGTCGTCACAGAGCCCGACGCGGGGCTCGAACCCACGAACCGCGAGATCATGACCTAAGCGAAAGTCGGACGCTTAACCGACTAAGCCACCCAGGCGCCCCTG
>NW_027533270.1:772257-773952 GCF_008692635.1 Crocuta crocuta
GAAGAAAATACTTTTAAACAAGTAGAAATATTAACATTGTATGTTGGATTCCTTATTTTGCTTTAAGTCTTTGAAATCTACTGTGGATTTTATACCTACAGCACATCCCAGTTTGGACTAGCCACGTTTCAAGTGCACAGTAAGCACTCGGAGCTAGTGTGGTTCTGTATTGGTCATCAGGGCTCTAGAGTTCCATAGCCCAGTGGAAAATAAAGATACTTCAAGAAGTAACACTTGCATAATAGCCACCATGCTGGGCATTGTTCTGGAGTTGCAGACAACGGGGAGGGAGAGGCCATGCCCTCTACCGGCTCTCTGGCAGGTCTTCCCAAATTTGAACTCACCTGCCAGTCACCCGGCCAGCTTGTTCAAATGCAGGTTTTAATTCAGCAGGTCCGGAGTGGGGCTTGAGAGTCTTGAGTTTCTAACAAGCTCCCGGCTGAGGCTGGGGCTGCTGGCCCAGGAGCCACGCTTTGACTAGTGAGGGCCGGCAGCAGTCAGAGTCTGGTCGGAAACCAGCGCTCCAGGTCTTTCAGCAGGAGGATATAACCCAGGGAACGTTATGCTTACGTAACCCTTGGAATGGGGCAACGGTCGGGAGAGTTGAGGAGATCGGGATGCGCGGTGAGAAGCTGTTAGCCGTGTCCCCGGCGGCCTACAGCGTTGCAAACCTCACGTCTGCCATCTGCCCCTGCTTCTCCTTGTGTTTCGCCTTCCAAATCTCGTAGAACCCTGATGGCCAGACAATCTGGGAAATAGAGTTTCCAAGCCTCCCTCCCCTGAGAAAGAAGTGATGGGGCTGGTTATTAGCAGCACTGTCTGGCACCCATTCCCTCGAGGTTCAGTCCTCAACCTACTCCTTTTCTCTCTCTTTCCGTTTGTCTTCTCGCCTCCCGGGTATCTCCGTGAAAACCCCTGAAATCCCGTTTGACTTCTCTCTTTTCGGCAACTTGCAGATAGTCACCGAATCCTGCCAGGCCTTTGGCCATCCGTCGCACATTTCCCCTCCTTCCCACTCACGACGTCATTTCTATGCGCTCTTATTCCTTTACGTTTGGATAATCAGAGAAGCCTCTCTAACCGCTTGCCTTTGAACTGCTACCATCCGCCCTTCTTGTCCCCCCTTTCCTCTGTACTGCTGCCAAGGGTACAAGGAGTTAGCAGTGTCTGAGTTATTTTTTTAAGCCTGTGAACTTTCACTTTTTTAAACGTTCATTATTTTTAAATAATCTCTATACCCAATGTGGGGCTCGAACTCATGACCCCAAGATCAAGAGTCACATGATCTCCCAAGTGAGCCAGCCAGGGGCCCCAATATCTGAATTGATTCTACCAGGGAGATGAGCAAATTGACAGATTGATGCTAGAATAAAGTGGTTTAAAATGAGTGCTCAGAAGGCGAGCCCTTAAAGACTCTCTGATGGGCCTTTACTCTGCAATGCAGGAAGGTGCGCTGGGACAAATATGGCTCTGGGGAGACAGAAACCTGACTTTTCGTTCTCCCTTTACTCTAACTGTGTGGCTTTGGACAAGTCACTTCCCGTCTCTGAATCTCCTTTACTCCTGAAGAAAAGCAAGATGCGTAGTCGAAACTATTGTTTTCCAGCCTTTTTGTTTTTCACTCTGTTGACAGATAACTTTAAACATGTGTAATAGATCACGTTCGATTTGGGGACTGAACGCATGTTAAAATGG
>NW_027533270.1:773978-775995 GCF_008692635.1 Crocuta crocuta
CTACCAGAGAGCCGACAATAGCTTCTTTCCATAGAAAATCCAACTCTTCTCTAATAGTATGAGCTTCTCCAGCTTTCTCCCGGTTTCACACCTTGCTAGAGAAGTGTCTTAAATTATTTTAAAGTGTCTGGATTACTGACTGATAGATATTTGAAAATCTTGCACTCTGTACTTATCAGTTTATTTTTGAAGATTTAAATTTTTTTTTAATGTTTTATTTATTTTTGAGAGAGAGAGAGACAATNNNNAAACGTTTTACAACAAAGATTCCTCGTATACCTGTTGTCCTCACACACTATAGCCTCCCCCATTATCAACATCCGCCACCAGAGGGTTGGATTTGTTCCAAATGATGGACCTGCATTAGCACATCATAATCACCTAAAATTCATAATGTACCTTAGAGTTCACTCTTTAGTGTTGTGCATTCTGTGGGTTCAGGCCAAAGTATAATGAGATGTATCCATACAGAGTATGACACTATCATACAGTGTTTTCACTCTCCTGAAACTCTTCTGTTTTCTACCTATTCGTTCCCCTCCCCCCCACTCCCAGCCCCTGTCAGCCACTGATTTTTGTCTCCATAGTTCTGTCTTTTCCAGACTCTCATACAGTATGTAGCCTTTTTTCGGTTGCCTTTTTTCACTTAGTAATATGCATGTAAGTTTCCTCCATGTCTTTCATGGCTTGATCGCTCATTTATTTTTAGCACTGAATGATATTCCGTTGCCTGGAGGTACCACAGTCTATTTATCCACTTGTTTACCGAGGGACATCTTGGTTGGTTCCAAGTTTTGGCAATTATGAATAAAGCTGCTCTAAATATCCATGTGCCGGTTTTGCTGGGGACATAATTTCATCTCCTTTGGGTAAATACCAAGGAGTGTGATGGCTGGATTGTATGGGAAGAGTGTGTTTAGTTTTGTACGAAATCACCAAACTGTCTTCCGGAGCGGCTGTAACATTTTACATTCCCATCAGCAATGGATGAGAGTTCCCATGCCTCCACATCCCTGCCAGCATTTGGTGGTTGTCGGTGTTTGGGATTTTGGTCATTCTAATAGGCGTGTAGTGGTAGCTCATTGCTCTTCTAATTTGCATTTTCCCAATGACATCTATGGATTATCTTTTCATGTGCTTTTCTGTCTCTGTATATCTTCTTCTTTTAAAAAAATGTTTATTTAATTTTGAGAGAGAGAGAGAGAGATTGCAGGGGAGGGGCAGAGAGAGGGGGAGACACAGAATGCAAAGCAGGCTCCAGACTCCGAGCTGTCAGCACAGAGCCCGATGTGGGGCTCAAACCCACGAACCATGAGATCGTGACCTGAGCTGAAGTCAGACGCTCAACTGACCGAGCCACCCAGGCGCCCCTGTATATCTTCTTTGGTGAAGTGGCTGTTCAGGTCCTCAATAAACATTTAAATGAGGTTGTTTGTTTTCTCATCATTGAGTTTTAAGAGTTCTTGGTGTATTTTGGATATATCCACATCTATCATGTGAGCCTTGCGTAAGTATTTTCTTGCAGGCTGTGGCTTGTCTTCTCATTCTCTTGACAGTGTTTTCCACAGAGGAGGAGTTTTTAATGATGATGTCCAGCTTACCAAGCACTTCTTTCATGGGTCATGTCTTTGGTGTCGTATCTAAAAAGCTGTCATTATATCCCAAATCATCTAAGGTTTCTCCTATGTAATCTTCCAGGAATTTTATAATTTTCAGTTTTACTTTTAGGTCTCTGATCCATTTTGAGTTAATTTTTGTGAAGGTTATAAAGTTTGAGTCTACATTCTTTTTTTTTTTTTTATGCATGTAGAAGCCCAGTTGAAAAGAAAATCTTGGCTCCATTGTATTGCCTTTGTTCCCTTGTTGAAGATCAGTTGACTGTATACATTTGGGTCTATTTCTGGGCTCTCTATTCTGTTCCATTGACCTGTTTGTCTCCTCTTTCTCCGACACCACGCTGTCTTGATATCTGTAACTTTACAGTAAGTCTTGAAGTCAGGTAGCGTCAGTTCTCTGA
>NW_027533270.1:776007-776209 GCF_008692635.1 Crocuta crocuta
GTTCTCTGACTTCGTTCTTCTTCCATATTGTGTTAGCTATTCTGGTGCTGACTTGCATGATGTATATTAGTTGCTAAATATTGACATAAGGGAAAGCTTCAGGCTGCTTTTTGAAAGCATTTCTCTGCAATGACACTTTCTGAATGGGGGTCATTTTTATTCCTAATAAATGAATAGACAAATTATTCATTCTTTACTTTAT
>NW_027533270.1:776246-777033 GCF_008692635.1 Crocuta crocuta
TGCATTCTTTTCTTTATTGGCTCTTTTAAGGGTGGCTTTTGAAGTCTTAGAGATGGTGTCATGTTTTATCTGAGAATGTTGATTAATCAAAAGTCATAGATCTCCAGAAGGCAAATTGGAAGAATTATTACCATTTTTAGACTCCTCAGTCACATGCTGTATATCAGCATCAGTGTTCCCTGTGTTTTCTGTCTTTAACCTGGTATATTAAAGATGGAAATTAAACACGTATGATAAGGATAAAAATAGTACTAACCAAANAGCAGGCTCCTCTATTAATCAACCACCGCACTCCCATTTGATACTTATTTTAAATGGAAACCAGACATGAAAATAATTATTTTATAATGGACTGATTTTTTTTAAAAAACTGAATTCCAGTGTAATTGACATACGGGGTTATATTACTTTCTGGTGTACAATACAGCAATCCAACAATTCTATACATTACTCGGTGCTCATCACTATAAGTGTACCGTTGTGTTTTTTTAAATCTTATTGTTTTAAAGTAATCTCTATGCCCAACATGGGGCTTGAACTCAAGGACCCTGAAACCAGGAGTCACATGCTCTACCCAACTGAGCCAGCCGGGCACCCTACAGTCAGTATGCTCTTAATCCCCTTCACCTATTTCACTCCTCCCTCTGCCTCCACCCCTCTGGCCACCACTAGTTTGTTCTTCATATTTAAGAGTTTGTTATTTTGTTTGTCTTTTTTTTCCTGGGTTCATTGGTTTGGTTTCTCAAATTGTATAGTGGACTGGGTTTGAAAAATAGAAATGGAAACA
>NW_027533270.1:777221-777660 GCF_008692635.1 Crocuta crocuta
AGACGCAATGGCCACCAGTAGCACCTGGACCCTTAGGACACGCTTGCAGGTCTCTGAGTATTTCCCAGAAACACTGGGGTTAGTGATCACTCAGGAGTCTTCCAGCTATGGTGTTTCGTGTGTTTATGGATTACATTGCGAAAGGGCTTCATGAACTGGAGAGATGCAAATTGCTCTGTCTCATCGGTATTCTGGCAGTTATGGATGTTATGAGAATAAAGACTAAATATTTTAGAATCCTTAATTTCAGGTATCCTGAGAAATAGCATGCATTTCTCACTTTCTTTTTTTCTTTTTTTTTTTAATAGTTTATTCTCAAATTAGTTTCCACATAACACTCAGTGCTCATCCCCACAAGTGTCCTCCTCCATGCCCATCCCCCCCCCCCCCACATCCATCAGTCCTCAGTTTTTGTCAGCATTCAAGAGTCTCTCATGGT
>NW_027533270.1:777666-786615 GCF_008692635.1 Crocuta crocuta
CCAAGGGATACAGAAATGCTGATGCATAGGAGCACATGTACCCCAATGTTCATAGCAGCACTCTCCACAATAGCTAAAACATGGAAAGAGCCTAAGTGTCCATCACCAGATGCATTTCTCACTTTCATTTCAGCTATTACCTTGTGTTGAGTGATTCTAGGAGGGAAAGAGAGGAGTCCTTTCAAAAGAAAGCAAGGAGGACATGCTGAATAAAGGAGAAAAGACCACTTGACATTTCTAAAGGTAAATTGAGTGTTATAAAATGTCAACAGGAAGTAATACTTTATCTCATGGTTATTTGATTTCTGTCTTCGATTCAAGGTTGCCTTTTTTCTCATCTTGGTATTGTGAAAAGACAGCATTATATTGAACATTTCACAGGAAATGTCAATTCTGCGGTTCTTCTCATTTATATGTTTGAACATAGAGCTTGTGGAGAGTGTAAGAAAATGCTGCCTATTTAACTAGTCTGAAAACAAACGAGGTCAGACTGAAACAGATAGCAAATAAATAAGCAAAGATAAAACCATTTTGGCCTTCTGTACTTTCTCACCAACCCTTCTTTCTTTGCCTTGAGCATCCTTAGATGCTATTATTTGCCTATTTGGGAGCCATTAAGTGCAGGGCCAAACTAATGGCCAAAGTTGTTTCTGTCTTGTGGTCCAGCTTTTGCTGGATAAATGGATAGGAAAAAGTAGTGTGTGTGTGTGTGTGTGTGTGTGGGTGTGTGTGTGTGCATGCGCGTGTGTGTAGTGTGTGAAATAAGTCAGAGAAAGACAAATATTGCATGATCTCACTTACACGTGCAGCCTAAAAACATTGAGCTCATTGAAAACACAGAGTAGAGCGGTGGTCGCCAGAGGCTAAGGTGGGGGAAAGAGAGAGACTTACTATATTGTATACTTGAAATGTGCTAAGACGGTAAACCTTAAGTGCTCTCAACACACACACAAAGAAAACACCAACTATGTGACATGATAGGTATGTTAATTAGCTTAGTATTGGTGATTATTTCACAACATACACATATATCACAACATAAACCTGTACAACCTCAACATATACGCTATTTGTCCCTTATACTTCAAAATAGTTGGGAGGTGGACAGGAAACCGAACCAAACCAAACCAAAACATAATCACAAAAGTTTTCTTTGGACTGTCACTTCCATCACCCCGATAGAAACCAAACAGCCAACAATACACAAGTTGGGTGATGTCGCCCAAATGTACTGCAGGACCTAGACACTGGGGGTGCGAGCGCCGCAGGAGCTGGGTGCTGGGAACCCTGCCCGCGCTGCCGGAGCTAGGCCCTAGGGAGTCTGGACGCGGTGTGGGAGCTGGGCTCGGGGAAGGGCGCCTGCGCTGTGGGGGAGGGCAGCGGGGGAGGCTGTGGGAGCTGCAGATGCTGTTTCCCACAGAAACTGGGAGGCAAAATGCCTTTCTCGGCCGGTGTCTGTCCAGCGCCCTCTATGGACCAAGCTTAGCATTATGCCTGCTGAGAGGAACCTACGTAAAGTGCTCAGACCCATTTCACAGAGCAGGCAATAGTGGTCAATTTTGAGAAAGTATATACTATTATATAGTTTGCTTGTTTGTTCGTTCGTTTGTTTGTTAGAGAGAAAGAACATGCACACCAGCCGGGGAGAGGCAGAGAGAGAGAGAGAGAGAGAGAGAGAATGAGAGAATCTTAAGCAGGCTCCACGCTTAGTGCGGAGCCCAACGCGAGGCTCGATCCCACAACCCTGGGATCATGACCTGAGCTGAAATTAAGAGTCAGTCGCTTAACCGATTGAGCCACCCAGGTGCCCCTGTAATACAGTATATAATATATATATACATATTATATATATCAATGCATATATACTAGGTCAGACGGCAGTAAGTGGTATGGAGAACATTAAAACAAGGTAAGAAGACAGTGAATGACTGAGTGGGATCTACTTTAGATTGGCTGAAGGCATGACATTTGAGCTGAAGTGAGAATGACACAAAGCAAGCCACGTGACCATATAGAGGATGAGTGTCCCTTGGTAGGAGAACCTGCAAGTATAAAAGCCCTGAGACAAGAAGGCATCTAGACTTACTGAAGAACATGAAAGAGACCTTTAGAACTGGCAGCACGTCGTATCCCCAGAGCTGAGGACAACTGAAGCCACCTGACCAGATCTGGGAGGTGTCAGGAACTTCTACCTGCCCCAGGATGTGAAGTTGTTCCCTGTCTTACTGCAGAATAAGGTAGTCTTCCTAATAATTTCTCATTTCCAGGGACCTCATGGGTCTATTGATGCTCGTTAAAAGGCTGAACATGGAGTTATAGGAGCCAGCACAGCCACCCCGGGGCATGTGTCCAGGGGAAATGAAAATATATGTGGAGGGGCGCCTGGGTGGCTCCGGTGGTTAAGTGACCAACTCTTGATTTCGGCTCAAGTCCTGATCTCCCAGTTCGTGAGTTTGAACTCCTCATCAGGCTCTGCGCTGACAGCGCGGAGCCTGCTTGGGATTCTCTCTCCCCCTCTCTCTCTTTGTCTCTGCCCCTGCCCCATTCATGTTCACTCACCCTCTCTCTGTCTCAAAATAAATAAATAAACTTAAAAAATAAAACGTATGTTGACACTGAAACTTGTAGATGAATGTTCATAAGCCATGCATCATCCATTGTAACCCCCAAGTGGATGGTGACCCAAATGTCTACCTACTGATGAATGAATGAACAAAATATGCTGGACCAATATGACAGAATAGCATTTGGCCACAAAAATGAGTGAGATACCACTGCAACCTGAAGGATGTGCTGCACAATGGCTGGGCCATTGGGAGACATTCCGCTAAGTGCAAGAAACCGGACACAAAAGCCTGCTGATAGATGTGAGGTTTTCTTTGGTGCGGGGGAGGTTAGTGATGAAAATGATTGTAACGAAAATCGATAGGGCTGATGCTTGCACAGCTCTGTGAGTGTACGTAACAGCATCGAATTGTATACTTTAAACTGGAGACTTGCATGGCATCTCAGGAAGGCTGTGACAGTAAAATTCTATTGCTGACTCCTTGCATGGAAGGTCCAAGAACCCTTTGGAGTCTTTAGTACAGATTGAAAGGACATGCCTGTTGACATGGACCTTTTCATTGCACCAGGTACTACATAACAGGATCTCAGAGTAGGCTCAGCCCGTAGTGTTATTGACATGTACATCTGAAAAATCCCCTACAATCCCAGGTCAATTGTCATATGGATTTTTGCCTCATTCTGCCACTACGTATATTTTTCTTAAGACGCATGGCAAACTCCTAGGAAAAACACTGACTCTGGAGTTGAGATCTAGATTTGAAACATGGTCCTGTCACTAGCTCTGCAACCTTGAGCTATTTACTTAGACCTCTGAGCCTTAGTTTCCTTTTTTAGAAATAGGGAGAGTAAAACATGGGTCTACAGTGTTGTGATAAGCAAATTAATTAATGTATATAAAAGTGCCTTGGAAGTGGGGCACCTGGCTGGCTCAGTCAGTTAAGCATCTGACTCTTGGCTTCAGCTCAAGTCATGATCTCATGGTGCGTGAGATCGAGCCCCATGTCAGGCTCTGCACTGATAGCACCAAGCCTGCTTGGGATTCTCTCTCTCTCTCTGCCCCTCCCCTGCTCATGCATACACACACTCTCTAAGTAAATAAAAATTTTTTAAAAAGTGGCTGGGAAGTTATGCAATTTCAATGATACAGTGAGCTATCGTTTGATTACGCATGCACACATATGTGCATGTGTGCACACACTCAAAATTACTTCCAAAACTATGTCATTCTTCCATTTGGCAGAATGTTACCTAAATGGCATTTCTCTCAGAAGCCTGCTCTATACACAAAACCCTACTCTGCCACAGCAAAACCAACCAATCAGCAAGCCAGGTTTTATTTGATCCATATGGTTGCTAAGTCATTCTCCCCATTTTGCAGAAGAGGAAGTAGAAATGAGGTAAGATTAGAGGACTCTACTTGTGTGGCAGTTATGGAGGTGTGCCACTCAGGTCTTTTAAGAGACAACTTTCTTTTTCTAATGTTGATTTATTTTTGAGAGAGAGGGGCAGAGTGTGAGCAGGGGAGGGGCAGAGAGAGAGGGAGACACAGAACCCGAAGCAGGCTCCAGGCTCAGAGCTGTCAGCACACAGCCCCACATGGGGCTCGAACCCACGAACTGTGAGATCATGACCTGAGCTGAAGTCAGATGCTTAACCGTCTGAGCCACTCAGGTGCGCCGAGACAACTTTCTATAAGGCGTACAGTCAGTTGCCAACCTCCAGATTGGAGGTTGCGCCTTTGGTCTCCATTGGGGCATTCAAGCCTGGGCCGGGCTCTCCTTGGGAGGCTCTAGCTGGGGACTGGGCGCAGTGGTATACTAGGGTCTGGCTCTTTCTAGCTACCGCTCTGGAGTTCTGTCTTGGGCTGGATGAGACGTTCTAGAACCTACACGTACCTGTGTTGTTCTCTGAAAGCCTTCCATGCCTAGTCCTCGCCTCTCTTCCCCTTATATATCACAGCGGCTACTCCCAATAAACCCTTTGCACATCTAACTCTGTCTTGGTATCTCCATTCTGGACGACCTAAACTGACATTCTTTGGGGGAGCAAGACTTAAACAGTCTTCTGACTCCAAGCTTATTCCCTAGAGCTGTCTACAGCCTAGAAGAGGCCAATTGGATTAATGAACTGTTGCCTGGGTTTGCAATGACCCAGTCCCTGTATGGATAAAACCAATTTCTAGAAAGAACAGGTTTTTGTGGTTGAATCCAATACGCTCTCTTACGAGCATTCATTCACTTGGCAAAAGGAGAGAAATGAACCAATAGTTGATATGCTGGCAAGTACTACTCTGAATCTTATTCATGGCTTTCCATGAAATATTTCCTGTGGGTGTTCAGTAGATGTATCAAAGGTCTACCTTATACCTCTGCCAGTATTACCTGAAACAAATTGCTTCTGCCCTTAATGCTCAGCTGAGATTAGCTACACAGAGAATGGAGGTTTGGAATCAGATTTGAGATGGCAGCAGGGAAGAGGTAACTTTCGGGGTGTGCAGAGCACGTTAGGAGAATTCCGATCTGCCAGGATGAGAGTACTGGATTTCAGAGGCGGGGAAGTATGTAGACCAGAAGGGCCATATAGACTCGTGTCGGTCACTTTGCACTTTTTCCCCAGAGCCCCTACACAGCAAGATATTTCGTGTCCTCTCCCCCACCTGTACTCTCAGTTAAAATGCAAACACAGAGACTTTATTGAGCATGTATTATATGCCAAGCTCCATGCTNCCAGGGGCCCCGGGGATTCCCAAACTTCTAATCTAATGGAGAGACATATATGAAGATGACCTCTAAATGCAAGGAAGGATGTGACCAGGACTCTAATAATCATGCTAAGGTGAGAGCCAATGGAGAGATTGGTTCTGGAAGGGGCTCCCTAGGAAGGCTTATAGAAGTTAGGGATTAAATGACCATGTACGTATACAAAAAGTAGTAGAAGTTGAGCACAGCAGGTATTCCACGTGGCAGTGATGGTGTGAAGTGACTCACCAAGGTGCGTGATGATGTCACACTTATGGGAACAAACAAGGATCTTGAGTTGGTGCAGAGTCAAGTCCAGGGCAGGGAGGAGCAGGGGTGAGTGCTGCTGCAAAGGCTGAAGAAGCCAAGTCACAGGTGGTCTTGTGTTCCAGGGTAAGGAGCGTGTATTTTATCCTATAGACAACCAGGAGTTACCGACAGGTTAAGGGTGTGTGGAGGGAGTTGTGTTTGTAGGATTATTTTCATACAAAGATTTTTTTATGTCTATTTTTTGAGACAGAGAGAAAGAGCAAGTGGGCATGAGCAAAGGAGGGGCAGAGAGAGAGAGGGAGAGAAAAATCGCAAGCAGGCTCTCACAGAGCCTGCCACAGGACTTGATCTCATGAACCACAAGTCCATGATCCGAGCCGAAACCAAGAGTCAGATGGTTCACGACTGAGCCACCCAGGCACCCTGTATGATTTTTATATCGGTAAGCCTCACCGTGAGGTCTGTGGCTTCCTGAATACACCCTCAGAAACGCACACCTAGGTGCTGTCGTGCGTACATGTACTAGAAAGAAGGCTGGAGCACGGTGAAACAGCTAAACCTCTTTGGATTTTGGTTTTCTCATCTGTAAAATAAATATGGCCTCTGAAGTCTCTCCTGCCCCGCACTTGTAGGGTTCTGTTTTCACTAGCTCGTCTAGACACAGCTTAGATGACAATAGCTCACCTATCACCGAAGTGAAAATCTCCTGGAATGGGGTCTCTACCATTAACGTGAGGTAGTTAAGCAACAAGCAATTTAATTGGACACTTGGAGCTGAGGTTCCAAAGTAGATTTATCTAAATTGGGTCAACTGTCTGGTTAAGACACGTCTACTGTCTGAGAGGCATGCTACTCAGCTGCTATTTTCTACGACCACTGCTTTGGCTCCACACTGGTAATCTGATGCCTGCTTTGCCCCAATAAGCTCAGGAAGTCGTGGCCTGTCGGGCTTGCTGCTATTTCAGTGTGTGGGAGAGGCCCCCAGCTACCCCCATTCATGACATCTGATGGTGTGTTGGGTCCAGGAAGGCAGCCCGGGCAAGCAGCTGCATAACCGAGTATTGCAATGGGTTTTCTTCTTAAGCACACTTTCACTGCAGCCCTTTCAAGGTAACCACGGCCTTGGTGGTGATGGGAGATTGGCCTCTTCAGCAGCTCGTAAGTACGAAATGATGAACCTCGGGCTGGGGAGACAGCTGTTCTCTCACCTGTCTGGCGAATCATACAAAGAAGGCCCTTCGAAGTTGCCTCACCTACATCTTCCATCTTCCAGAGAAGGGAGCCATTGAGTCAGTTTGCTTTCTTCTAACTCACGGATATTCGCATGTAGTTCTTCTGTGGCCTCATTCCTCCCAATCACGCACCAGAATCGCGGACTTTGCCTTTCATCCAAATGTGATTTCTTACCAGTTGCTTCCTCGTGGTACCAACTGTGTGGTTCAGCTGGAGAAAAGAATCTCGCATGAGGTTACTGTCAGGTTACTCATTTAGCTGTTCCGAGGGGGCCTCATTGCTCTTTCATAACGATCTTCCTGAACATCTATGTACATTCATCGAACACTCATCCCGCAGCTTTTATTGAACTGGTTTGTCCTCCTCTCAGAGATGAGTAAGCTGTGTTCCCTGCTTTGAAGAGCTCATTCTTTTAGGGGGTGGACACTCTAAAAAGTAACTGCAATTTAATGTGACAAGAGCTATTAAAGGGAAATGTACGTAGGGTCGGAGATGAGGGAGCAATTAGTTCCGCCTAAGGTAGGAGAGATTGAAGTGCAGTGACACTCGAGCTGGCCTTGGGAGGGGAAGGTGTGGCAGGTAGCTGAGGAGCGGAGGCTTGATGTGGGGGAGGACGTTCTAGACGGCGCGATGACTCAAAGTCGCTGAAGCACACAAGAAGATGGCACACCCAGGAAGCAGAGCTGGAGTTTAGAGTGTCTGGGTACACGGGGACCCAGGTGGGGGCTCCAGATTTCATATTAGAGCAAAACTGTATGGGGGTTGGTAAAGCAATTTCAGACACGTGGGCTTTGTCATGTAGCTATTGTCCTGTAGCTTGGTAGCCCATGGCAGTGTGTGAGTGTGACATGGTTCAGAGAAACAGCCTGGCAGCGTCGGCGTGCAGAGTGCCCTCGATGTAAGATCAGTGAGAACCCTTCCCTCAGCGCACAGCTACCCCTGACCGCGGCGACGTGGCTTCATTTCTCTGTGTGTGTCGAGCTCTACTTGGCATCAATCCTCACCTAGAAGACGCAGGGCGGTGGTGTTGGTGTGTTCAGGCTGCCCTAGCACAGCCTGGGTGACCTACCCAACAGAGATTCATTTCCTCACTCCTCTGGAGGCTGGGGGTCCCAGATCGAGGCCTGCCGGCCGGCTCCACTCCTGGTGAGAGCGCTCTTGCTGGCTTACAGCTGGCCACCTTCTCACGGTTTCCTCACATGGCCTCTTCCCTGGGCGTGCGCCGACGGAGATCCCTTGTGTCCCTTAGCCTCATAAGACACCAGTTCTGCAGGATTAGGACCCCACTCTTATGATTTCCTTGCACCTTAATTACCCCTGTAAAGGCCCTGTATCCAAGTACAGTGACACTGGGGTTTGGCACTTGAACCTATGAACATGGGAGGGGACACGACTCGGTCCATAAGGGCAGCTGACCTTCCTTCTTGTCCTACTTAGCCGCCAGCCCACACAAACGTGGAGCAAGAACTTGAATGAACAGAAACGCTACGACTATCATTTGTGCAGATAACAAATGGAAGCCAAATGTGCCGTGCCGAGATTTCGGCTTCGTCCAGTGTCCCCGACATTGTGTCTTCCGATTTTTCTTCTGGCGGCGGGGTCAGGGACTCCTCCATGTCCCAAGCTTTCATAGCGCTAGCGTCACTCTCCATGCTGATGTTTGACGTGCACTTGGGAGATTTCTCAGCCCCCAGGTAGCCATGACCTGGTCCCCTCAACAGCCTGCCTTTCCCCCAGTTCTAGTACTGCCTTCCGTGGTTTTCTCTCTCACCGCTCCCCACAAGCCCTGACTTCTGCATTTCCTGGAGTGCACAATCCTCTTTCCTCCCTGATCTCCAGAACCTGCTGGAAGTGGCAAGCCAACTTCTTTCACCCGAATTGAAGGGACTGAGCCCAGCCCTTTAGTCTCAGCTCCTATTTCTGCAAGCCGTAGGGCATGTGGGCTGTGACTGCCACACTGGTTCTCAAAGTCCACACCTGGGTGACTGATGGCTTAAATACCCGCTGAGTGAGTGCCACGAAACAAGGTTAAGGCCAGTAAAGACTGGAGCTAGAAATAACAGTTGTTTTTAAACTTAACATGCGAAGCTCCACGTAAAAATAAAGTACTTTAAACATTTCAGCAGAATTCGAGGACCCT
>NW_027533270.1:786687-786848 GCF_008692635.1 Crocuta crocuta
TACGCTGGAGCCCCGGCTCCCATAACAGTGACTGGGCACAGACAAGGTGCTTAGATATCTGTAGAACAAACGAATGAATACAAAATTGAGATCATACTTAATGCAGATTCATTCAACAAAAATGTATCGTGTGCTGTCTAAATGTTAAGCAATTTGCTAGG
>NW_027533270.1:786898-790529 GCF_008692635.1 Crocuta crocuta
ACCATAGACAAGAAACAAATGGGTGTGACTATGTTGCAATAAAGTTTTATTTATAAAGACAGTCAACGCAGATTTGGCCCCTTGCCTACCCCTGGAATCAGCGTGGGAGACATTGGGGTGAAATAGCTCCTTTATGCGCAAAAAATTGTAGAGGTTTGGAACTGAATGGACTGTATGGATGCCGCCCTCTGTTTTACTCGAATAGAAAAATCCCAAACCTGGTAAACCAACCACTCCATTTATGCACTGCTCACCTACCTACCTACTGTTCACCTATTGGTGGACACGAACTGGGAGAAGCACATGGTCAATCGCACTGACTGGCTTCTGTCTAGTAAATACATGATCCCTAATTCCAAGTGAGTCCTTAGGGCTACCCAGAAATCCTACTTCATTTACCTCATATACTCATTATCCCTCCTAGAAGACTTTTTAAAAAGTTTTTATTTATAAATCTAGTTAGTTAACAAAATGTAACATGGTTTCGGAAGTAGAACTCAGTGGTTCATCACTTAGTACAACACCCAGTGCTCATCCCAGCAGGTGGTCTCCTTTGTACCCATCACTCACCTAGCCCATCTCCCCACCCACCGCCCTCCATCAACCGTCAGTTTCTTCTGTATCGTTAAGAGTCTCTTATGGTTTGCCTCCCTCCCTTTTTTTATGTCCTTTCTCACCAAACCTCCAGCACCTCTGTGGGAGCCGTGGGTGTACGTGTCTGGATCTCTCTACGGGAAAGGAATGCAGCTAGCTTACCATCTTCTTCAGCAAGCATCTCAGCCTTCCGGGCAAGGCCACATTCTTGCCAGGTAGACCCTAGCCGATGGCTGAAAATGACAGAGGGTACAAGGGCGTGGCCGTTTTGGCTAAGGTAGAGCTCTCTAACGCTTCCTCTCTGTCCCGGAGCTCTGCTGTGGGTTGGCCAGGACTTCTCTAAATTTCATCGCTGCCTGAGGTTCTCTTCTGATTCTGTTTCCTCCACCCTTCCCTTTCACAGGGGTCTAGGTTCTTTTCAGTAGAAATATAGTATGCAACACGAGAAAACATCTAAAGCTGACTTAATTTATTTTCTGGTCTTAGCATTTAAAATGTTTGCTGTAGGAAAAGATTTTTAAAAAACTTTAAAGTTCCATCGAGTTGAAGGAAAGCACTGAGTCATCATCCTGCTAATGGCTGCTGGTGCTTAGCTCTGTTCTCTCAAATCTTTCCCTGCACCGAAAGCACTGAGCCATTGTCCCAGGAGACTACGGCAGCCAGTCCAACACCAAAGAGCATCCCTGACCCAAAGAAAACAAAGCGTGACAGGGACTGACAGCTATTTTCCCGTACCGTTCAGAAGAGTGAGGGAGTCTATACTCCCCTGTAGGCTTTTGTCTCCCCAGCGACTGTGACTTGGAAATGCATTTATTGCATTTTATGCTTGTGACTTGACTCTATGATACAAGAATATTTTTTTTTTGAAAGAGAAGCACAGGGCTTAAATAGTTATTTTGGCTCTCTGTTGATCGAACCCGTACAGCATCAATGGGCTGATTCTCATGTCACAGTCCCACCTCTCATGTGCATAGTGCTTTGCTCTCCAATACTTCATGTGAATCTTCTATAATCTTGTGAGGTGACAAGGACAAGTATTATTATCGGTGTCTTACATATTAAGAAAAGGAGGTTCAGAGAGGTTGTGTGCTCTTTTTTTTTTTTTTTTTATAATGTCTCATAGCAGGAAAATGCAAGAGCTGTCGCTAGATCCTAAGTTGTTCAAGTCTGACCAAGACCCTATTGACATACTGCACGGCTTTAGAGATATTACTATGACAGCATGCAAGAAGACAGCCATTATTTCCGTCCCGGCTTTTATCGAATATGGCTTGGTGCATGATAACCAGGAGGTGCACGAGGAACATTTGTTTCTTTATTCTGTTTCCGTGAGATGCAAGAGAAAATAAAATATGCATTAATAAAAACCCCTTTGGAATAGAATACTTGCATGCCCTGCTTAAGTATTAAAACTACCAGCTGTTCATATTCATTAAGACTATTGTTGTGCAAAAGCTAATTTGACTGTGGCTCCTAATGAAGGGTAAGTGGATACAAACGACTAAGGAATGGAAGAAATAGAGAATGATCTGCCACTGGCCTTTAGCTACCACCTGGCATGCCGGACTACTGGCTTAGACTCATCAGTAAGCCATTGGCCATAGTATGACTGCTGAAAATATGTCCAGGGGCACCTGGGAGGCTCAGTCGGTTAGGTGTCCAACTTTGACTCCAGTCCTGATCTCCTGGTTCATGAGTTCAAGCCCCGCATTGGGCTCTGTGCTGACGTTGCAGAGCCTGCCTGGGATTCTCTCTCTCTCTCTTTTTCCCTCTGCCGCTCCCACACTGCTCGCTCTCTCTCTCTCAAACTAAATAATAATTAAAAAAAAAAAGAAAATATGTCTAATGATTTTTAGGCTCAGGGAAACTAATGAAATCGAGCAGTCACGCAACGTTGTGTTTTCCCATTTTTAGCTCTCCAACTAAGCAGAATAAATTCACTAGGATTAGAAAGTTGAATTTATAATAATTTAATAAAGCCAGTGAAACTTTTAAACTGGTAATTATGCTTATCGTATTAAAGAGAAATAAGAAAAGATTAATAAAGCTTATGGAAATAAGATTTATCCAAGAGAAGGAATTAGGAAAGAAAATAGAGATATTTTAATTTGTATTTATGCAAGTGATATGTGGATACCATCTTATAGTGAAAGATGTTCTCAAACATGCAGCATAGAACACAAAAATAAAGAGTATGTCTTAAAAAAATGTTTTTAATGTTTAATTAATTTTGAGAGAGAGAAGGAGAGAGAGAGACCGAGTGCAAGTGGGGAAGGGGCAGAGAGGAGGGAGACACAAAATCCGAAGCAGGCTCCAGGCTCTGAGCTGTCAGCATAGAGGCTGACGAGAGGCTCGAACTCATAAACTGTGAGATCATGATCTGAGCCAAAGTCGGACACTCCACCAACTAAGCCACCCAGGCACCCCCAAAGTAAATAAATATTTAAAAAAAGAAAATGCATGGGAATAGAGGGGATATATTTCATCCAGCACGATAGGAGTGAGGGAGTAGCCCTACCTATAAAGTGATCATAATTAAGAGAGTGTGCCACTGGTGGACTAGAAAAATAAATCAGTGGAACATAAAATTAAGTCTAAAAACAAATACGGGTTTATAGAAAAACTTGATATATAATAAATCAGCCAGGTATAAATTAAATATTTATCAAATAGTCTTAGGACAATTGTCTATTTGTAAAAAAACATGATTGGATCATTCTATAAGATCATTAAAAAATTAAACTCCATACAGATTAAAGACTTGGGTATGAAAACTACACAATTATAAACATACTAGAAAAATCAAGAGAATTTTTTTCATTGTCTCAAAGTGGAAAAGACCTTCCTAAGTAAGACATAAAACCCAGAGGCTGACAGAAAAAACCCAACAGATTTGAGCATGTAAAGGCTTATCATTTAATTACAGACACCATAAGGAAAAGCAAAATATAAGTGGAGGGCTGACAGAAAATATGTAAAACAAACTACAGGCACAATTACAATCCAGAATATATACAGATCTACCAACCTAAAGTCA
>NW_027533270.1:791773-797768 GCF_008692635.1 Crocuta crocuta
TGGTTCTAAACAGCATTCTTTAAAAAATCATTTATTTATTTATTTATTTAAAAATTTTTATTCGAGAGAGAGAGAGAGTGGGTGGGGAAGGAGCAGAGAAAGAGGGAGATAGAGAATCTCGTGGGGCATGGGGCTCGTTCTCACAACTGTGAGATCACAACATGACTCGAGCTGAAATCAAGAGTTGGACACTCAACCGACTGAGCCACCCAGGTGTCCCGAACTAATCGGTATTTTTATGCTCCCTCTGAAATAGAAGAAAGTCTATAACTTTCTCCCATTCCCCTAAGATCCCTTGTTAGTGTTCATGTCAGGGTTTTGTTCTACATTGTCATCAATATAAACACATTTATTTAGATGTAGCCAGAAATGATACTGCATTTATAGTGCATTCTTTGATCACCACTCGTGTCCAGTATCGTCTTCCTTCCTTCTTCCCTCCCTCCCTTCCTGCTTCCCCCCCCTTCCTTCCTTATTTTGTTTTGTTAGGACATGTTATCAAATATGTCTTTTGGAGAGGGTCTTTAGATAGTAAACTTTCTGATTTCTTGTTTGTCCAAACATGTCTTTAGTTTACCCTCGCATTGAATGGTGGCTTGGCTAGATACTGATGTTCAGGTTCACAATCATTGTCATGCAGAATGACTAATGATAAGTCTGTTGCCTCTCTGATTTTTGTTTTCCTTCTCTGGACGCTTTTCAGATTTAGACGTCTGAAATATTGGCAGGATGTGTCCAGATGTGGGAGAGGGGTTCCTGGCTTCCTTCGCCCCGTGTAATATTCAGTGGGTCCTTTCACATTAAAATGTTGTTTCCCCCACCCTGGGCGTTGCTGCTCTGCCGCCTCCCAGATTATCTCCTCTTATCCATTCACTAGGGTCTTGTTCTCTTGACTCCTATTAGTGGTTTTGGGAATTTATGTCTCTGAACACCCCCCACCCCCACTATTCCATGTCTTGTCATTTTTTTCTATATTCTGAGAGATTCCCTCAACTTTGTCTTCCAGATCATGACTTCGGTTTTTCCCTGTTTCTATTCTGTGATTCGGCCCTTTTATTAAATGTCATATTTTTAGTTGTTAAATACGTTTTCTTACTGTTGGGTTGCTTCTTGTCATAGAGGTCTGTTCATTTTCATAAATTTAAATCCCCATTCACATTCTTCTAAGTCCGCGCACTTCTCCTTTGCTCCCTAAAGGACCCATTTCCTACAGAGTTAGTTGTGGACCTTTGTCCAGGCTCTACAGCGCGGTTCTCTTCTTTCGCCTTCCTTGTTTCCCTCAGATAGGAGGGTCTACTTTATTCTGAATGAAGATTTGCACCCATTAGTCTAGATCTGAGAGGAGCAGCTCTGTTGGCCCAATAGTACTCTCCTCCAAGGCCAGCAGGTGACTGACAGAGGCTGGGGGCAAGTAGTGGGAGTGTGTCATCCTGAATTCCTCTCTGCCGGGTGGGCGGGCTCAGCGGCCTCAGTAATGCACTGTCAGTAAGCAGGTCTCTGCTGCTGGTGGAGTGTATCTCTTTCCTGGGCAGTGCTGCTCTCCCTGCCCATCCACACCCCACACCATCCACACACACACACACACACACACACACACGCGCGCGCGTGCGCGCTTGCCGTGGGGCCTTAACTACTGCACGCCCTTCTCTGCTTCTCCGTCACGTTCCTACACTCTTGTAAGGAGCTTTTTCCAGTCTGGTAGATCATTTTTGGTTTTAGTTGAAGGTCAGATGCACACCTGTGTAACTCTGTGTGTGTGTGTGTGTGTGTGTGTGTGTGTGTGTGTGTGTGTAGCTATGGGGAAAGCTGGGAGAGGATGAGCATTGTATATTAATCACCTTGAAAAATTTCCCAGGGATTCCCTTGGAGTCTTTGTTTTCTCTATTCTTGGAGTTTCTCTAATTCTGTCATTACCTTAGGAGTGGTTGGTCCCTTCCTGCCCTTTAGGCTGCGTTTTCTGTTATTTCTGTATTTCAGACAAATTCAACTGCATTGCCTTCAAGAAGGTCCTCACAGTCTCTGAGTCCTTGGTTGTATTTCCTCTTGTTTTTCTTTCTTTTTTTTTTAACGTAAGGTTTTTTTAATGTTTATTTTTGAGAGAGACAGAGACAGAGCGTGGGTGGGAGAGGGGCAGAGAGAGGGAGACACAGGATCCGAGGCAGGCGCCAGGCTCTGAGCTGTCAGCACAGAGCCCGATGCGGGGCTTGAACTCACGAGCCATAAGATCATGACCTGAGCCGAAGTCAGCGCTTAACGGACTGAGCCCCCCGGGCACCCCTCTTGCTTTTCAGTGCCGTCATGGGGATGCACGCATTAGGTGTGGATGGGGGACAGGTGTGTGACACACGCATACGACAGTTCTGCCAGCGTTAACAGTTTGAGCGGAAGTTCGGGTGGACCATGTGACGAGTGTGGCACCAGTGAGCTGAAGAATGACAGCCATCCTTACCTCAGCGTCTGTTCCAGGCCCTGTGGTAGGTGCCCCGAGGGCAGTCTGTCGGACGCTCAGCTGCTGTTAGAACGGAAGCTCCACGTGGACAGGGCCGCATGATGTCCCATCTGCTCTTGTGGTCCTGCTGCCTGGCACGGTGCCCAGCACGTAGTGGTGCCCGATGCAACTTTGTTGAAAGAAAACCCTGTCAGAGGAGTAGCTTTGCTACCATTTAGCAGATGATGAAACCCAAGCTCAGACAGGTTTCTTTGCCTTTGCTGGGTCGTAAGTACTGGAGGGTGGATGCAAATACAGACCCACATGTCCTAAGCTCGCTCTCCTGGACTAACTACTACCGTACGGGCTTCTTTACGGGAAACTCTAGAGAGGAGATATGAACAGAGCTCCGTGCTTCTGTCTGTAATGAAGCTGTGTAGCAAGGTTTGCCCTTGTGTGTGACGCAAACCAGCAATCTCTTGTCTAGGGCAATGGACACAGATTTCAGAGGGGAGGGATGTGGCTTTAGAGCCGCTCATATTAATAAGGCCTGAGACTTTTAAGTTTTTCTGGGTTCCCGGTGACCCCATGATGAGACGTGATTATTGCAGAGATTTACTCTAGGGCAAATATGTGGAAGCATGTTCCCAGGCCACGTCCCGCTGTATTCTACACTCATTAGCTTTCCTCTTACCAGTTCCAGTTACCGCTGGGGCAGCAACAAACCATGTCACATGTGACGCAGTGAAGGACCAGGTACATTTTCTTTCCAGCCATTTTTGTGTTTTCAACGTACACTTCTCTCTTTGTAACCCAGGACGCTGCCTTCATTCAAGGCCTCCTCATTCCTGGCCATTCCAACAGTCCGCTGGCTGCTCTGTCTGTCTGCCATCTTGTCACCTCAGATTCATTCTCTACACAGCAGCTGGAGTGATCTCCCCAAAACCAAACATCACATCACAACATACCTCTTGTTAAATCCCTTTAGTGGCTCCCTGAGGGTCTAAACCAAAATAGCCTTAGAGGTGAGGACTTGTACGATGTGGCCCTTCTCCTCTCTCTGGCTTCATTTCCCATCGCCTCCTTCCCTCAGCCAGGGGGGAGGGGGGCAGTGCCGAGCTGCAGCTGAGGTCGTTTGATGAACTGAGTGAGGTCCTGTGGTGTAGACACTCGGTGTGAACAGCTGTATCATCTTAGCCTGTGCCTTCCTGTGTGGAGGAGTGCTATTTTGCGCCGTGGATACCGGGGTTTAGGTGTGGGCACCCAGCTGGATAAGTACAATCAATGTGATTACTGGCAAATGCTTATTCATCAAGGGTGGCACGTTGGCTGTATTCCAGAAAACGTACATCTTAATCGCCTACGCCTTTTTCTAGGTTACAGACACATGGGCGTTCAGTGGCATGTGGGAGGCAGCGGCTAAGAGCAGGCCCCAAGGGAGGCTGGGTGAGGCGGGTCAGCGCAGCGCTGCTGTCACCCCGGCCAGGAGCAGGCCTCGGAGCGTCTACTCGGCTTTGGTTGCCGTGGCATTTTGGGTTTCCTTGTTCCCTTTCTAGCTTTACTGTAACCAGAAAGAAGTCACCGTCTCGCAGAGGAATTGTATTCCTTGTTAGCCTTTTGTTCGTTTGTCACTGACAAGCCGAGGGCAAGGCGACAGGCATAGTGTTAGGTGCTGCGGTGCCTTGGACGGAGCCGTCGTTTCCGCAGCCCTAAAATCCGGGGGGGCGGGGGGCGCAACCTTAAGACAAGTTGCACTGCGCTCGCTGATCACCGCCCTCTATCAGGCAGTGGAAGAGACTCCCTGCACTCGGTGAGCTGGGCTCCCTACATCTTCACCCTCTGGGTGCTTGGAGGCCTCGCTCATTCAGCGGCCACACAGGGCCCAGGGCACGCAGGGAACCAGGGAGCCGGGAGCCGGGCCCCGAAGAGGCGCGGACACTTCCACGCACGTCNCGTCACAGTAAGAGGCACGGAAGCTGAGGTCTGCAGGTGTGACCGCCAAGGGCGTGTAATGGAACAACACGGGTGAGAGCGTGGGAAGCGTGACCAACTACGGAGGAAGCGCCAATTGTTTTTTCTCTTCCGACAGAGAGAAAAGTAGGGTGAGATGTAGAAGTGTCATTATTGTGCTTGGATTTTTAAATAGCGAGACAAGAGTCCTGCCATTGTTATTTTCCATTTTCCACTTGGCTGAGCCAACAGTAAGGAACCCAGACAAAACCCGTCCGTGTACACGAGTCCTTCCGCATTGGCCGAGCAGTGCTCATCCCGGACGCTGTGGCCACGGAAGGCGCAGAGGGGGAGGGAGCCGGTCTCCGCCCTCCCAGACTTCTCAACCCAGGGAGGAGGGGTGCGCAGGCAGCTAACCTCGTGCTCTGCCCGCTTTCATGTGGGAGGGCAAGCGAGGGAGCCATTCACCCCTCCTTGGAGGGGCCGTGGGTAGCAAAGAGCGTGTCATTGGAGCCTTAGGCCATGCGTGGGGTTATAACCGGGTAAGGCGAGTTCCAAGGGCAATTGAAGCAGAAAGGCCTGAGCAAAGACGCAGGGAGATGAGAGTATGTGGCGTGTCTAAGGAGTGGGTGGCTTATATATTTTTTTCAGTGGGCTCCCCTGGGCCAAGGCAGGGGCATGGACACCAATGGGGCTCGAACTCAGGACCCCGAGATCAACACGTGAGCGTGAGCGGAGATGGCGNAAAGACCTTCTAAAACAACTGTTTGTCCTAACAGGGAATGGTTTAAAACAGCAGCATTTCTATGTATTATTACAGAGAAAGACTATTGTATATAAAATTGGCGAAGCCATTTGACATATTTTTGGTTTTTTATCGGGCGAGAATTGCCTCCTCATGTAAATATCAGAACAGCAGAAATATTTGCAACCATATTTGTGCTCTTTCCTATTTATTCATTTTTATTTTAACCTTATGTAATACAGTCTCTCATGCACTGTTCTAGGAACCTTACGTATTCACCCCTGTTTAAGTCTCAGAACAACCTTGTGAGGTAAGTACCATTATCATCTGCATTTTACAAATAGGCAGCTAGGGCCCAGCAATGTGGAGTCTGCTGTTCAAGTTCACACAGCCCGGAAGTGGTGTGAGATGGGTTTCAGACGCAAGCAAACGAAGCCTCCAGATTCTGGACTTTTTTTTTAATGTTTATTGTTGAGAGTGGGGGAGGGTCAGAGAGAGAGGGAGACCCAGGATCCGAAGAAGGCTCCAGGCTCCGAGCTGTCGGCACAGAGCCCGACGCCGGGCTTGAACCCACAAACAGGGAGATATGACCTGAGCTGTAGTGGGACGCTTAGCCGACTGAGCTACCCAGGCGCCCCATCCAGACTCGGGACTCTTACTGGGTGCGCGATTTCCCATCATTTCCTCCTATCAAGCAGTAAGCGGTGAGACTGATTCTATCACACCAGCCACCCTGGCGTTCATGGAAAGATGATACCCTTCAAGGAACGAATAGAGGAAGGGGGTCAAAACGTCAGACAGACAAAACATGGCTCGAGCAGAGCCGAGGGGAGCGAGGCCGGGCCACGCCGGGTGTGCGGGCAGTGTGGCCG
>NW_027533270.1:797776-805414 GCF_008692635.1 Crocuta crocuta
GAGGCACGACTTCCCGGCGGCGTCCATCTGTTGTCTTGTGTCTCGTCTGCCAGTCGAATTTAGCTGGGTGACTTCTGAGCGCCAACCGCCCTTCACCTTGGAACGTACTGTAGACAAACGACGGTGGTACTTACAAGTGAGGAAGTGAAGAGCTGCCTCGGGTCAGCTGGCGGTTCTGGAAGGGACTAGGGTGGAGAATTGTCCCATTCAGAAAGTCTCCAGACGCACACCGGTGGTGTCTTTTACCGAAAGACCCCACTGCCCAGCGCCTCTTGTGCTGCTGATAAAACCCACCCTGCCCGGGCTTCTCAATGCAGAGATGAGCAGAGAAGGGAGAGGGGCGGACCTTTGCCCGGTGAGCCTCCACTTAGAACGCCAGGGGCCCCTGGCTCTGCGCATGGGCGCCCCTCTGGCTTTGCAAATGAGTTGGGTGCTGAAACGAAGTGTCAGCGTCTTAAAATCAGTCGCTTCGTATCAGTTCAACCCATCGGACTCTGTTTTCAGTGTTGGCGCGTTTCCTTTGTTTGTGTTGGTTTTGAACTCTCGCATTCTGTCTTGCGTTGACCCACGCGCCCCTCCAGGAGTTCTGAGAGAAGCACGCTTCGTCGAGGGGATCTTGGCCTGGCGCTTAGGACAAAGAGGTCGATTTCTCTCCTCTCTGGCATTTTCAAAACCAGGTTGCTGAGCCTTGGGCAAGCTGCTAAACTTCCTAGGCCTCTCTGCTCTCCGTCTGCTGCCCGAGTGCACGCTGAGTTCCCCCAGCGAAAGACCCACTCAAGTACAGAGAGTCAAGATGTGAAATCCTCCAAGCCCTCTGTGCCTGGCGCGGTCTGCGCGCCCTCAGCCCTGCCCTGCAGAGAGTGGCTCAGACGCGTGTGCAAACTCACAGACAGCAGCTCTCGCAGCCTCCAGGGCTCCTCCCCACCTGTGCACGCTCTCTCTGTCTCAGGGCNTAGTTTTAGTTTTATGTTATTTCTTTTCTGAGCAACTATAACCTGCTGGACAGGTTCTGCGTTTGCAGTTCAGCTGGGAGACCGAGACCGCTTTCCCGGCTGGGTCGTTTTACCCTGTCTTTCTTTCTCATTGAGGTGTGGCAATTCTCATTGAACGTGGGCAACGTGTGGCATTGATATGTTCTGATACTGCAGTGTCATCGCCCCCTTGGCGAAGTGTTAGCCAACACCCCCATCCTGTAACACAATGCTCATTGCAATTTGTTTTACTCCGTCCTACGCCAAAGAAGAGCTTGTTCTCAGGAATTCACAGGCGTGTTCAAGGTGGCCAGCGTGTAAGCACAGGTCATAGAGTGCGGACAGGTACACGGGTTAATTGATTTCGGTCAGTTTTAAAGATCAGCCCCTCTTCCTTCCCGCCTGCTTCCAGTCTCCAGGTCGAGGCTCCTGTAGACTAATGGGCAATTTTGGTTTTACCGGGTTTCCTTAATTCCCCGGCCAGATGTGTTAAATCTCCCCCTGGTTTCTCTTCACAAAGTGACAGCAGGTTTTAATCTTCCTACACACACTGTAGCAGCTGTGCAAACATTTCATTAACAAAAGAAAAGTGGGAAGCATTAAACCTGTAGGTAACTTGTGCCTAGCATTTGATATCAGTAGGCTTTAAGATGCCCCAAAGTAAGGATAAATCTGTGTGCCTTAAATTCTACTTTATTTCAAAAAGCTTGAGGAGTCATAACAAAGAAATTAAACTCCATCTAGGGAATTAAAACACGTAAGAAGAATCTCTGAATTAGTATTCAGCTACACCATTCTCTAAAAGCATATGTGGCAGAAATAATAAAACAAAGCAACTTCCAGGCAAAAATCCGCATTCAGAATGGGAAGGCTGTAAAACGTGAGGCAGGCGAGGCTTTTGGATGAAAAACGGTTTAATGTAATATTTGCATGCTGTCCTTCGTAAGTTTTTGGAATTATGTTGACATTTGTTCTCAAGATACAAAATTGTTCAAAGGTGGGTGGAAAGTCAATGCTGGGACTTTGATTTGTCTTGGTTTTATTACCATTAAAGTGATTTATTATGTTTATTTCACAGTCCTCCTCCCTGAGAATTTCTAATGCATTGCTGGTGTTTTATTAGTTGGAGAATTTTTTGTATACCAAAGAATCTGCCTATGGATTCTGTACTTACTGGTATAAAAACTAAGGACACATTTCTGTTGCCTTCCTAGCTCATTTTTATTTGAACATAATTCATGCTGTGTACAAACAGAAATATTTATTGCCTACTTTCTGTTTTGGGGTTGCCTTTGTTTATTTTATTAAATTGTATTTTTCCAGCTTTTCTTTACATTCCGGTTAATGTACAGTGTCCTGTTAGTTGCAGGCGTACAATACAGTGATTCAACACTTCCTTACGTCACCCGGTGCCCATCACAGGTGCCGTCCTCAATCCCCATCACCCGTTCCCCTGGTCCCCCACCCACGTCCCTTGCCACTTTCTGTCTTAGAGGCTACAGGTTAGCTACTGTACTTTTAGGTGCATGCCCCTTCCTCCATGCAGTCCTCCCGAATTCAGTAGTAGAAAATCATTAACCTTAAACCTCTGATAGGACTTTTTTTTACCGCCTTCATACTATTCATCATCGAGTTCACTGTATTATAGTTCTTTGTGTGTGTGCTAATCTGCCTACTCCGTAGAGCTCCTTCAGGCCAGGTACTAGGGCTGACCCCAAGTTGTACCTACCCACAACCAACACTTGGCCACAGATGTCTGCCAGATGAAGCCCTTGGGTGGAACGCAATGCTTACAGTGAGAATCTTCCTTTCCTCCTGTTCCGCTGTTTGTTTCAGTGAGTATACACTTTCTTCCCCAGTCGTGCGCTGAGTCTGGAGAAGGACGGGTGAAAACCACAGCCCCTACGTCTCAGGAGCCCACATTTCAGGAAGGAAATTTGCAAATCTTTTTTGTTTTTTTGTTGCTTTNTCTCTCTCCCTCTCAAAAGTAAAATAAAACATTAAAAAACTAAAAAAAAAATAACCCTGTACTTATTTTGGATTAAATTCATTTATATTACATTTTATAAAGATTCCATCACAAGAAAACTCCTTTAAATCTAAAACAAAGCTCAGTCTCTGCAATTCTTCTTTCCTTTTCCTGTAGGTGATATTACTGATTTTTATTTAGAAGTTGTTGAATTCCCCGTAGGCACCCTGCCTGTGTCTGGGGAGCCCGTCACCAGGGAAACTGTGCAGGTCTGAAGCTTACAAAGGTCTCAAATGTTACCGTTTTTAGGAGTGACCTGGACTGCTCGGCAAGCATTCCAGGGACTTAAGGCCAGAGACTTTGTGTCTGTAGACCTGGAAAGGGGCCCAGGAAAGCCCCTTTCCCTCCCTTCAATGCACACACACTCCGCACCAGCGACACAAGTGACTCAGATGCCCAGGATGTGCGGACTTCAGAGAGAAGTCACCTTAGACCTTCCTCGCCCAGTGCGCACCTACTAGCTCATTTTCAGTGTAACCACAAGTGCTAAGTACTGAGGACTGACGGCCAGTTCTCGCGGGTACCATCGGGGAAGAACATCTCAAAGGAAGCAGTATTCGAGCCGGGCGCTGACGGAGTGAGAACAGAAGATTCAGAAGGACTTTCCAAGCAGAAGGAACAGAGAACAAGAAGGTTTGGGGATCAGAAGGGGCATGGGCAGTACAGTGTACAGTGTCCTGTAGGGCTCCTGAAGGAGGCTGGTGCCGTCCAAGTCAAGGGCAGCGGGAGAGTACCAAGTCTCGGCTCTCCTGCTTGCCAGCTGAATGACCTCGGGAAGACGCATAACCCCTTCGAACCTGCAAGAAGATGCTAATAACACCCGCCATGCCGTAAGAATGAAAGAAGGTGTACGGAAAGCACAGAACATGCTCCTGGCTCAAAACAGGCCTTTAAGAAATGGTCGCTCCTATTATTAATGTGCTCCATATGGTTGGAATTTTCCATCAGTAAAATGAGTGCATGAACATAAAAGAAAAAGAGAGAAGGAGGCCATAAAATTCAAAAAGCCACATCCATTTATTCATGAATTAGCAAAGGAATTGAGGCACGGCCGAGAGCTAGGCTTTAATGCTCCTGCTCATTGAACGGTATCTGTAGATGACTTAAAATGTGTCCGTCACTGGACAATTCTCTCAGCTCTCTTTTCCCTTTTCAATGTATAGACTCAGCCAGGAGGCAACTTTGTTCTATTTCATCAAAGAATAAGACATCTTCATCCTGAAATCCCGGCCCAGTCATAACCCTCTGCATACAGAGGATCCCGTTTCGCCAATAATGGAAACTCCCCATTGCCAATGACAGGCCGCTCACTTCTCTGTCAACAGGAATCCTGAAGTAGCATCCGATCCTTCGCGAGGATGCGTCTTACTGGTACAGAGCTGTGACTCAAGTGTGTTCTTACTGCCCCCTCCCCTCAACCACACAGAACCGGTAACTACAGGCCAAATCATTTAAACATGCAGTGTTCACTCTATCACATGAATTCCTTCTTGTAAGCGTTTTTTGAACCGTGCCTGGCGTTTGATAAGTGCTAGCTATGTGTCAAATAGCCTTAGGGAAGGAGGGGGCCGTGCTGAATGCTCAGTCTCTCCCCGCTCCCTTTCTTACAGCTGCCCCAAGTACAACCTGGTTTTGTCTTTTTAGTTCTTTTTTTCTCAATCGATTATTCCAAAATAGATCTCTTAGAGAAATTCATTCCCAGCCCTGTGATAGGGGCTGCGTACAGTCGGGGAGATGATCGGAGCTGAGAAGGGAGAGAAGAAGCGAGCAAGTGGATGTTAAAGAAGAAATATTTGCTGGCGTGCAGACCAGAGCTCGAGCGTCAGACTCCTTGAATTCTTGGAACTGTGCTTTACACGGAGGCCGCCTGATGCGAAGTGAGTGCATTACCCCCCTTAGCTGTTACGACATCTGTGAGCGGATGGAATTAGGCTCTTGTTCTAGACGGTGCTAAGGCCCTCTGTCCCTCCTTCGGCTGCTGCAGATGCACACCGCCACCCATTGCACAGTAGAGCCCAGCGGGGCGGCAGTGCAGACACCTTTACTGAAGCAGGAAGAAGATGGCAAACTTTATTCGTGTCAAGTGTGTAGTTTCGGGGAATTCCAGAGCCTCTTTGGGGCTGTTCTGGTTTCCCTTCTCCCTGTCCAATTCCCTTCGGAAGGTTATTTCCCTCTTTCCTTCGGAAACTTCTCCCAGAAGTTTTGACACCACCTACGTTTGTGACTTTATACACTTGTGGTTTTTGCTTATGCCTGCGAGTGGTTTAATTTGTACTTGCGAGAAGGTTATTAGGAGCCACCTGTTCTGAGCTCTTGTCCTGCTGCTGAGATTTACTGAGCAGGCAACACTCAACATCCACGAAGTCCCCGATGCCTGCCCTTGACACATTCAGAGTGTGGGGGGAGGGACAAGACACTTAAGAGCAACGAGAGTATTCATTTCAAATCGGGTACTCACGAGTACTTATTTTGTGCCAGGTAACGTACTGAGTAGTTCTCATGCAATAATCCCCATAGTAACTCTGCAAGGTAGAGATTGGTATCATTCCCATTTTAGAGATGGCAAAATCGAGAGATGCGAGGGAATTGTGAGCACATCAGCATACAGCTTAGTATTTGGTCCAATTGTGTCACCCTGATTTTGCCTCCATGGAGATAAGAAGGAGAAATACTCAGGGTGCCGGGGTGGCTCAGGTCATGATCTCACAGTTCGTGGGTTCGAGCCCTGCATTGGGCTCTGTGCTGAGAGCCTGGAGCCTGCTTTGGATTCTGTGTCTCCCTCTCTCTCTGTTCCTCCCCCGATTGTGCTCTGTCTCTCTCTTTCTCTCTTAAAAATAAATAAACAAACAAACAAAAAGAGGTAGAAATACCCTTGATATCAAGACAACTCTGGGTGCAAGAACCAGATTCAGTCTTGGGAATGTTGTTCAGAATTCTTTTCAGTGACTGGATGAGAACAGACTCTTATAGGACCCGAGAGCCCCTCCACCCTTCCAGAGTCGGTGGGCCAATGCCCACTGGCTACAAGGCTTGGTGGGCTATTTCGGGAGGCTTGGGGATAGTGCTCTTTTCTAATTTCATACTCAAGGTTCTGGACGCACCATGGATTTTTCTTTTAAAAAAGTGTTTATTTTGAGAGAGAGAGAGAGAGAGAGAAAGAGCAGAGGAGTGGCAGAGGGAGAGAGAATCCCAAGCAGGCTCTGCGCTGTCAGTGCCGAGCCTGACATGGGGCCCGATCCCACAAACTGCGAGCCTGTGACCTGAGCTCAAATCAAGACTTGGACACTCAACCGACTGAGACATTCAGGTGCCCCCACACCATGGCTTTTTCAAATTCTGTATAGCACGGTGGCTGACTTCACACGCTCTGGAGACAGAGTGCCTGAGTTTACATCCTGTCTCTTCCTTTTCCTTGCTGTATGTTCTTGGCAAAATTACCTACCTTCTCTGTGCCCTAGCTTCTTCCTTTCTCAAATAGGATTTCAAATGGCACCGACTTCTGTGTTTGTTGGAGAAGTTAGACTATGTCCGGCTGGAAGGAGGCAGCCAACAAATGGCACCTGTGACTATACATGTCTTACTAAGGAATTGTTTTTACTTTTCCTTGAACTTTCAGTCTTTAGCCTCTGCCATTTTGTGATGGTAACTAAGTTCCACGTGTAATGCCAATGCATGTCTTTTGTGTAGACCACTGAAGCGGCCGTGCCTGGTTGAAGCCATTTGCCAACTTACTTTCCATTTGGCCACCCTCATATTTGATTTGGACCCACTTGCATTTCTGCCATTGGATAGTCCATTTGCCTGGTGCGTTCAAATAAACACTCAGCTGGGAAGAATGTGGAGTTCACTTAGGAAGAACACGCGTTAGGGGGCACCTGGCTGGCTCAGTCTGGAGAGCGTGTGACTCTTGGTCTCAGAGATTGTGAGTTCGAGCCCTACCTTGGGTGTAGAGATTACTTAAAAATAGAACCTTAAAGACGGGAAAGAACAACTATTTGAATTCGATGCTGCAATACTGTTCCATACTTGAGAATCATTGAGGAAACTTCCATACATGATTCTTCAGTATGTGGGAGGAGAAAGTGTCCATTCATGAGTCATAAACATCATGTAAAGATTCTGCTTCTTCGACCAACATTTTGGATAACCTACTACGCACTGGCCTCTCTGATAGGCACTGGGGATACAGCAATGGGGAAGAAAAGTTCTTGCCATTTAAAAGCGTGTAGCCTAGGGGTAAAAACAGAAGTAAGCACGTGATTAGAACAGAGTATGGTGAGTCTTATAATCAAAATGAGCAAAGGCCCTGTGGGGAGCCCCGAGGAGAACCTAGCCCAGCTTCCTGTTAAAAACTGTTTTGCTTAGATAATGAGAAAAACTTCTCCCAGAGCACAGGCTTCACGACTCCAACTCCAGCCTGGTTTTGGGGGAACTGAAGGCGAATTTGTCCAAACGATATTGGCAAAGGGAGATTGATAACAATCAAACCGGACAAGGCAGCATGNATTTGGAAATGTGTTTATATGTTTTTATGCATTTCTGGCCATTTATCCTTCTTACAAAGTATTTTTGGTAATTTCTATGAATGATGGGAAAGTTTTGCAGTGGCTTTCTTTGTTAGTAATTTTTATTCAGCTT
>NW_027533270.1:805498-806309 GCF_008692635.1 Crocuta crocuta
TTGTCACTTCTGCTTGGATTTTTAAGTTTTGCCTCTGGCTCTAAATGAATTGTCAGGAAGTAAAGTGGTCAAAAGCAATGTCAGTGCCCTCAGTTCCCTATTAATGACTTTAGTTTATCTCGAGGCGATCCTACAGCACGCTTGATATTTCCAAAATATTTTTTTCCATTTTCTAGCCAATTTTTCTTTTTATATTTTAATTCATTTTTAGCCAGAGAAGTTTATTTTACCTATTTAGTATTTGAAACCACTGTACATTGATTTTTATTTCGGATTTAAGCAGGATTAATAGTCTTCATGGTAAAGAAAAGCAGAAAGAAATCTTTTAGTAGGAATAAGAGGATTAGCAGTTTGGGTTTTGGATAGTTTTGAAATAAGCGTCATGTTTTTTGTTGATTGAGCGTTCGCATCAAGATGTGAAATGAAGATGGGGCGCCTGGGTGACTCAGTTGGTTAAGCGTCCGAGTTCAGCTCAGGTCCTGATCTCACGGTTCATGGGTTCGAGCCCCACGTCAGGCTCTGTGCTGACAGCCGGCTCAGAGCCTGGAGCCTGCTTCGGATTCTGTGTCTCCCTGTCTCTCTGACCCTCCCCTGCTCATGCTGTCTCTCTCTCTCTCTCAAAAATAAATAAAACATTTTGTTAAAAAAAGATGTGAAATGAAGAGATGGGAAATCGGTTCTGTAGATTGCTCCTGATTTATTAATCGTTGTAATACTATCAGGTGTTTTGTATCTTTCACCAGACTTACTTAGATAGTCTACTCCCGTAGCTTGGCCAATCACAGTGAGATAATGGAGACAAAACCCTCCA
>NW_027533270.1:806320-810639 GCF_008692635.1 Crocuta crocuta
ACGACCCGCCAAAGAGTGACCCAACTACTACCTGGGAACATTCATTTTCTGGCAATTCATTGTGTCAGCTTGTCTACCATTTCAACCAATTGTTTTCAAACAAAATATTTCCTTGCCTTTCTACCGTCCCCGGAGTTCACCATGGAAAATCTGGCTGTCACCAAGGTTGTTTCTTGCTCAAAAAAGTCCTCTACTTGTTAGCAAGATAAACCGCAAATTCCTTAGCTTGGCATTCAGCACTGAGGACATGAGCGATGCTCGATGACGTTTGTTGGTCACAAGAGGAATAGGATTGTTGAGTGTGTTTCACACGCACTGGACGCTGTGCTGAGGGCTTTTCGTGGATTCTGTCCTGTAGTCCCACAGAACAGTTCTGCGTGGCAGGTGCTGTGATTGGCCTCCTTTTGCACATAAGGAAATGGAAACTCAGACTCGTTAATGACTACTCCAGGGATACCCTGAATTTGAACTCATCTCTGTTGGACCCTTACGTTCTTTTCATTGCTTTCTGCTACATCACTAGCCGCATTTCTATGGCTCTAAATCCTAACGCTGCCACTTAATTTTAATTTTTTGACTGTTTAAAAATGTCTATTTATTTTTGAGAGAAAGACTGAGCATGAGCAGGGGAGGGGAGAGAGAGAGAGAGTGCGAGCGAGGGAGGGGCAGAGAAAGAGGGAGGCACAGAATCCAAAGCAGGCTCCAGGCTCTGAGCTGTCAGCACAGAGCCTGGCGCAGGGCTCGAACCCCCTTTTTTTTTTAATCATACTAAAATATACATAACATAAAATTTATGCTTTTAGCCATTTGGAAGTGCATGATTCAGTGGCCCTAAGTAATTCGCAATGTTGTGCACCCATCAGCATTATCTACCTCCAGAACTTTTTGTTAACCCAAACAGAAAGTTGTTACCCATTAAACGATTACTCTCCAACCCCCCTTGCCCCAATACCTGGTAGCCTTCATTCTCCTTTCTGCGTAAATTTGCCTGTTCTAGGTGGAATCTATACTATTTGTGGAATCGTGTGATGTTTGTCCTTGTATGTCTGGCTTATTTCACTTAGCATAGTGTTTTCAAAGTTCATGCACACCGTACCATGTGCTAGAATCTCCTTCCCTTTAAGGCTGAATATTCCATGGTATTATGTACCACATTTGGTTTATTCGTTCATCTAGTGACAGGCATGTGGGCTGTTTCTACAGTTTGGCCATTAAGAGCCCTGCTGCTCTGAACATTGGTGTACGAGTATCTGAGCCCCTCCTCTTCTGTTGCATATACAATTAGGGGTGCAACTGTTGGTGCATATGGTGATTCCCTTTTTGATTTTTTGAGGAAGCGCCATACTGTTTCCTACAGTAGCTACCTCATTTTGCATGTCCAACCACAATGCACAAGGATTCCAATTTCTCCATATCCTCTCCAACACGTGTCATTTTCTGTTTCTTTTGTAAGCGCAGCCGTCCTCACGGGGGTGAAGCAGCATTTCACAGTGGTTTTGATTTGCATTTCCATAATCGCTAGTGATGTTGAGCTCCTCTCCATGGGCTTATTGGCCACTTGTATATCTTCTTTGGAAAAACATCTATCCACATCTTTTGCCCACTTTTAAAATGGCCTGTGTATGTGTTTTTGTCGCTGCAGTGTTCGTTTTTGATACAAATATTTAAGCAGAATGAACTACATAGAGGGCATTGCGTTAGATACTTGGAGGGATAAAAAGTAAGACAGCTCTGACTCTTTTTTTTTTTAATGTTTTATTTATTTCTAGGGGAGAGAGAGAGAGAGACAGCGTGAGCAGGGGAGGGTCAGAGAGAGAGGGAGACACAGACTCTGAAACAGGCTCCAGGCTCTGAGCTGGCAGTCAGCACAGAGCCCGACGCGGGGCTCGAACCCACGAACCGCGGGATCATGACCTAAGCGAAAGTCGGACGCTTAACCGACTAAGCCACCCAGGCGCCCCAAGACAGCTCTGTCTCTTAACGAGTAGCAGCAGGAAGGCACCGAGGAGAAATTTACAAAGGACGACTAGGTGAGGATGGGAGGTGCCCAAAGAGGCAATGACACAGGAAGGGACAGATTTCTATCAAGGGTTTTGGGAAGTAATCAGATAAGCCTACATCAGATGGGTTTTAAGAGATAGATTGGATTTCAACAGGCAGCCACAGGGCAGGGAGGACTTTGAGGTGGAACATGGCATGATGAAATCATGGGTGCAGGAGAGCTCGGGTCAGGTTCATGTACCAGCAATTAGTTCCAGCAAGCAGTTCGGTTTGTTCACGAAGGTTGGGGAAGGCTTTACTGCAGAGGGTCTTGAATGTCAGAATAACAGATTTCTAACTACTTTAATAAGCAGCAGGAGCTTGTGGGAACTTCTGAGAAGGAAAGAGATCTGAAGAGGGCCGGGTCTTGAATAATATTTCCCCCATTCTCATGTTTCTGTTCAGCGGGGTGTCACGTAGCCTCTAGTACCTACGTTGCCCATGTCCGACATCCAAGAAACGATTGATTGATAGCACAGAGCCCTAGGCACCAGTCCATTTTCTGATGTTTTGTTTATCTGAATATGTAGAGAATCAATGGATTTTTTAACAGTCTGACTCTCTATGTAATTATTTTGTCAACACTACCAATGCTTTTCCAGAATAATGAATGGGTTACCTGAGTGTGTCTTTTATTCCAATAGATTTTATAGGAACTGCAGCTGTTTTATGAGAGTGTGTCTTTGCTGTGACAATTAAGAAGAAAATGGAGCTATTACAAAGAGAACATAGGACTCCAAACCAGCCCTCAATCATTTTCTGGCTGCAGATCTGAAACCCCAGTCAGTCCCAGCCTACACTCCGTGGTTCAGTGCCCTGATGGCAAGCGCAAATGAGAGAGTATTATTTTTTTTCCAAAATAGGTACGGCTCAGGGCACCTGGGTGGCTCAGTTGGTTAAGCGTCCAACTTTAGCTCAGGTCATGATCTTGTGGTTCGTGGGTTCGAGCCCTGCGTCTGGGCTCTGTGCGGACAGCTGGGAGCCTGGATCCTGCTTCAGATTCTGGGTTTCCCTCTCTCTCTGCTCCTCCTCCACTCATGCTCTGTCTCTCTCTCAAAAAATAAACATTAAAATAAAAGTATTAAAAAAAAAAGAATTACTTAATCCAGCCCAAACTGTTGCTAGTGCTGAAGTTGAGAATCTCTGGTATAAGACTGTAAGGTTCGTGAGGGTAGCAACTGTGTCTGCTATGTTTGGATCATTATAGTCCAAGCTCCCAAAACAGTGCCTGGCATAATAAATATGTGCTGACTGAATACAGGAAAGGATGGGTGAAGACGAAAGAACCTGAGCAATGGGTACCGGACTCCAGATACTGCCCTTCGTGTTAGCAAGGTGTGGAGATAGGCCGTTCTGTGCTGCTATGCTCCGTGCTTGCAGCTGAGTTCAAGGCTGCGAATCCCCATGGAATGGGGGAAAGTTTTAAGAAGATCAGCATCAGGGGCATTGGGGCAGATAACCACAGCCCTGATAAGCCAAGCAGCAAAATAGTTTCCAAACCAGTTCTCAATTTACAGATCATTGTTAGTCACCATTTCTGTGATGATTTTGGAAGCGTGGGTTAAGAGAGACAAAAAAATTGATGAAATTACCAGATAAGTCACAGTATCTACTTAGACCTGTGTGGATTCTTATAGGCCGATTGTGTGCACACCCACACATCCACACCCACACAGCCACACACTTGTGCTCTTTCATTTTCCTCAATTGCTGTCATGCTATAGGGTCAATTTTATGACTTTATAATACACTTAATAATTTCACTTTCAACCTTTTCATACCAGTGTCTATATTAATAGATGTACCTTAGTCTTTCTAATAGATGAATAGCGCTCCCTTGAATGCATGTTTCAAAATTTGACAGTCCCTTTCTGGTGAACATTTAGATTGTTTTCTGTTTTTCCTTTTTACAAAAAAGCATTTCATTGACTCTTGGCCCCCACCCTTCTAGAAAACTTAATTTAGTAATTCCTTGCATTTCCTCAGTCTAATCCAAAAAGTTTTTGGTGAATGCATAATTTATATTCCAGCCTCTCTTGGTAAATAATGAAAAATTGTCTTCCTCCTTTGCCTTCCTCTCCTATTTTTGTCTCTGAGGTACTGTGTGTGGCAGTGAGGACTTTTCTATCATTCTGGCATCAGAGAAAGACCACATAGCATCTACTTGCTGTTATTTTTAATATTGCACATTCATCCCTATTCTATGGGTTTATAGTCGATTTCCGTTCTTATAGTTACAGTCTATAAAGTTGCCACAAACATGGATTATATTAGTGATT
>NW_027533270.1:810683-813043 GCF_008692635.1 Crocuta crocuta
GGATTATATTAGTGATTAGTGAGCCACTGCTCACACACACACACACACACACACACACACACAGAGCTAGATAAACAGATGGGTAGGTATGTATACATGCATCTCACATAGATTATAATCTGTTTTTCCCATAGATTATCATCTTAAATCATAAAATGAACTCATCTTGAGAGTTTCCATTTTCTTTACAACATCTAAAAGAAAGAGTAAACCAGTTTAAAGGTGTCCAAAAAGCNACACACACAACCAGTTCACAAGTGACTTGCTGGACTCTGCCTCCCTGAGAAATGATGGGGTTGGGATTCAGACATTGTCCAGGTAACCCCCCAAGCTGGGACTTCCTACAACACACTACACTGCCCCTTGCTGTCTCCATTCTCTGATCGTCTCTGTGTAAGAGCTGAAATGAGAAGGCAGAGGGGCGCCTGGGTNCTCTGCCCCTCCCCTGCTCATGCGCTGTCTCTCTCTCTCAAAAATGAATAAACGTTAAAAAACATTAAAAAAAAAAAAACCAGAAAGCAGTGTGTTTCCTTACTCAACCTCAGCTGGGAACTTGCGGGGCAAAGTGACTCCAAATTTTGGTCGCTCTGCACGTGGCTGCTAACGACCAGGAAAGTGCTGCCAGTATTGAGTTTGCAGTTACACTAAGTAACTCTGCAGCCTAGAGCCCGATGCGGGCTACCAACCCTACCCAAACCTACCAACCAGGAGATCATGACCTGAGCCGAAGTCGGATGCTTGACCGACTGAGCCACCCAGGTGCCCTCACATCACCCTGTTTTTCAGGTTTAGCATCTTCAAATCTCTCTCTCCTCCATTTTCACATCTTGCTTTTCTTCTACGTATCTGTCAAATCACTCTGCTTCCTTCTTATGATATACGTGATACCATTTAGGGCTCACCTGGATCATTCAGAGTAGAAGGCCCATCTCAAGGCTTTTAACTTAATCACATCTACAAAGAACCCTTTTCATTATTAGGAAATCCTTACAGGTTCCAGGAGGGGACCTGAAGTTTCTGGGTGACCACTATTCAGCCGACTGCAGTAACCATCCATGAATTTTCTGTCTCCTCCTCAAGTCAAAGATGAGGACCCGGGAAGCCAACAAACAACATAGCCCATGGTGCTTCTATACACATTTCTGTTCACATGAGTTACCAGACTTGGCCTTTACCTAAAATTATAGGTGTCTGCTGTGGCATATTCACATGTTAACTTAGGTGGGTGATGGTCATTCCAAATGAGATCTGAGAATGTTTCAGGTAACATCTAGTGTCCAGATGGGCTGTGGTCTTGTCAACAAGCTGCAGAGCATACAAAGCATCCTTTTTTTAAAAAAATAATTTTAATATTTATTTATTTTTGAAGGACAGAGAGGTAGAGTGCGAGTGAGGGAGGGGCAGAGAAAGAGGGAGACACAGAATCCAAAGCAGGTTCCAGGCTCTGAGCTGTCGGCACAGAGCCTGATGCAGGGCTCGAACCCACAAACTGCGAGATCATGACCTGAACTGAAGTCAGGCACTTAACCGACTGAGCCCCCCAGGTGCCCCCCAAAGCGTCCGGATAGGAGGACCTGATAACAGCAACTCCTCTGGAGCCATCTGACAGTGAGCTGGGACCTGCTCAGGACCCCCCAGGGCCAATGTTGTTGGCGGGAAAGTGCTATCATTTCTTTGGCTCCCACAACTGGCTAAAGTGAGGTCTGCTGTGGCACATTCACATGTTAACTGAGCAGCAACCCGCTGATGCGTGGGTCCCCAGTTATCATCTAGAGATGCACTGTGCAAAGATGAAAATGAACTTAACTGGACAGAACACTTTTGGATTCCCACCCCTCAAGCCATTTTCCCATTTCCTTCTAAAAATTTGGAATTACCACTTCAACGCAGAGTAAACTTAAATGGCCAAATATTTACAAAAAGGCTTGCATGTCTTCTGTCGAACTTCTACACCCCCATAGGAGATAGTCTTCCTTTTAGCAGATTAACAATTTGTTTTTTATGTGGAGGTGATATCTGCCACATGAGAGGGTGTGGCTTTGGTAATGCTGAAGATAGATTTGTTGGCTTGTTTTGATCCCTCTGAATTCTTGCATTGGGTGACTTGTGGCCCAGTTGAGAGAGGTAGGATTATAGAGCTAAATAAGAGTAATTTTGCCAGAGTAGAGGTTTGATTTCACGGTTCTTTTGTTTCTTGCGGGTCTGAACAAGACTGCTTTTCTACGGGGTTCAGCCACCAAATTGGAAATTGAGTGATTGAGTAAATAAGATGAACTCTGTCTTCATAGCTATTCTTCACATAGACTCTTTGGCTTGCATACCTGAATCTGTAGGAGTATTTTTTTCTTCACTTTTTTTTT
>NW_027533270.1:813275-819617 GCF_008692635.1 Crocuta crocuta
GACACAAAGTAGCATTGATTATGGACTCTGGAAGTTATCAACAGCGTGGCCTCTGGTGTGTGTGTGTGCGTGCATTTGCTTATGGCAGTGTAGTTGCGATGTAGTTAGTTTCAGGTGGATAGCACAGTGACTGGACAATTACACACGTTACAAAATGCTCACCATGGGCAGTGTGGTCACCACACAAAGTTATTAAAGTATTATTGCCTGTATTCTCCATGCTGTACTTTCCATCCCTGTGACTTATTTATTTCATAACTGAAAGTTTGTACCTCTTAGTCTTCTTCACCTCTTTTGCCCATTCCCCACCGTCCTCTCTCTTCTGGAATTTGTTCTCTATATTTATGAGTCTATATTTTTAATGTTTATTTAAGAGAGGGAGAGAGAGAGAGAGAGAGCGAGAGAGAGAGAGAGAGCATGAGCAGGGGAGAGGCAGAGAGAAAGGGAGAGAGAGAATCCCAAGCAGGTTCTCTGCTGTCAGCACAGAGCCCAACGTGGGGCTCGATCTCAGGAACTGTGCGATCATAACCTGAGGTGAAATCAAGAGCCGGGTGCTTAACTGACTGAGCCACCCAGGCCCCCCTCTATTTTTGTTTATTTCTTTTGTTTTGTAGATTCCACATATAAGCGAGATCATATGGTATTTGTCTTTTTTTTGTCTGACTTATTTCCCTTAGTATAAAAGCCTCTGGATGTATCCATGTTGTCATGAATGGCAAGATTTCATTCTTTTTGTGGCTGAATAGTATTCCATTGTGTGTGTGTGTGTGTGTGTGTATACCACCTCTTCTTTATGCATTCATCTATCAGCGAACACTTAGGTTTATCCCATATCTTAGCAATTGTAAATAAAGCTTCAGTAAACATAGGGGTGCACATGTGTTCTAGAATTAGTGTTTTTGTTTTCTTTGAGTAAATACCCAGAAGCAGAATTATTGGGCCATATGATATTGCTATTTCTAATTTTTTTAATGTTTCTTTATTTTTGAGAGACAGAGAGAGAGAGATGGGGGAGGGGATGGCAGAGAGAGAGAGGGGGGGACACAGAATCTGAAGCAGGCTCCAGCCTCCGAGCTGTGAACACAGAGCTCGACGCGGGGCTTCAGCTCATGAACCGCGCGATCATGACCTGAGCCGAAGTGGAACACTTAACCGACTGAGGCACTCAGGTGTCCCACCTAGGTCTAATTTTTTGAGGAACCTCCACACAGTTTTCCACAGCAGTTGCAGCAATTTACATTCCCACCAACAGTGCACAAGCATTCCCCTTTCTCCACATCATTGCCAACGCTTGTTATTTCCCTGTTTTTCACATATATAGACCACTCAAAAATGCACTATGACTTGGTAGCTTCCTGCTCCTTCCATCAGGGACCGTCGCCTTCCTTATGACTGTCCGAGTACCCCCTCCCAAACCCTCATTCCTCTGCATTGAAACACGTGGATTCTAGTTCAGGCCTGGTCATTACTGTGAGACAAAGCTCTCAAGGGAATTTGGGAATTCCTATTTGCTGCAAAGAAAATGTACATTTTCTTTATGGGAGAAAAGCCGCATCCTATTTACTGAGTTTGATAGGGAACATCCGTTATAAGATGGCCAACAGAACTGACAAGGAAATACCTGTCCCTGATCAAAGACTCCCCCTCCCGGGCTCTTCTTCCCACCCTGCTGGTCGCTCGCTAGTAGTAATGAGGAATGCGAAAGTAACAGGCTATAAATTGTTCCCTCTGCTGATGCTCTGGGCTCACTCTGGAGAATGATCTCCTCTGAGCCCACCGGTGTCAAATAAACCCCCTGCCTTCCAAGAGCTCAGAGTGCCCCTTGGTTCTTCTGCCGAGTGATCCAGACCAGATTCCGTAACAAGTTCTTCCTAGGGTCACTGATTGGGAGGGGCATGGTTGAGATGGAAATTGTGTTCTAGAAGTTATTTGTCACAGGCTCCACATGCATGAGACTTTGGACAACTCATTTGTAAGCATCGTGAAAAGCTGTTTATCATAAAATGCAGAGACGCATCATTCGTTGTCATCTTGAGCATTACATTTGGAGCAGTCGTATTGAGCATTAGTAAAAGCCAAGGGTAGAATGAGGAGGTAGTCATCAGCAAAGGTACTCAGTGGGGGAACTAAGGGTTAGGCCCCAGCTTTGCTTGTTTGTTGTTGTATTTTTGTGGTTGTTGCTTTTTAGGTGTTATTTCTTTTTTTAATAATCTGCCTTAGACGAAAGTCTCACATTTTGGCAGTGCCTGGCAGGCTCAGTCGGAGGAGCGTGCGACTCTTGATCACGAGGTTGTGAGTTCAAGCCCCAAAGTTGGGTGTAGAGATTACTGAAATAAGTAACGTTAAAACAAGAGCCTCACATTTTGCACTTCATGGGTAGGTCAGACAAAAGTGAGATATGGAGCTTGGATGAGTTGACTCAAGACTTTTGTTTGATTTGGGCTGTGTTTTCTTAGGATTTATAAAAATGGAAGGATAATTTTCTCAGAAACATAATATACGTCTGATTCTTAATAGCATCACTCATTGGACTGTAATTCAGTGATATTTCTTCTGAGGATGGAGAGGCCATATCCAGGCCTTTTCATATTGGAGCAGAATGAATCAACAAGTCCTTCAGAAGCAAGAAATTGCTTGCTATCTAATAGCCTGAGAGAACAGCATCATCAAACTGAGAGTGGACAAGCATGCTTTCAAAGGGTAATACTGCAGAGTAAATAAGAGCTTATCTTGTCCCGTGATTGAGGAAAATAAGTGTAAAAAAAAGGCTGAAATGTCCAGTGATTCCAAATCAAAGCTCCGTGGGACTTGGATTGGAAACCAGTCGGGCCCAGTCCCTACTCAGCTACTCATTTGCCCAAGGCTCTTACTTGTTAGGTCCCAGTTTGCCTTCAGGCAAAATGGTAGTGTTGGAGTAGATGAATCTAAATGTCTTTTCATTGTATTATAAATTTTTAAAGATTTTATTTTTAAGTAATCTCTCCATCCAGTGTGGGGCTCAAGCTCAACCCTGAGATCAGGAGTTGCATATTCCATTCCAGCCAGGCACCCTAAATGTCTTTTCACTTTGAAAGCTGGTGTTGGGGTGCCTGGGTGTCTCAGTAAGTTAAGTGACCAACTCTTGATCTCTGCTCAGGTCATGATCTTGCAGTTCATGGGATCGAGCCCTGTGTCAGGCTCTGCGCTGACAGTATGGAGCCTGCTTGGGGTTCTCTCTGTCTCTGCCCCTCCCTGCTGGTGTGCACTCGCGTGCGCACTCTTTCTTTCTCAAAATAAATAAGTAAACCTTTAAAAAATGTTTAATTTTTTTTTTTAATTTCTGAGAGAGAGAGAGAGAGCGTGAGGAGGGAAGGGTCAGAGAGAGAGGGAGACACAGAATCTGAAACAGGCTCCAGGCTCTGAGCTGTCAGCACAGAGCTGGACGCAGGGCTCGAACGCACAAATCATGAGATCATGACCTGAGCCGAAGTCAGACGCTCAACCGACTGAGCCACCCAGATGCCCCTAAAAATTTTTTAAAAAGCTGGTTTTATGAAATGCAAAAAAGATTACATCAAGCTATAGCAAGAGACTGATTATCGGAATGAAATGTAAAAAAAAAGGGTAAATATCCTGTTCCGCACTTGGGTCCAGAAAGCAAACTCTATACCTACAGAGAGTGGGAGACATAACTTAATATTGACTAACAGCGTTGCTGGGCAGACATTTTAGGACTGTGAAAATCACAAGGGGTCACTGTATTGTGTAGCCACTGAAATAGTTCTTCAAATCCCTCTTCAGAGACGTCACTTCAGAAGTGTGTCCCCGAGTCGGAGAGAGACGGAAGCCCCAGCCCCCTTGCACTGATATGACCCTAGCGGGTGGAGGATAGGCATCTGGGCTGGGGAGTGGGCTTCTGGGTATCATATTAAGAGGAAATGGAGGAACAGAGGAAGTTTGGCTGGAGAAGAGAAGACCTGGGGAGGATGAGGGTACTGCCTGTAAATATGTCGTGTGCCCTTTAAGATCTTCTTCCCGTAGTTCTCCACTCCCTTGCCCCCTGGCTTCTGAGTGGATTCAGCCGGTGAGGGGTGCCAGCGAGGGGCTGCTCGAGGCCTAGCGGAAGAGAGACCGGGCACTTCTTTCTCCATGTCGTCCTTGCTGAGCTTTGCTTGACAGTGTCTGTGCTCCTCGCCCGGAGGCCATAGCTCCTATAGGGCTTCCGTCTCTTACAGGTGCATCTCTCCCTGTAATTCCTCTTCTCGTCGCCTCAGCAGCTGTCTAGCCCAAGGGTCTTTAACGCCCTTTCACCTGCCCCCTCCTAAACAGGCTCTTTATTAAACTTTTTAATTATATTTGTGAAGGCACCATCTGTTTCCTGCCAGTTTCCTGATGGACATATGTCTTCATGTCGAAGACAGACTACGCCGTGGTGCCAGAACAAAGTGCTGACGTGAAAAGATGGAAAGTGTGGGGAAAGTTTGGCTCAGCATTTCCAGCACGAGAGCTCTCTTAAAATGGAGAGGGCCCGGGGCGCCTGGGTGGCTTAGTCGGTTAAGCGTCCGACTTTCGCTTAGGTCATGATCTCGCGGTTCGTGGGTTCGAGCCCCGCGTCGGGCTCTGTGCTGACTGCCNTAGAGAGCCCCTGTGCATGGAGGTGTTCAAGCAAAATAATCAGAAGTTTAGGGGGAGGAAAAGCGTAAGCACAGGTGGGAGTGTGGAATAGATAAGTCTTCAAATGCCATTTAGATTGATGTTGTAAGACACAATGAGTTGTGTGGAAACATTTTCTCTCTTTTCTTCCCACATCTGTACTTTTTTTCAGCTTTATTGAGGTATAATTGACAAATCAGATTTTAATATCTTTGAAGAGTACAGCATGACCATTATATACATAGTGAAAGGATTATATATATAATCCCTTATTATATATAAGAACTATATATATAATGTGAAAGGATTCCCACAGTTGAGGTAATTAGCACATTGATCACCTCACAGATTTACCTTTTTGTGTGCGTGTGTGAGAATGCTGAAGATCTACTCTCTTAGCAAATTTCAGTTCTACAGTATTGTACTGCCAACTACAGTCACCGCGCTATACATTAGACAGAAATACTTTCTTCTGATCTGCATCCTAGCTCAATGTGGCAGGGGAAGAGGAACTCAAAATGAGCCACACACCTGGATCGTCGTCTCCATTCTGAGCCCTTTTCGTATGAGTGGCATGCTAAGAGGCATTCCCAGGGAAGGGTTAGCAGCAGGCAAGCTGTTGTCCTACTTCCTTTCGAACAGAATGAAAGCATCCCGTGTGTGCTTGTACTCGGTGACTGTTAATGGTCGCTTCCAGTTCTCCTCTCCCCCTTCCTTCTTTTTAAAAAATATTTATGTATTTGTTTTGAGATAGCACGCACACACAAGTGTTGGAGGGGCAGAGAGACAGGGAGAGCGAGAGCGCGCGCGCACGAATCCCAAGCAGGCTCTGTGCTGTCAGAGTGGACCTTGACGCGGGGCTCGAACTCTCGAACCATGAGATCATGACCTGAGTTGAAATCAAGAGTTGGACACCTAATTGACCCAGGAACAGTCACTCCCACTCTTCCTCCCTCCCTCCCATCCTTCCTTCTTTCTAATAGTTCATTCATTTTTTGGTCCTGCATTTCCTCAACAATACAGGTGTCCAGAGGCCTGCAAAGCTCTCTGAGAAGGCTGGGGGGTGGGGGGCTGGGGGGTGAGGAGCTGCACATTATAAGAATAAAGAACACATAATTCATACAGCTCATGCCTTCAGAGTTCACAGTCTCATAGGAAGGAAAGACAGGCAGATGCTGACAAAATATTTTATTCTCGTTTTCTCAAACTCTTCTGTCTTTTGGAAATTCTCCCCTTAGATGCCCACACATTAAGCTTTCCTCAAACTATTCCTCACCCTTTGTTAATCCATGCTCCATTGTCCCCATGCTGTCTCGTCTTCTGAAATGCCACTCCTACAGCCACTGCTTTGCAACTGATTCTCACCTCCTCTCAGTCATCTCTTGACTCTTACTGACAATACCACGATGTTGGGCAAAGGGAAGTGCTTACCTATTGCTGGCTGCTTCCAACCAGTGTAATGAAAGGTTTGTGCCCTCTTTTTTCTCTGAGAAAAGAAATATAGAAATGAGAACAACCTGTACCAGGGGAAGGGCATACAAATGCAATGGAGCAAACCCTGCTTATTAAAATTGAGGAGGAAAAGAAAACATATTGATAGCATTGAGAAGCCTGATAAACACGCATTGAGAATCATTGTAGCATCACTAGATCAGAAGATACTCTTATTTTTTAAAAATTTTTAATAATTTATTGTCAAATTTGCTTCAC
>NW_027533270.1:819655-821930 GCF_008692635.1 Crocuta crocuta
CACATACAGAACCCGGTGCTCATCCCAGCAAGTGCCCTCCTCAATGCTCATCGCCCATTTCCCCTTCCCCCCACCCCCCCATCCACCCTCAGTTTGTTCCGTGTATTTAAGTCTTTTGTGGTTGGCCTCCCTCCCTTCCTCGCTCCCTCCCTCCCTTCTCCCCTTCTTTTTCTCTTACCTCTCTTTCTCCAGGGGCTAAACCCTTCATGTGTGGGATCATTTTTAACAACNTAAATGGGGGATGGGCATTAAGGAGGGTGCTTGTTGGGATGAGCACTGGGTGTTACATGCAAGTGATGAATCACCACATTCTACCCCTGAAACCAACACTACACTATATGTTAACTAACCTGAATTTGAATTTAACAAAAAAGGAATTCTTTTTCTTTTAAGGATATTTAAAAGTGACTTTCAAGTTCTCGACACTTGTCGGCCTTACTGCCCCAAATTCCTTCATCATATTAGCTGCAGTGAGATCCTACATTAAGACCACAGAAGACCATCCTACCCAATTTGCTGTGCTCGTTTTTGAAACTAATTTAAACACTCCACTGTTTCTTCAGGGGTCATTACCTTTAGCGATACTGGATTATGGATTTAGAATGGAATGATCTCTGTCCGTCATGTTAGGCAAAGGCATTTTGCAGAAGAAAGAAGGACATGAACTGAGAACCATCAGGCAGAGATTGTGATGTGACGGGCTAGAAAGAACCAAGAACCATCCTGGTAAAGGGAGTAACCTTTTCTTGACTTGAACTGGTGTTGAGGATAAGCATGTGCTTTGTTATTGTGCTCACTAGAGTGCTGGAGCTCCTGATGGCCCACACTCCTGGCCCCCCCCAAGATGATGTTTACATAGCATGGCGCTGCCGGCCCCAGGGCTTCGCCTGTATCATAGTTTCTTATCTGAATAACTAGCACCAAGTGGAGGGCCCTCTCTAGCGGTAGCGGCGGTGTGATGTACTGACGCATGTAGGACAGAAAGTGGCATGGGTGGGGGTGTGGCAAAGGGTCTGATTTCCCCAGGTCTGGTTTGGAATTGGGTTGACTTTTCCATTTTACAGAATATGAGGAATGTGTGTCTCCCACATCCCAGAGCACTGAAGGGGAAATTTCCTGCCAAGCCTCGTCTTGTTGGAAAAAAGAGAATGTAGCTAAGTAGATATCATTTTTTTAAATGTTTATTTGATTTACTTAGGGATAAAGGGAGAAAGCACGAGTCGGGGAGGGGCCGAGAGAATGGGAGAAAGAGAACCCCAAGCAGGTTCCATGCTGTTAGTGCAGAGCCTGACATGGGGCTCAATCGCATGGACTGCGAGATCATGACCGGAGCCAAAACCAAGAGTCAGAGGCTTGACTGACCGAGCCCCCCAGGCTCTCCGTAAATATCACATCTTATGTGTGTTTCTTTGGTGCTCATCTTTTACTGTGATGTTGACTAGTTTTAAAGTTAGATAGTGATCATAAACATCTTTGTATAAACCTGCACTCTGGCAATTTACATTTAAATTAGTTAAAATGAGGGGTGTCTGGTGGCTCAGTGGGTTAAGTGAAAGACTCTTGATTTTGGCTCAGGTCACGATCTCACGGTCTCATGGTTTGTGGGACCAAGCTTCGGATTCTCTCCCTCTCCTGTTTCTCTCTTGTTTATGTACGTTCTCTCACAAAATAAAGAAACATTTTAAAAATAAATTAATTAAAATGAGATAAAAAATTCAGACCCCTATTCGGGTTCCTGGACTTTCAATTCCCCAGCACTTACATGTCGCCAGTAGCTACTGCCGATTGGGCAGTGTAGATATAAAGCATTTCCATCATAACCGAAAGGTGTAGACATCTCCCTTATTTAGCTTTATTGTCGGATTTCATTGGAAATCCTCATATCCCAGAGCTAGGGTGAGTAATAGAGACCTAGTCCCCATGACAACTATAAAGCAGAGTATGCCAAGGACTAAAGGAGAGTGGGGTCAGGAAAAGCGTACTGTTCTAATCTTGTGTTATTTGGAAAAATATATTTTATTATCTGTATACTATTTAATTTGAAGAATGAATAATACATTAACAGCAAAACAGTAAAGAGAATTGTGAAGTATTTTGACATTTACCTCATAGCTTAAAAAAAGCTATGTTAAGGGGCACCTGGGTGGCTTAGTCGGTTAAGCGTCCGACTTTCGCTTAGGTCATGATCTCTCAGTTTGTGGGTGCGAGCCCCACGTCGGGCTCTGTGCTGACTGCCAGCTTGGAGCCTGGAGCCTGTTTCAGAGTCTGTGACTCC
>NW_027533270.1:822038-823891 GCF_008692635.1 Crocuta crocuta
CTCTGCCCCTCCCTTTCTCATGCTTTCTCTCTCTCTCCTAGAAATAAATTAAAAAAAAAAAAGCTATGTTAAAAAAACTGATGTAAAATAACACATGAAAAGCTTCTAGCAGTCTCCAAATGTGGGTGCCATGGTGTCTTTCCTTTAGGACTTAACAACTCGCTTCCTGCAATGGTTCTTAAATACTGACCTAGCTGGAAGCAGAGCCTTGGGGGACGGGCTTGCCCAAGTGTAACCCTGCATGTCATATTGCATTCACGTCCTGGAGCACTACAATATGGCAGTTTCAATTACAGATGTGACACCACGTGAATATCCTCTGCAACTAATAAATGGCATGTATCTTACTTCGCGGGAACGTCTATTGAAATAATTGCCCATTCTATCTTAGGCAGCTTTCCCCAACGACCTATGCATTAGAAAAGGAGTACTAGCCAGAAGAGCTGAAATGCATCCGGATTCCACACCTGTTTACATAGTTCCACTTAGAGGAAATGGATTTTTGAAAGCCCAGCCAGTGGGTGCCGTGCACAGGTGTGTGCATGTGCCCATGGACATGCATGTGTGGGCACGCGCACACACGCATCTCAGAGGTTCTATTAAATGAGATCATTAGGACATAAGATACTTATGTCAGTGACTACTATATGTTGAATGGCCAGTAAGTATCACTGCTTAAGTTCCTCCTCCCCTCCTTTTTTATTCTCTTCCTCCGTTGTGATAAATAACAGTATGAGCACAGTCTGGGACATGTAATTTTCTTCATCGTCCACAGCCTTAAATGTAGCTACAAAATATGTCCTTTACAACCAGCAAGTCAGAGATTGGGAAGATTGCCTGAATAAAGTCCATCTATCGTGAGCGCTCTTAGTGAGGAAGATGAAAGGCATGATTCCGCAGTCTCATCAGGCGTAATTCAGTTGCCTGGGGCTTCTGGTTCTTGGGTCCCACTATTCCCATGGAGAGATGTGGGCACTCTAAGTGAGTTATTTCAAGATGCCAAATGCTCTAGTATCTAGCAAAGCACTTTATTTCCATGGGATGTTTTATTCAAGTTGCCAAATCACGGGCACAGAGATTTTGAAAATTGCACTTACATATCAAATAAAGGAAGGGACTATGAAAGTTTATTTTGCCCTAAAACTGTGCTGGGGAAATGCAATGTAATTTTTGCTCTTGGGTTCTAGATGTCCTTTCACTGTCATGTGTCATTAGGGAGCACTTCCTCCTACCTATGTTTCTTTTGGCCGGAGAAAAAGTAGACCAATTTTGAGGTTAAGTAGGCAGATTTTAACTCTAGTGTACATTTCTGAGTGGTACTGTTGGTCACAGGGTCCTCTAACTCATTATTTCTAAAGTTTTCATGATATTACGAGTCATTTGGAGAAGTTGCTAAAAAAAAAACCAAAAACAAAACAAAACAAAAAAACCCACCTTAAATTTCCAGTCCCACACCAAAGAACCTGGAGCACCTTCTCCAAGAGTGAAGCTTGGCAAGCTAGATTGACAAGCTCTCCAGCTGATTATCATTATCAAGAATTTTGGGAACCACTTCCTAGCTTGCCTTCCAAACCAAAGTTGTGGGGGTCATTTTAGAAATGCTTCATTGTGTTTGATCTAGACACTAAGGAGCTACCAGAGAATTTTAAAAAATGGTCAAAAAGTGTGGTAGCTCTGAAGTTCTTTTCTAGATGTGATGATTTTGGAGAACAGCCTTGTAGCTGAGAAATAATGTCCTGTTGGAATCATTATGATAGAGAAATAATTCATACTCAATAGGGAAAGGCGCCATAATGGTGCAGTCTTCTTACATGGATGCTTTGCCTTTTAGGTGCTGCTCCCATGGCTGGTGT
>NW_027533270.1:823951-835490 GCF_008692635.1 Crocuta crocuta
TGTGCTTATGTGGCTCCTCTGTGGTCAGAGAAAAAGGATGGGAAGAAAGAGTATGATCTTTAGTCTAGGAGAAATGATATTGACCGTGTTTCTTTTCCTATCGCGTGTCTCCAACCTAGTGTTCTGCATGTTGTCAGAAGCTACTGCATGGGGATTATGGAGATGATGATGCCACCTTGGTGATTCCATGACAGAGATATCAGGGTTTGATGATTTATATTTTGTGGAAGTTCTATATAAAAACATACACAAGATGTCTGCTTCTAGGCAAGATGAAATAACAGGACCCAGTTTCACCCTCCCATCTGAAACACCACCTGGCCAACACACGAACACACACACAATTTATGAAAAAATGATTTTCAAGAAAATGTACATCAAATGACAGTGAACAGAGGTGCCCAAGAAATGGAAAATAAATAAGGTGGGTCTGACAGTTGTTCCAGCTTATTCCTTGAAAGAATTTCCCAGTGGTACCGCAGAGAGATGGAATCAGGGTGGAGCCAGGTGAATTCTCTGCCTTGAAAAGATAAAACTGAGGGACCGAGGGCTGGAGTCTGTGAGGCAAAGGACTGGAGAGGAAAGAAATGAACAGAAATGGAAATATTGACACATGTACAGGCTCTCATTCATGTATTCAGCAGAGGACACGCATAGGAGAACATTATCCCAGAGCAATGAAAGAGCCACCTGACACATTTAGAAGGAACAACGCTCAGTGTTAACAGGGGGCTGCTTATAATCCGTGGGGCAGGAGGTAGAGTGCTCAGAAGGCACTTGCCTCAATAGTGGGGGGAGTAATTAGCCTCAGGCTAAAGAATTCTTATCCTACTTAACACATCATAAAAGCAAAGCCAAAATAAAAGACAAAACATAAGTTAACTGCATCCCAGAACAAAGCTTAAGGATATTTATAGAAAGACAAAAATAACCAACAACTCATAAGATAAAATTTATAAGGTCTGACATCTATGAACATTCACAGGCATGCAGAGAACTTAGAGAATAAGTTCCACAATAAGGATGAAAATCAGCCAAAACCAACCCAGAACTAACACAGATGTTAGAATTAGTAGATGGAGACATTTAAACAATTATGATAACTACAGTATATGGGTTCAGAAAGTTAAGCAGAGACGTGTGATATAAAAGAAGACCCAAATCACCCTTCTAGAGATCAAAACTGCAATGTCTGAAATAAAAATCGCACAGAATGAGATTAAAGACAGCTTAGACATTGCAGAAGATAAGATTAGTAAACTTGAAGACAGCAGTAGGAGCTATCCAAAATGCAATATAGAGAAGAATACACACACACACACACACACACACACACACACACACAAGAGGCATCTGAGAGTGGTGAGAAAGCTATGAACGCCCTGACATATGTGCAGTTTGAGTCTCTGAAGAGGGGAGAAGAAAAATGTTTCAAAAAATAGTAGCTCCAAGTGATGAATCACTGAACTCTATTCCTGAATCTAATATTGCACTGTATGCTAACTAACTAGAATTTATTTTAAAAATTTAAATTTTTATTTATTTCTGAGAGAGAGACAAAGAGCACAAGCGAGGGAGGAGCAGAGAGGGAGACACAGAATCTGAAGCAGGTTCCAGGTTCTAAACTGTCAGCACAGAGCCCGACATGGGGTTCGAACTCATGAACCGTGAGATCATGACCTGAGCCAAAGTCAGATGCTTAACCAACTGAGCCATCCAGGTGCCCCAATTTTCACCACTTTTATTAAACGAATGTTGGAAGTCCTAACCACAGCAATCAGACAATAAAAGGAAATAAAAGGCATCTAAATTGGTAAGAGGTAAACTGTTCACTATTTGCTGAGGACATGACACTAGATACAGAAAATCCTAAAGATTCTACCAAAATACTACTAGAACTGATAAATGAACTCAGTAAATTTGCAAAGACACAGGATTAACATACAGAAATCTGTTGCATTTCTATACACTAATAATGAAGCAGCAGAAAGAGAAATTAAGAAAACAATCCCATTTACAATTGCACCAAAAATAATACTTGGAGATTAACCAAAGAGGTGAGAGAACTGGACTCAGAAAACTAGAAACCACTGATGAAAGAAATTCAAGATGACACAAACAATTGGAAAGATATTCCATGCTAATGGACTAGATGAACAAATATTGTTAAAAGGCCAATACTACCCAAAGCAATCTACAGATTTAATGGAATCCCTATCAAAATACCAACAACTGGTGCACCTGGGTGGTTCAGTAGGTTGCGTGTCAGACTATTTAAAAATTTTTTTCTTTATTGTTTGTTTATTCTTGAGAGAGAGGGAGAGAGAGAGAGAGTGCAGGGGAGGGGCAGAGAGAGGGGGAGACACAGAATCTGAAGCAGGCTCCAGGCTCTGAGCTGTCAGCACAGAGCCCGACGTGGGGCTCAAACCCATGGACTGTGAGATCACGAACTGAGCCGAAGTCGGATGCTTTACCAACTGAGACACCCAGGTGCCTGAGCATCTGATTCTTGATCTCGACTCAGGTCATGATCTCATGGTTGTAGGATCAAGCCCTGCATCGGGCTCCATGCTGCCAGTGCAGAGCCTGCTTGGGATAATCGAATGGGTGAACAGGAAAATACCAACAACATTTTTCACAGAACAAGAACAAATAATACTAAAATTTGTATGGAATCATAAAAGTCCACGAATAGCCAAAGCAATCTTGAGAAAGAAGCATAAAGCTGGAGGTATTACAATCCCAGATTTCAAGATATACTACAAAGCTATAGTAATCAGTAACAGTTTAGTACTGGCACAAAAATAAACACATAGATCAACGTAATAGAATAGAGAGCCCAGAAATAAACCCATGCTTATATGGTCAATTAATCTATGACAAAGAAGACCAGAATATACAATGAGAAAAATCTCTTCAACAAATGGTGTTGGAAAACTGAACAGCTACGTGAAAAAGAATAAAACCGGACCACTTTCTTACACCACACACAAAAATAAACTCAAAATGGATTAAAGACACAAACATGAGACCCAAAAACATAAAACTCCTAAAAGAAAACATAGGCAGTGATTTTTTTGACATCAGCCATAGCAATATTTTTCTAGATATAGGCTCCTAAGGCAAGGGAAAGTAAAGCAAAACCAAACAATTGGGACTATGCCAAAATAAAAAGCTTTTGCACAGTGAAGGCAACCACGAACAAAACCAAAAGGTAACCTACTGAATCTTTCAGTTACACGATGGATGAATTCTGGGGCTCTAGTGTACTGCATGGGGACTATAGTTATAACACTGGACTGTATACGTGAATTCCCTAAAATAGTAGATCTTAAGTGTCCTCACCATAAAAAGGTGACTACATGAGGTGACGGATGTGGTCATTAGCCTGATGGTGGTAATCATTTCACAATGTATGTGTAAAACGAGTCACCATGATGTACACCTTATATCCGTACAATTCTATTTGTCAATGACCCTTTACTACAGCTTGCATGATGCAGGGAGAAATGTGTAGTTTGGGATAGGACAGTCTTACACTGTAAGCTGTTCCCCTTCTCACCTCTGATAGGCTTCCTGGGAGAATGCTAAAGATCCCCCAAAAGACTGCAAACGGCATTTCAGATTTGCTCTCTCTTAGAACCCTTAGAAAAATGCACATTGACAGGCGTATTTTCTTAGCAAACGTGGAAGAAGAAGTTGGCCCTCTCCTCCTGGCGAGGGAAAAAGATGAGTTTTCATGGACCACTCTTCATAATTTTCTCAAAGAAGGTGATAAACAAAATCCATTAAAAACTTTCTCTGGATGTGTTATGGTGATATTTTATGCAGGAAAAAGCCATTAAGTACACGTTGTCTTTTGAGGCATAATAAATGAAAATGAATTTGCACTTTTTGTGAAGGCTTTGTCTTACAATTTCAATAGGTTTTCCTGTGGAATTGTTTTCCCAAGCTCACTTTTTGGAATTCTATTTTTGAATATGTATTGTGAAATACTTTAAGCCTATATATGTCATAAAAAATAATAGCTGAAGTAGCCCTTAGGGGAAACTCCATAATATTGGTATGGCTATTTTAGTGCATTCATAATTGAATGGGCGAACAGAAGAGCCATGAGTTTGTGTTTCTTATTATACAAAATCTGCTGATATTACGGAATACGTTAGGGCCACAATATTTTGTACCACCGCAATGGCCAACTGTTGTGTGGCACTAATAGGAAAACTCTCTATGCCTTATAAGTGGCCGTACCTTCAGAAAATAAGCCAGGAAGATAAATGAAGCACAAGCTTTTCACTCATTTTCATTTGAAGACGTTTTCCCCTGAGAAAGTAGCAGTTTTAGGTTGCTTGCGCTTGGTGTTAAAAAAGAAGGCTCGGGGGGCGCCCGGGTGGCTTAGTCGGTTAAGCGTCCGACTTTCGCTCAGGTCATGATCTCGCGGTTCGTGGGTTCGAGCCCCGCGTCGGGCTCTGTGCTNGTCGGGGCGCCCGGGGGGCTCAGTCAGTTGAGCACCACCCTCGGCTCAGGTCATGATCTCAGGTTCGTGAATTTCAGCCCCATGTCAGGCTCTGTGCTGACAGCCGGAGCCTGGGGCCTGCTTCGGATTCTGTGTCTCCCTCTCTCTCTGCCCCTCCCCCAATCACACTCTGTCTCTCTCTCTCTCTCAAAACTAAAATAAAAAAACTTAAAAAAAATAAAAAGAAAAAAGGCTGGATTAGAAACCATAAGCCAAGGGTCTAAAACAAGTTTTGTTACTCTCCTGTCTTAGGCAAGTCACTTTCTCTCATCAGGCAAAAGAAGGACTTGTATTAAATGTCCTTTGAGATCCCTTTCTTTTTGTTTTAATATTTATTTTGAGAGAAAGAGAGAGAGAGAGAGAGAGAGAGAGAATCCTAAGAAGGCTCCATGCTGACAATGTAGAGCTCAATGTGGAGTTTGATCTCGAGATCAAGAGCCGAGATCAAGAATCAGATGTTTAACTGACTGAGCCACCCAGGTGCCCCAAGATCTCTTTCTGTTCTAGAATTTCAACAACTCCTTTAGGTAAGATGGAGGGATTACAAGAAGAAATCAGGTAAGAATCCTTATGTTTTTATTCAAGTAAACTTCAAGGCAAGATTAACCATAGAAGAATAAAATTTCAGTGGGGAATTAGTAAATTCCATAAATGCCACATTTATTGTGAGTTGACAGTAATGCGCAAAATGAGATATGCAACAGTGGGGACTGAGGCAATGGTATGATGGATGAGTATTTCAAGGAAAACCTTAGGACTGGTTATTATCCCAAACTATCTGTAGCAGCCGATGCTATGAAAATATAAGAGTAACAATTCAGGGGACACCTGGGTGGCTCAGTCGGTTAAGCATTAGATTTTGGCTCAGGTCATGATCTCATCGTTTGTGAGTTCGAGCCCCATGTTGGGCTCTGTGTTGACAGATCATAGCCTGGAGCCTGTTCCGGATCCTCTGTCTCCCTCTTTTTCTGCCCCTCCTCTGTTCTTGCTCTCTCTCTCTCTCTCTCAAAAACAAACATTTAAAAAAAGAATAACAATGCAGTGCATTTAAGCAGAGAATTACAGTGGACAAATGTCTTTGTTACATATGACAGCATTCCTTTCCAGCAGAGTCTATGGAAAGCAAAATTAAGGACTACCCAGGTGTCACTTAGAGGGCCAGAGTAGTAGACAATGCCCAGTGAAGAGTGCATGTTTGTATATAGATCCACATCGATGTGTTGGGTGAAAAATAGCAGTTGTAAAACAAACCAAAAGCGATATTTTCCTTCAGGCAACAGTCAATACTTTTCAAGGTCTGAGATACTTTCAAGAATTCAATTACCACTTGCAGTTGAAATGGCATCTGTGAGGCTCCTTCATATTACCAGGTCAAGGGAAGGGACCTATTGCATTTCCTCCTTCACATGCCCCTGAGTGCAGATGTGAGTAGCGGTGCTACTCTTTCGAAGAGCCGATGGTTGATGAAATGAGCCAACGAGTTTGTTGTCGATGTTATGGGAAAAGTGCTTGAACATTTGGCACCAAATTTTGTTTTGAAACGTGTGGAAGACAATCCAAAGTGGGTTTTTCTCATTGATTAACAATATTAGGTCTTTGATGTTTGCCTGTTTGAAAGTGTTGTTTTTCCAGGCTCTTCAAAGAGCATGGATGTCACCTGTAAGTTAGTTCACGGCAGGAACAAGTTCTGGGAATTCCAGCAAGGTCATGAATCATCTTGTTCTTTCTAAGTAGCAGATTAGGGAAGTCAATGCAATTTTATAAAGAATGTGGTACAAGGTATTCCCGGAGGGAAATAATCCCGATGCTTATCCCTAATCAAGACGGAAAAGATACTCAGATACGCTGCTGGGTATAGCAGAAAATACACTGGATTAAGGAGTGCACCTGTTGTGATGAGCACTGGGTGATGTACAGAAGTGTTGAGTCACTACATAACACGCTGTATGTTAACTAGCTGGAATTAAAATAAAAACGTAAAAAAAAAAAAAGAAACTAAAAAACTTAGGAGAATGAGTTTCTAGCCCTAGTTCAGCCACTTACTCACTGAACCTCAAAATCTTTTTTCTGTAAATAAGGATGCTATGATTAACACTGCCCAACTCATAGAAAAGCTATAAGGAACCACTAGTGAACACATACATATAAAATCACAATGTTTAAAACCGGAATGCACTATAGAAATTATATTCATGATATATAATAAGATTACAATGTAGTAGCAGCTGTTAATTGTATGTGAGCTATAATGAAAAGAGCTTTAGGTGTAGAATAAGATGGTGTAGAATTTTTTTTTAAATCCACTTCAGCTCTAAGTAGCTATGCAGGCTTGAGTGAGTCTTTTCCATACCTGGACCCACATTCCTTATCTGAAAAATGAGCGAGTTTGAACCAGAACATTAATTTTGAAGTTGTTATAATCTATGGAACAATGTATTTTTTTCCCCAAGTTTATTTTTATTTATTTTGAGAGAGAGAAAGAGCAAGCAGGAGAGGGGCAGAGACAGAGGGGGAGACAGAATCCCAAGCGGGCTCCGTGCTGGCAGTGCAGAGCCTGATGCAGGGCTCAAACTCGCCAACCAGGAGGTCATGACCTGAACCGAAGTCAAGAGTCAGATGCTTAACTGACTGCGCCACCCAGGGGCCCCTGAGCAATGCGTTTAAATGAGGCCCCATGAAGAAGGTTATTATTTAATACAGATCCAACCAGAACTGCTCTGGTTAAAGTAGGGTTAAAGGTCCTAGGTTACTGTCCCTTAAATTCTACCTCCATGTCCCTCCACACTCCGCAAGACAATTCTTTCAAGCTACTGGACTAGATTTCCTGGGAACTATGCAGGTTTAAAATACTCTTTTCTGATTTACACCATTATAATATGCAACCTTGCACTTGGTCTTAACTCCACCGAAGTGCTGATTGAATTATTAAGGAATGAAGTGTGGCAACAACACTGTCTTCAGATCATGCAAGTCTCTTTCCCCTTGACTTTTTGGTGAGGAAAGTCACTCTGCAATATATGTTTTGCTTTTGCAAAGATCCAGCTTTAAAGATAGCTTTTCTTCTTGAGCATGGGTCAGTCAAAAGGAAGGGGAGGTAAGATTGTGTCTATCTAGCATGAATGAAGTGTTTTCTAGGTGGGTATCTATAAAGAGGATGGGACACTGGAATTTTTATTCGGGTTTGAAGCCAGTACCCTCACTTCCATTTTCTGCTACAATTGTGATTTAGAGTCAAAATAATTGGCATTAGAATCCTGCATCCCCAACTTAATTTCTGTGTGACCATGGGCAAATGATTGAATGTCACCGAGCCTCAGTTTCTACATCTATTCTACTTTACTCTGAGATTGTTTAAGGGATTAAGTGAGATAATGCATTTAAAGCTTCATGACCCACAGGGGATGATAAATTAGCATTCAGTTCATTTTTCCTCTCCTCTTTGAGAATGGGAATCCATTTCACTGCTAACTTGGCTATTGATTAAGTGTTATAGGCAACCTTATCTCCGCTCTTTTTGGGAAGATGGTATCAAGAACGAATTTATGTGTAGTCTTGAAATTCCATCTTGGTCTATGTTAATAGCCCTCTCGGTAAGAAAGGCTATCTAGTACACTGTCATGTCAGATTCAGCCTGAATGGAGAGTTCTCCTTCACGCACACACTGAGATCTCAGAAGTGAGGAAGAATTCAAAGGCTTTTGTATAATCCAGAACTTGGTGAAATCAGCCCTTCACTAATTGAATGTATTTTTTCTTATGTGTTAGATGATCTGCAGGCTTATGGGTATCCTTCCTAGACATAAGTCCCAGTGAGCTCTATCTTTTATGATCATAAAAATACACAGGGAAATGGAAAAGTATTAGAATATTGAATTAAAATGTGTTTACTATTCTCAGTGTAACACTATACCAATTTTTATTACATTTATTCTGTTTCTTAGAGCATAGCAGAATATTATATCTCAGGCAGAAAGCCCTATGAAGATTGCAAAGAAATTTGAATTACATTTTCATATATCTACAGTGTCATATGACAAAATGAAAAATGTAAATAATATAGTTAGTTCTCAGAAAGATAGCCATTAGAATCCATCTTATTTTATTAAGATACATCAATGTCAGTGTGAGCCAGCTTTTATTTTCGCAACATGCTAAATCATTGCATGACCTTGTGTTGAAATGTCCACAGATGGATTTTGTGATCTAGAATGTGATAATGTCTGCAATGCCTCCTCTCTAACGCTGCTATTCTTTCTTATTTAATGAAGATCATCTAGAAGTGTGAAAGTCTCATTATTATCGGATCCTTGAGGGCTGTGACCGTGCTTTCTTAGTGCTTTGTAAATCCCATAGCACCTGGGGTGTTAAATAGACCCTTGAGGATGACATTTTATATGTCAATAGTAGCACGGCGAAGGTGTTTAATAATACACATGGAGAAAAGATCTTGGCGGGTATGCTNAGCCACTCTAAGATAATACTGTAGGGCGTACAAAAGAGAAGCCAATCAAGATACAACAGGATCTGAGTAAGAACCAAACAGTCCCAATTTGGAATAATAGATTATTTTCTTATAAAACAGTTCAGGCATACAGAACACTGTGGAAAGTTTTAGAACACCCACATATACACCACCCAAAATAAGCAAAAGTGCTAATATATTGCATATTTGCTTCAAAAAAATTTTTTAGAAAATAAAATGTTTCAGATACATTTAATTTCTTCCTTTTGAATCTCTTTTTATCCCTTCCTTGAGACAACAATTAGGCTGAACTTGGCATATATAATTCCAGTCCATGCTTTTATAATTTTACTTGCACACTTATGGCCACAATCAATATATAATATTGATTTGTTCTTTTAAAAATATATGTAAATGGTCCCCCACTGTTCATATCATTTTGACTTCTATTTAGCATGCTTGTTTGTGTGTGCATTTCGTTTTTCTCCTGGCTTCCAAGGATTTCGAGTTGCCTTTACCTTCTCTAGCCCTGGTTTTTCCCTCTCCATACTGATTTGAGGGTTGTTTCTTTATATTGGTAAAGTTCCAATACACAGGGAAATAACCGATCACACACGCAGAAGGGGTTATTGAAAAGAGTTTCACAAAAGAGCTACGCACAAAGATGTGGGTGAGGTCAACAAACACCAGCGTTCATGGATAATCTTGGGGTTCCTGTTGTAGGAGACGCTTTCGCCACCTTGAATTCTGAGAGGGACAAGTCCATACAGTTGTGACAGGTAACCCTTTAGATGCCCAGAGCAGGACGGAGAAGGATGAAGACTGGTTTTAATGGGCAAATGGAATATACCCAGTAGAGGCCTCTATTTCTGTTCCTTCGATGGGAAGAGTTACCATTTTTGACACATGCATTTAAACTCCAAGGATAATCAATAGCTTTGCTCCTTAGGCCTTCAGAACGACTAAACTCAAACTCTCCCATCCCCTGTTGTAACTAGTATTCTACCTTGTTTCTGACCCCTGCCGGTTATTTTCACTGTTATTGTGGTTAGTCATTGTCAATATTTACTTAGGTTTAACAAGCTGTGTCAACTACTTTCTTTGCTTTTTCATCCTACTTCTCCCGTCTGGTTCCAATTTCCTTTATTAACATAGAACGGTTGTTCTATGGAGGCCCTTCATGCTCTCAAGTGGGGGCATACCTTCGGGGGGAGGTCAGCAGCAACTGCTGTGGGACTTCCCCAGTTCTGGTCTTGTGCAGGTTCTCAGTGTCCAGTGAGTGCTGCTTCTTTGACTTCCAGTTTATGAGGGTCACTTTTTTTTTCACCCAAAGAGCTGTAGGGGCTGCGTTAGGGCAGGACAGGAAAGGTTCCTTGCCTTGTCCTTGGACCTCTGGGAATACTTTTTTATTCAAGTCCCACTTTTGAGAGACATTTTTTGGCGTAGACTGTATTCAGGGAGCTCGATTCCAGCTCCTTAGCCACACACATGCCTCAGGGCATCTTTCAAGTTCCTACTCCCCTTCTGGCTTAGAGGCCCAGCTTTATTTTTGTTACTAAGGGTTTCCCTTTCTTGCTTTTAGCTTTGGGTATATACTTTTTAAAAGAAAAATGCATTTCATTCGGTACTTCTATTTGTTTTAATGCAGAGGGGATGTTTTCTGTGTTAGGTTCGTTGACCTTAATGACTTTGAAATTCAATAATGGATTCCTTGCAGCTCTATAACCGTATGAAGAATATTTCCGCTTTGTGCTTTTTGTGCTGTTGCTATTTTTCATCCACTTTTCCCCATTCCTTTCCTTTTCTTGCTTGGGTGTTTTGATCTCCTTGCCTTACTTGGCTTATTTTTCTTTCTCTTGCCTTTTTATACTCAATTCAGATGATTATTTTTATACATTATAGAAAAATGGAAAGCTGCCATTCTACTTAGTATGCTTTCAATTCTATTTTAAGCTTTCCATTTTTTAGTTGTCTCCAAAATCTTCTTTGACTCTTTGTTGTCTTCACTCATTGGATGTCTCCCCTACTCTGTGCGAGGTCTTCAATTAGCCACATTTCACCATCCCTCCCTAGGCTTATGCCTGTACCTTGTCGCTTGCTGATTCCATTTGCCCCTCAGCTTGCTGCGTTTGGATAGTTGCCTGGAGACAAATTCTGGGCATTTTTTTCCCCTCTAGATATCCAGGATGGCGAAACTGAGACACTAAATAAAACTGCCACAACGTTAATTTTTAATGTAAAAAAAACTACTAAAAACTAAACTAAAAAAAATAATTTTTACTCCCATCTATGGTTAATTTTGCTCAATGTCTCGGGGAAAATAAAGGTCTAATTTGGGGATAAAAAGAAAAGGAGGATTTAAATTGAAAATATAAACTAATCTGGCCGTAGCTTATTTTTATTCAATATCTGAACCTGGGAGATCCATAAAGATATCGCCAATGTAACCGGAGGAGAAAATCAGCACTTAGAGCCTCGCTGTTTGTATTGAACCGTCTTTTGAAGAGATTTTTGAAAATTTTTAGGTCTACGCAGTCAGTTTTGCAGCCAAATGGGATCATC
>NW_027533270.1:835595-846332 GCF_008692635.1 Crocuta crocuta
GTATCATCCTTCCTACTTCGTATACGGTTCTCTTTTTCTTCCTCTGTGTTGTTATTTTTGGCTTTCTAACATCATGTGTATCTTAATTGAAACAATACATGCACAGGGTTTAAACAAACCCAGAGGCTCAGCTAAAAAATGGCACTCCTCTGCCCACATCTCTCAGCCCTTTTCCTCAGAGGCAACCTACTTCCAAATCTTTGCCCCTCCTTCTGGATCTGCCTTCCATATTTCTAAATAACATGCATCTACTGCCAGCACTCGATTTTTTTCTCAATTTTAGACATGAGTTGTTTTCTTCCTACTGTCGAAAGTGTAGACTTAGCACGCCCACACCACCCCCACGTTCTCTAGTTACTCCTCCTCGTGGTTCTAATGGGATCAGAATGTTTGATTTACCGAACACTCAGGATTTACAGTATTTTGTCTCTATAAGGATTGTTCACAAAAGAGCCGTACACGTATCTCTTATCTGTTATGACACTCTGTTTGGCCTAGAATTAAAAATTGCTGTGTTTTTTTCACTTTATTACTCTTCAGTCTACAGTCATTCATTTTCTCCCTCAACTGTCCTGAATAACCGTAAACCCTTTCTTTAAGCGCATTGACTGTGCTATCATTTTAGGGCTTTTTCTTTTTCTTGGAGGCACCTGTCACAGCTATTCTTAGAGTCCTGAGGCCTGCGTGGTTGGAATCCTGTGATTTCCATTGACCCCTCTCTGGAGTCCTCTTCACCTTTCTGCTGAATTAGGGCCCCTGTAGTTACTTTCCCTTGGGTTGGTCAGTTTCTTCTGCAAAGATTGTCCAATCATCTGCTTAGGGGATATGTATCTGAATTCTAAACATCCAGGAGAGAAAACACTGATCTTGGGAACTGATGCAGCATGACTCCTCTCTCGCTCCATTGATTGTAGCAAATCACGGGGCCACCCCGGGGTCAGGGTGACAGAACCAGGGTGTTAACAGTGCGGTTGTGTAACAGACTCTTTCAGTAAGCAGTTAGGTTTCAGACCTGCTTAATGAATGAAGAAAGAAGTCCATCTTCCGACATGCTGTTGACTTCTCTTCTCTGTTGTTTTTTCTTCTTTCATTTTTCGGTCCTTTCTCTTTCTTTTATTGTCATTTTACTGAGGATTCTGGAAGGAGTGGTAACCATCCTGTATGTTTAATCNCAGCCCCCCCCCCCCCTTTTTTTTGGTTATTTTTTTCAAGTACTCTCCTACATCAACAGCACTTATTTTGGAAGTTGTTTATGAAGAGGTATCGAATAACCACATCCACAAATAACTACACTTGATTCTCTTTTAGACTGTTGTTCTCACTGCATTTGGCTTAGGGTAATTTTATGGTTATACCATGACACAGAAATATTATTTATTAAACATCATATATTCATTAAACTTTCGAAATCTGAAAAAATTGCAGTGGGAAATTATGAAGTCTGAAGTACAATGAAATGCCTTGCTTTTGCTTTTGTTTGTGTTTTCTACAGACACCACAATGAAGGTATGTAGTTGCTGGGTGGGCTCCACTGGGGTGAACCTGGACCCAAAGGGGAAAACAGACTTTTAAGTCCATTGCATGTAATCTGAGAAGGTGTGAGCTTGGAGTGTAGGAAGACAATGGAATATAAGTGAGGAGAGTCAAAGGTTTGATCTTGGACTTCCCTAGGTTAGAATCCAACCTGCCCCACATATGAGCTATCTGACTTTGAGTACTTTAACTTTTCGGTTCCCAATCGCTTTGTACCTCAAATTAAGATAAACATACCCAAGTCATGGGTTTGCTGTGTTGATTACATGAAATACTATACATAAAAATAACATCTCCAAGTATAAGTTTTCTGGAACACTTTATTCCAGAAAGTGTAGAGATTCATCCCTAGAGAATACCTTGACAAATATGCAAACATTTTTATACTAGGATGTTCGTGGAAGAGCTTATAATGGCAAAAATGGTAAAACAACCTAAATGTTCATTAATAAGTGAGTTTTTAAAATGTTTACTTATTTTTGAGAGAGAGAGAGAGAGCAAGGAGGGGCAGAGAGAGAGAGGGGGACAGAGGATCCTAAGCGGGCTGTGCACTGACAGCAGCGAGCCCAATGCAGGGCTCAAACTCATGAACTGTAAGATCATGACCTGACCTGAAGTTGGATGCTCAATTGACTGAGCCACCCAGGTGCCCCAATAAGTGATTATTTATACAAACTTTATGATCCATTCATAACAGGCAGTACTATGCAAAATGTAAAAAGAAATTTAACTATTATTTCAGGCACATAGCATAGTGTAACCTCTAGAGCCCAACTACCTGGGTTTGCATTCTGGTGAGCCACCTACTAACTGCATGACCTTGGACAAGTCACTTAACCTCTCTGTGCATCCATTTCCTCCTCTATAAAATATGGATAATAGTATTAGTATTAGCTAATTCATTGGGGAAAGCACTTAGAGCATTGCCTGACATATAGTAAGGCTGTGTAAATATTTTCCATCATCATTTATAGTCAGAGAAGAACAGATATATGTTTTTGCATTTTTAGAAATGCTTTGGCCATTTTGTCTTAGAGATTTGAATTCTTTTTTTAAAAAATTTTTAAATGTTTTATTTCTTTCTGAGAGAGAGAGACAGCGTGAGCAGGGGGCGGGGGTGGATCAGAGAGCAGGAGACACAGAATCTGAAACAGGCTCCAGGCTCTGAGCTGTCAGCACAGAGCCCAATGCGGGGCTCGAACCCACGAACTGTGAGATCATGACCTGAGCCGAAGTCGGACGCTTGACTGACTGAGCCACNGGCACAAGGATTTGACAAGGGGCAGACAATGGGAAAAATGTGCTGGGAGCACTGTGTCTCCTGATTCTAGAACATCATTGACTCCATAAACATTTTCCTAGAGCAGATGTTCGGTAATACATCTGACCTTTGGGAAGAGAAAAATATGGATTTATTCAGAAGGCATATTGCCAACATAGAAGTCATCCCTGAATAAATTCATGGGTAGATTGATTGATTTTGTATTACCATAGTGAAATATGGGAAAATAGAAAATCTACTGCCGTGATCTGACTTACAGCTAGAAAAGCTAGGCAAATGTTTATTTCCATGTTCTTGGAAAGGTCATTTTGATGGCCTTGCTTTTGTACTTGCCGGGCCTCTCACCTGTAAGTGCAGTAGACAGATAATGACCCTACAACTTCTATTTCCTTTAAGTGCCACATTGGTGGTTTTCAAAAATATTACTTGATTTTATTTTTAAAACAGTAGTACTATGAATTAATTAGGATGGGTAGTTTATCCCTTTTTACAGGCAAAGGAATAAGCCTTCCTGTCTATAATCACTTGTGTAGAAGAACAGAAGCTGGTAAATGTTAAAACTGACATCCAGTCCTCATCTGCTGAATTTAAGTCCGGTGGTCTTTCCACTATACCATTCACTTACTCATCCATTCAGTTAGTGCTGTTAACTGTGTGGAGACCCGTACTAACTGGAACCCAGAGAGGCAGAAGGCAGTTCTTACCTGTTAATACTCTGTTACTTTGATTGGAGGAGACAAAATGTAAAATAGCTGAAAAAGGAGAGTATCATATATAACAGTGGGAATGGCTGTTTTGAGCTTGCGATCTTTCATGAAGACCCAATGGACGAGAAGGATCGTATACTGTCCTAGAGGTAATTCTGATCTTTGGGGTATTATGAGGGTTGAGAAAAGGTGGCCGACAGTGGTAGCAAAGGTCTGGAGTACAAAAGAAACTTGCTCATTGTTGAGAGGGGCAGAAGGAGTGGAAGCACGAAGTGATGGGAGGGCCGGCGGGTGAAGAACATGGGGCTGGTGATGGGCGCCTGCATAGGCCAAGCTCGGGCATTGAAAAATGCTTGTTCCAAGCAGCAGAGAATCACAGAAGCCGTTAGATAGCGAAATGAAATGGGGAGAATTTGAGGAAGAGTACCCTGGCAACAGTGGGCGATGCTAACCCGGGGTGGTGGGTACCTAGAATGGAGGAAATTGATATTCCAGTTGTACCTGCATTGCACATGGATTATTTAACGAATAACCCCACAGTAGGGCAGGCAGCACTTGCCATAGGGATCGTTTCGTTTTATCCCCCCTAGTTAATCTGACTGGGGACACGTTTGATGTTAGAAGACGAGAAACAAAGAGGAAAGGATTTCTGACTGCAGCAGGGAATTAACTTTCAAGCAGCACTTTCTGTCTAACTAGTCTTTCCCTCCATCTAAAACCACTGATGTCCAGAAGCCTTCACTCACTTCACAAAAGTAATACATGACACATTCACAGGCAATTTGTCGAAGGCCGTGATGGCTTGAATTCACACTGGAGGAGAGGCACGCCTCTGAACTTCAAGAATGTGCATGCATTCGAATGAAAGCCAATAGGTCCAGTTTAGCTAAAACTATAGACAAATGAAATGTGCGTAGCTGAGGCAAAAGGCCTTTGTACTTAAACTGCAGACATTGACACCAGTGACACTCTCCCGTTCAAATATCTGTTCTGGTGTACAGTTGCGTGTACATCGATGTGGACCCGTGAGAGCGATTAAATGCAAAAGGTTTTGAGCAGAATTCCAAAGGAAGAGAAGGATCTAGACCAATACAAGTGGGATGGGATATACTTCCATTTTCTCATTGCCTTACGTAACAGTGGTAGGTATTTAACACATCCTCCACACTCTATGTATCCGTGTTTAGTGGTTAATGCTGATAATAATAACGATTTTCCATCTATGTAATTGTGCATTGCTTCTTTTCTTTCTTTTTCTTTAATTTTAATGTTTTATTTATTTTAGAGAGAGAGAGAGACAGTGTGAGCAGGGGAGGGTCAGAGAGAGAGGGAGACACAGAATCCGAAGACAGGCTCCAGGCTCTGAGCTGGCAGTCAGCACAGAGCCTGATGCGGGGCTCGAACCCACGAACCGTGAGATCATGCCTTGAGCCGAAGCCAGACGCCCAACCGTCTGAGCCACCCAGGCGCCCCACATTGCTTCTTTTCATGGATATGCTATGTTTTTCTTTTCTATGCTATGTTTACTTTTTTCTCAATTTCTAGCACACTAGCTCCTCTCCCAATTCAATGCCTACATTAAATGTTCTAGGCTAGTAGTTCTCCCTAAAAGAAGATTGTCCAAAGAGAAACTGGTTTCTTGGCACATTATAAGGAGAACTGGGAGATGATTTAATGACAGCGGCAATGCAGAAAATGATAACCCTTACGAAGGAGGGACCGGCAAGTCTAAGTAGCTAGTTGGAGACGATGGGCCAGGGGAAGGAGCCTCTCAGACAAATGCTTCCCCAAAAGCCTTGTGGCCCAGGAGAATGGCGGTGCCCCTTGGAGCAGTGGGTTGGAGGACACATTGTGGAGGCTAATCGTATATGCTTCATGTTTGATATTTTAGATTTGAAATGGAGGTGAGATACTCAAACAGGGGCAGCCTGTAGACACTTAGAATGTGAGGTTAGGGTTTCCCTTAAGAAAGGAGAAATATCAATTTAAGAGATGCAAGCACAAAGATTTGTAGTAGAAGCCATTGTGTGTACAAAATGAGAAGTGAAGAGTGGAAGACTTAGGTCTGAAACCCACAGTGAAATGAAAGAGAACAAGCAACAGGACAGTAGAGGAGTAGCTGTAACCACGAGCTGCAGACGAGGTTGCCAGAATCGACAAAAATACAGGATCCCATACGATATTTGAGTTCTGGATAAACATCGGAAGATGTTTTTAGTATAAGTGTGTCTCAAATATTGCATGGGACATACTGATCTGAAAAAAAAAAATATTCGTTGTTTCTCTGAAATTCACATTTAACGGTTTAACTGGGCCTCCTGTGTTTCTTCTGGTAAATCATATCATTTTGACTTGATAATATGTCAAAAGGTTGACATGTGAAAGGCTCATGAGAAACGTTTACTCAGTAGTCTTTTCCCTGTCTCTGAAAGGTCACTTTAGTAGATAAATGTAATGAGGAATATACTTTTATGTCCTGAGTTTAGGATAATTTAGGAATGGCAAAATCATATGCAATTTGGGGCAGAGAGACTTAAATCTGTTTCACAAATAGCTTCCTATTTATTGATTTTAGAACTTTGTCAGAATTTAGACATACCTGTTGGCAGAGTAGAGAGTGCTATCCTTTAAGGTAATTTATTTTAGAAAAATATTGATCAAATTATTTACATTTTGCATGTCAGGGGAAACTGCATTACTAAAAATACAATAGCAATTTAGCAATACTAAAGACCACAGTCAAGAAGAAGGCAAGGACGTGAAAATCCTTTTTTACCTGCAACAATTTTGAAACTATAATTTCGAGGTATTGGTTTGGACTGTACATTGTCATTAAAAATAGACTGGATTCATATTTTTAAAGGCATCTTCAAGACCTTCCAGAATACTCATCCACCAGAGTGATCACCTTCAAAAATGTCAAGAAAACAAAATCCAAAAAGTATATATAAATGTTTTATCATTATAGAAACAGGAAGTCCAAACCCTTTTTGCAGCTCAATAACATTCTAATCAAATTATATCTACTTTTTCTTTCTAAGTCAATCCTTGCCTCATGTGCTATAGCTATGATGTATGGTAATGGATACTCTCCTCGATCTGCCATGAAATAAAGTTTGTAAGGTTGTCCTTAAGAGATTGAGCCATAGATTAAATTTCTTTCTTGTTTCCATGGAGTGGAAAAGTTAAACCATCCATGAGTAATGCCTTACACAAGAAACATTCTGCGATCTAGAAAACCATGCAATATATTCACAAATGAAAGGGCAGTCATTAGCCAGGTTTTCTCCTCTTGCAAGTTAGATCTATTTTATGTTAAAAAGGAAGCCTAAATATAATTACAGCTCACAGAACATTTAGAAAGCCCTCAAGACACCCAAAATTCTCAAGTGAAGGACAGACATGTTTGGAATGGTCTTAACATCCTTTAGAGATGATTTGTTCAAATGGCAAGGNCCAACTGAGCCACCCAGGTGCCCCTGATTTTTACTATTTTAATTGCTTCCTTAGGCAACATGTCTTGCCTATTTGAGCCTCTGTTTTCTTCCCTGTACAATGATAACAACATTTTTCTCCCTCATAATTTTGTTGTTAGGATTGAATGAAATAATGCATATAAATTATGCCACATTGTTCCAGTTGTATCCAATGCATTTGATTAATGGCAGCTATTAATATTATTGTAACTGCTACTGTTATTATTATTGTTACTATTAACTAATTCAAACTCAAGGATATGGAAAAATAACACAGAACCTATGACAAATCCTGCAACAGAAGAGGAGACGGGAAAAGTAGGAAAGCTTTCAAAAAAATCCTTTTCCTGAAAGAAATTTAACATATGAAAAGAAAGAATTCATTTACTTTTTTTTTTTTTTTTGNAATGAGACTGTAACAAAAGGAAAACCTCAGGAACCAAAATAATATTCAGTAGGAGAAGTCAAAATCAAATCGGATTTTGTAGGGAATGTATTTAGCAATAAACCTACAAACAACTTAAAGTTCACAGTAAATAAGGGTGCCTGGGTGGCTCACTCGGTTAAGTTCACAGTAAATAATTTATAAAAATACATATCACCGTGAATTAATTAAAGTATTAGTACGATGGCAGGCATCTATTGCTGGAACTTCCTAGTTATTAACGTCAAGTCATACATAGTGTCTACTCAACATGGGACTGTCTTTGCCTCTTGTCAAGCAAAGATACATCTATTTTGACGATATTTTAATGTGTTATTTTAATCAAGATTTATGGTAGTTCAGCTCTCTCCCCTTACCTTATGTATGATTCTGATTTATCTAATGGTTGATTCAATAAATATTTTTTGAGTGTCTACTATATGCAGAGTACTAAGCAAAGTACTGGGAATTCAATTGTCAGCAAGATAGGCAACATGCCTATGTTTTATAACGTCTTAGAGCCTATAGTCCTATGGATGGAGAGAGGCATTAAACAATAATCATAAAAAAGAAATGTAAAATGTTGGCTGGGACAAGTACTACAGAAGATGGATCTTAGAAATAGGGAGAGGATTTTCTGAAGAAGAGATGATGGATCTGAGGTTTGGAGNGGTATGAAGTATAATGAGCTAGGGGCACCTGGATGGCTCAGTTGGTTAAGCATCCCACTTTGGCTCAAGTCATGATCTTGTGGTTTGTGGGTTTGAGCCCCGCGTCATGTTCTGTGCTGACAGCTCAGAGCCTGGAGCCTGCTTCAGATTCTGTGTCTCCCTCTTTCTCTGTCCCTCCCTTGCTCGTGCTCTGTCTCTCAAAGCTGAATAAATGTTAAAAAAATTTTTTTGAAGTATAACCAGGTAAACAGAGGGGAATGATATCCCAGTCCAAGGGGGCAGTGGAAACAGAGCCCGAGATGAGAGGAAACAGTAAGTGAAAGAATGCCGGTGTTGTTGGAGTGGGGAGTAGCGGTGAGTGTGATACAAGAATGAAGGTAGGGTCAGACCATATAGAATATATTTATATTAGGACTTTTGTTTTTCTTTATCCCAATAGCAAAGAGAAGTCATTGAGAAGTTTTAAGCAAGGGAGTAAAAAAATATGTTTTGCTTTTTTTTCTTTTTTAACGATGACCCTAGCTGCAGGAAGACAGTGGTTTGGAGGGGAACCAGAGTAGCTGCAGTTGGGAAGTCGTTGCAATAGTTTGGGTGAATTATGGTGGCATTTCAGCTGGAGTGGTATTGGAGACAGGGAGTGGTGGGTGGATCCCATTTAGAGGTGAAATAAACAGGAATTGATGATCACCAAATATCGGATTAGGGGATGAGATCACAAGGACAGGGCCTGAATTTCCGGCTTACCTAACAGGATGGATGGTGGTGCTCTTAACTGAGACACAAAACAGCAGAAAAAGATGAAGTTTTGGGTAGAAGGCCCATGAGCTCAATTTTAGAAATACTGATTCTCAGGTTCCTTTGAGACATTCGGGAAAATTTTCAAGTAAAGAATTTGAAATACAGAGCTGATACTTGGCAAACAAGTATACTTTGGAGATGGAAAACTAGGAGCCATTTCTACAGAGGTGATGACTGAAGCCTTGAGCATGGGTGACTCCACTTGGCAATGAGGAAAGACGTTAGCTTTGAACCAAGTCACGATGTACTCCGATCTTTAATGACCAAGTAGAGGAGGACACATCTGTCACAGAAATGGAGGAAAAACAGGGAGGGAAAGAAGAAAAATAATGTATGATGTTATCCAAGAGAAGAGTGTTTCAGGTTTTTTATTTTTTTTAAATTTCTAATATTTAAATTGTAGTTACCATACAGTGCAATGTTGGTTTCAGGAGTAGAATTCAATGGATTCATCACTTATGTACAACAGCCAGTGCTCATCGCAAGTGCCCTCCTTAGTACTCATCCCCCATCTAGCCCATCCCCCATCCCTCCCTCAGCCCTCAGTTTGTTCTCTATATTGAAGAGCCTCTTGTGGTTTGCTTCCCTCTCTTTGAAGAGAGTGTTTCAAAAGGAAGAGAAATGAGCAACGATATTACGTGTTGTCGAAACAGAGTAAGGTAAGAAACTGATAACTGCCCCTTTGCTTTAGCAACATGACCGTCTTCAGTGACTTTAATTGCGATGTCACCGAAAACCCGATCGAGTGAATCAGGAATGAATGGGAGGTGAAAAAATGTAGACAGATCATGAGTACAAAGAACTCTTCTAAGAGATTTGGTTATGGAAGGAGAAGAGATAGGATAGAGATCAGAAAGTAGTATGGGGTTGGTTCATTGAAGCTTTTATTATTTTTTTGAATGATGGAGGTTTGAGCATGATTCGACCTAATGGGAGAGATTGAATATACAAAACAGAGCAGGGTGATTACTAGTGCAAGCTGAGGGCTGCTGGAAACGAGGGGACTCTCACAATGGTGGAGAAACTGGTCCTAGGTGGGAGAAGTGACTCCTATAATGGTACGGGTGATGGAAACAGAGCACGGATTAGGTGTGAATCTGTGTTTGGCAGCACAGAGATAAGAACATTCCCATCCGGTGACTTGTAGTTTCTCTGTAAGGAGCAGGTCAGATCATCTGTGAGAGGGAGAGTGATAAGTGGGAGGGGGGTCGATAAACTGTGTTGCTGTTCGTGGAGAGTGGGAATGTTGATCAGAGCGATGTGGAAGGCCTCCTAGGCAGTGCTGGAGGGCCCCTTTGCGACTGATGGCCACGCATCTACGCGGGAACCAATTTGTGTTTTGGGGTGTAATATGGTGTCCAATATTACGCCAGCAGACACTTTTTCAACAAGGGTCCCAGCTTGAGCCTAAAATATGTTTACTATGGGAATCATTCATGTCTGCAGGGCCAGTAAGAGTAGGTCACAGATGCTGAGGGCTGACACAGTCTGTCGCAGTGGCATCTCAAGTGCACCGAGAAGGAAACTCTTGCATAGAGTGGCGGCGCCCGCGTTAGTCGAGGTGACCTCACAGGGGCCAATCACACTTATTTCCCGTCCTTTTTAGGAGCTAGAAGAAAATGATGAACTTAACCTGGATATTTCTGGAGTGCAAGTTTAGGAAAACTTTCTTGGCAAATATGAGAAGCAGAAATATGTTGCGGAGGCAGAAGAGGCTTATTGAAATTTTAAATCAGAAAATTCTAAAAACGAGAGAATGATGGATTCAAATATGGTAGTTGTCAGGCGTTTGCTTATTCTCCCTTATGGCAGGGGCTTTCCTGTCTCTCTTTCCACCCATCACCAG
>NW_027533270.1:846399-848446 GCF_008692635.1 Crocuta crocuta
TTCCTGTCTCTGTTTTCACAGTTCACCAGGAGGGTGACCTCTGCCCTTTGCTCTGCTCAGCTCGCCATTAATGCCATCAGAGAGCCGTCCGTCACTAACACGTCTGCCTCCAGGATTTCACTGCGATGATTGTAATTGAACATCCTCTAAACTCTGTCCTGGGAAGGTGCATAGGAAGGAGGCAATGCTAGGTGTGGCTTTCTACAACTTACTTTCCAGGCCGTTAGTCTTAGGGGGTTGGGAGGGCATGCTGAAGAGACCCGCAGAAAGAACACATGCTCTCAGGAGCACCGGTGGCATACGTGAGCTTACACTTAGTACTGAAACCATTCTTTTGGTTTTAGCATTCCCAACGAGGCATGTCCATGCTCTTACTGTTGCTGGTCACCTGTAAACTAAAGGTGATGAGAACATGGGCCCCGACCCCCTCGGATCTCCGGCAGGGACCTTTGAGATACTGGACAATGAAGGGCTTTATAACTGCAACAGAGTGGGTAAAAAGGAGCATTTCCTGTTTGAAAATCCAAATTCTCTTTCATCCCACAGCTATTTTATGCCCTTGGTTGTGAGAGCAGCTGTGAATTGTGCTCATCGTTTCCTCGTTCAATCTCTAATCATTCTGGAAAGACTTCCCTCTCAAATTCATTCATCACATCCTGAACGCCTACCATACACGAGGCACGTGTCCTGGGTGCTGGGGGGCAGTGGCAACCATGGCAAACACGGTCCCTGCCCTCAGAGGGCTTAGCTTCAGGTCCTGTGGGTCACGCAAGCATCTCCCTTCCCAACTGTATACAGAGATACCTTGGAAGAATTTCTATTTGCTCTTCTGAAAGGCCTGTCCTCTAACGGTAACAGTGCTGGTAACTGAGTAATAGTGCCTTCAGGCTCCCGTGTTTATTTGACTCTGAGCATCCCTTAGGGAAATGTCTGCTTTCCCTTAAAGGTATTATTGTGTTAAGTTCATGACCACTATTGTTAGTATCCGCATCAGCATTGCTGATACCTGCCTTATGATCATTCTTTATGGTGGTAAAAGATGAAATAACATTCACCTGTCATGAACCATGGAGTTAATGAGCTATGAGTTAATGGGGGAAGGTACAGAATTACGGTTTGCATGGTGGTTTCAATTTTTGAAAGGGAGGTGTGGTTTATTTGCTTTAGCTTGCTAGCACTGCTGGAACATGGTGCTGATATATATAGGTTTCTGATATATACAGATTTCCTGATTTTATTTGTTTTACATAATACTTGATTTTAGAGCATCAACACAGTATGGCTGAGTAACCACATTGCTCTAATGGCCCTAAGATTTTATTGTGAGGGATGTAAAAGGATGCTACTGTAGACAGCATCTAATTTATTTATTTATTTATTTATTTTTATTTTTATTTTTTATGTTTATTTATTTCTAGGAGACAGAGAGAGAGACAGCGTGAGCAGGGGAGGGTCGGAGAGAGAGGGAGTCACAGACTGAAATAGGCTCCAGGCTCCGAGCTGGCAGTCAGCACAGAGCCTGACGTGGGGCTCGAACCCACGAACCGTGAGATCATGACCTAAGCGAAAGTCGGACGCTTAACCAACTAAGCCACCCAGGCGCCCCGACAGCATCTTATTTAGATAAATACTCTTCCTCTTGTGCCAAACAGAGTCATGGCTTTTCTGCTAAGGTTTGTCTACACAGCAGAGAATTGACGTGACCACTGCTTTCAAAGCAAAAGTAGAAATGTTGACATAAATTCATCACTTGGCCGAACTTATTTATGAAATTCACCAATTAATTGCTGGGGTTTCTACGTCACTGTCTGGCCATACCCCAGACGGTATTGGGCCTTGACAGTAGCATATTGATATGGGAGTCTTATGCCAATGGCCGGGTTTCTGTTTTTCAGACACTTGTCAAGTGAAGGCACGTTTGCACTCACGTTTATAACAGGTGTGCTGACGTGTATACCCAAGGGTGTTCCGACTTCCCTCTATTTCTTTTGTTGGAAGAACGCTCTCCAAAACTTTCCCCGGGAAAGCTGGAAGGAAATAAAGCATG
>NW_027533270.1:848465-849069 GCF_008692635.1 Crocuta crocuta
AGCATGATAGAGAGAAAATTGGGTTGTCTTTTCAGTTTGTGTACCATCGAGGTGCCAATTTTCAATCCTTACTACTGCAAGTGCTGGGGAAACGAATTCACAGTTTTCGTCTTTGAGGAGTTCCCAATCCAGTGAGGAAAGGGTATACGCAAGGATGACTGCGGGGGTGGGATTGCTAGTGTAAGAGAAGTTTTGTGCTGCTATGAGAGTAAGGGGGTGAGAGCCCGCATATCTGCTTGGTCGGGAAAGAGTCAGGGATGGCTTCAGGCAGCTTGGTGTCCTGAAAATAAATGGCGCCCACAGAAGACTAAGCAAATATGGATAGGCCCCAGNATATATGATTAATAATGATAAATATAAAAATTTAATAACAATAAATAATCTAGAAAAACATGTTATATATAAGCTGTTTGTACGTTATATATAATGTATATTTAATAATTTTTATGTGTTATGTATTTTAGGGTATAAAATTTATTATATGTTTTATTATACAAAAACAGAGTGAGCTGACTTCAAACCCAATTACCAGAAATGAAGAGAAAAATTAAAGCCTGGGCAGGGACTGTAGACTGTAACCTGTCATTTTATGGTCTCCCACCAG
>NW_027533270.1:849092-849741 GCF_008692635.1 Crocuta crocuta
GATGCCTGGGACCAGGGTGGAGAAGGCAAAGGAGCTGGAATGAGACTTCTGGAGAGCAAACCTGCCTCTTAAAACGGCATGTTTGTAAGAAGACACGCTCCAGATCAGAAATTACCCTAATGACCATCAACAGTGGGATGGATGAATTGTAGTATCATCACACAATGAAGGGCAATGCAGTGGTGAGCACTGACGAAATCCAACTACATGCAACAACATAAGGGAATCTTACGGGTGCCTGAGTGGCTTAGTTGGTTAAGCGTCAGACTTTGGCTCAGGTCATGATCCCACAGTTCATAGTTTGAGCTCTGTGTCGGGCTCTGTGCTGACAGCTCGGAGCCTAGAGCCTACTTCGGATTCTGTGTCTCTGTCTCTCTCTCTGCCCCTCCTCTGCCACTTCTCTCTCTCTCTCTCTCTCTCTCTCTCTCTCTTTCAAAAATAAATAAACTTAAAAAATTTAACATAAGGGAATCTCAGAAACATAATGTCAAGAGAAAACAAGTCAGGCACAGAGGAGTATGTACTCTATGTCTCCATTTAAATAAAGTACAAAATCAGACACATTTAATTTACGCTGTTAGAAGTCAGGATAGTGGTTAACCTTGGTGGTGAGAAGACAGTGAATGAAAAGGTAGATGGTGGGGCTTTT
>NW_027533270.1:849797-854624 GCF_008692635.1 Crocuta crocuta
CTGTATACTTAAAAGTGTCCTTTTCTATATATACATTATGTTTTAGTAAAAGCTTTTTATTTAATTTTATTTAATTTTTATTTTTTATGGCTTACATTTTTTTTTAAGTTTATGTATTTACTTTGACTGAAAGATGGAGAAGCCAAGAGAGAGGGAGAGAGAGGATCCCAGGCAGGCTCCACGTTCAAAGTGCAGAGCCCGATGTGGGGCTTGAGCTCACAAACCGTGAGATCATGACCTGAGGCAAGATCAAGAGTTGGATGTTCAACCAACCGACTCACCCAGGTGCCCCTTCAGTAAAAATTTTTTTTAAGAAAGGACTGGAAAAATGTCCCCAGCTAGCCTTGAGAGCAGCAAGGAAATTCAACCTCTGTCTGCTTCCTCTTCTGGCATGCAAAGAAATAGAAAAATCACTTGTGAGAAATCCCAGATGTGTGTCACGTATAGACGTGGGTTCTTTCTTATGCTGCTCATGTGGGTTAACCCTACAAGTTCTTAAAATAAAATAAAAATGGGAAAAGAGCCATTAAAATCTTTATGGGAGCCCCCTCAAAGGGAAATACAAAACCACTTTGTATGGGCATTTTTGCAAACTATGCCACGTAAAATTCAATGAGAAAAACAAGCCAAAACCAAATAAAGCAACTTTAAAACGGGGATTAGCCACATTAAAAAAATACAACTCATATCATGAAACCAGCCTCCATGAGCAAGAGCCAGCTAATATAAAAAACTACAGATTTAGCAAACCAAGAAATGCAGATAACGGAATGATCTGGAAAAGACTACAAGTATGTCTACAATGATGAAAAGGTAAAAGAAAGTCCAGAAGTCATAATGAATGAACTGGAGAGTAATTTTTTGAAAAAGAACAAACATGACATCAATAAATAAAATGGAAAAAGTAATATGAATACCTGTCACATAATCAACTGAATAAGCAAGCTCAATGGATGGATAGACAGAAAGTACTTCCCACAACAAATAGGAAACACAGTAAAACCTTGGTCTGTGAACATAATTTGTTCTGGAAAAATGTCTGTAATCCAAAGCACTTGTATATCAAAGTGAATTTCAAGAACCATTGGCTCAGGGGCACCTGGTGGCCTAGTTGGTTAAGCATCCAACTTTGGCTCAGGTCATGATCTCATGGTTTGTGAGCTCAAGTTCCGCATCATGCTCTGTGCTGACAGCTCAAAGCCTGGAGCCTGCTTCAAATTCTATGTCTCCATCTCTCTCTCTGCCCTTCCCCTGCTTGCTCTCTGTCTCTGTCTCTCAAAAATAAACATTAAAAAAAGTTAAAAAAAACAACCATTGGCTCAGTTGTGATAATGTGACAGTCTGTGTCATGTGCTACTCATATTGTAAGACATGGCTTGTTTATCAAGTTAAAGTTTATTAGAAATGTTTACTCATCTTGTGGAACACTCTCAGAACAAGTTACTTGCAATCCAAGGTTTTCCTGTACATCTTTTTCAAGTGGACATGGATTATTTACCGAAAAATCACCTTGAACCAGGCTGCAAAAGAAGCCTAAACACTAAAGGATTGATACCATGCAGATCGCATTTTGTGATTACAACAAAATTAAATAAAATGAAGTAAATAGCAAGGGGGGGGGCAATATCATTTTCTCATATATTTGATAATAAAATGTATAATTTTTAATAACTCATGAGTCAATGAAAAAACCTAATAGAAATTATGATTTAGTGGTGATCAAATGACAAGAAAAGCACCGCAATTCAAAAATGAGCAAAGCAGGGGCACCCGGGTGGCTCAGGTCATGACCTTGCAGTTCGTGAGTTTGAGCCCCGCATCGGGCTCTACGCTGACAGCTCAGAGCCTGGATCCTGCTTCAGATTCTGTGTCTCCCTCTCTCTCTGTCCCTCCCATGCTCATGCTCTGTCTCAGTCTCAAAAATAAATAAAACATTAAAAAATTTTAAAAAAGTAAACAGAATAAAGAGAATGATACAAATTACAGGAACTTATTAAATATAAAAGAATTTTCTGGTTAGATCAGTAAATCAACACACTCAAAGTTATTCTCCTGAAAATAGGCAAATATCTCACACAAGACTACTCAAAGGAACAAATAAAAAAGTTGGCAGAAATAAAAGAAAGCACTAGGAATTTAACAATGAACAGTGTAGAGATTAAAAACATAATGAGAGAATATTCAAAACAACCTGTCAATAAATTTGAAAGCTTAGGTACAGTGGAATTTTACTAGAAAAATATTTTTTACATTAAAACAGTACATACATTATATATATATATGTATAGTTTATTCTACATAACACTTTTCTTTCTCAAATGATATCTAGCAGTGACATCTTAACTTAAAAAAAACCTCACAACTTTCTCAGTTTGGACAGTTAACTATTCCATTTTTATAAAATTATCATACTATTTCAAAGTAAACATACTATATTTAAACATTTTTTCTTCAAGTTCCAGATTAAAATTCTCTGCAATGATTCTTAGCACATGCCTTTGAGCTTGGAAATATTCCTTCATTGTTGTGGTTGTTGTTGTTATTTTGCAGCCACACTAAGAATTCTGCTCTGCCCAACAGCTGCTAGCATCGCTTCCTTACCAAGTGCTTAAAAGGGCAAAGACCCATATTTCAAGGGTGTTAGAAAATAATTGATATCTTAGGGCATGATCCTAAACGCATCTGATGATATTCCAGGCTCTCATAGATTTAGACTTTTCCTTTGTCTTGTTAAAACTTACTGTATAATGCAAGAGTCATTTTATTGACCCACCTGATCCAATTAATCTATGAATTATATTTTTAACCTTATCACCTCGTTGGAACTGAGGGAAAGTATTTCAGTCTGACATATTTCTTACTCATCTTAACCTCTTGATATAAAAAGGCAGGATTTCTTAGTGCTAGGTATTGCCATAAAATAGGTGAACCAGAAAGAACTGGCATGAGACTTGATCTAAATCAACCCTGAAAGAAAGAGATGTTGAAAATAAGAAAGAAATGTTGCATTTTATATCACGTAGTTTACAAGGTGGGCACAAACATGGCACTATTGTGTCTGTACACGTGTGTGTGCACACCGCCATGCACCCATCTGCACACACATGAACACTGGGGAGCTAGGCATCGCCCCATTCCATTTTACAGATGAAGAAATAGACTCAAAGTTTGAGAGTTCCCCATGGAAGTCACGTGGTTTAATATGGAATTATCTGTTGCAGTGTTTGCCAGTATTTTCTCCCTACACTGTAGACTAATCTATGTTGAGGGCAATTATTCATTGAGGGCAATTATTCATGGGGAGTGAGGACCATCACTCATTTTCTCCCATTTTTTGTTCCTTGCTTCATCGCTATGCATCCATTGCCTCCCATGTGCCGGGCACTATAAATGAGTCCTCGGTGTCTAATTGGCTTCCCTTTTGTCTTATTTCCCTCTTTTTCTTGATACTTGCATTGCCTTCCTCGCTTCTTTGGTACTCTCTGGCACTAACCACCAGGTAATCAAGTTCCACCGAAGCCAACCAGGGCTGGAGATCGTGGGCTTCTACAGCTAGTGGTGACTCCTGTGAAGTTGATTCTTGCTTCTGTGCAGAGAAATAATGGCTATTCTCTGAGCAGAATGACTCTTTAAATTGGACCATAAATCAATTTCACATGGAAAGGTAAGAGGGGACACTGAAAATGGGGGCGACAAAGCACCATCCACAAATTTGAATCTATGTTGGGAAATTTTCTCAAATGTCCTTGACACATTTTTACTAGATTTGGGGAAATTACGGTGGCTATTAATTAGATAGGGACATTACATATGGCTCTGATTGTCTGGCCCAATAAAAGCATGTGGCTGAGACCTACAAACATCATTTGGCTACTCATCGTAAGGTGACCCTGCATTATGGCCCCTGGCCAGTTCATTATTATTATGGATGCCCAATCTTTGAGTGTGACTGTATTTTCTTGGAAGGACTTGGGTATGGTCGACTTCTGAACTGCGGTCTGCCAAGAACCCTAATAATAAGTTATGAAATGTCCCATGATGTCATAAACCTAGTTAGAAAGGAGCTGCTTGAATTCGACTTGTTTGCAAAATAACCAGTTGTCTAACCAACGCAAAAGCTTTTTCTTTCCATAAAACAAAAGGTTCTGCATATGCATTCACACAGCCAAAGCACTGCTCATTCCCAAGATGGCAAGCAAAACGGTACTGGAGTCCCTCTACTGTAATGATACATGGCATTTTCCCCCTATTAAAATGCCAGGATTCATTGCAGCCTAGCAAAGGTGTCATAACAAAAGCATTTATCCAAGTTCCTGAGAAAATACAATCAGAGCTAATGGGGGAGAGGCTGTGCATGAATACCAAGTGTTATTTTTATGTCCTGAGTCTTTTAAAAGAAATACACATATGTTTGGGGGGGGAAAAAAAAAAAAGAGAAACATACAGTATCCGTTCTTTGCGAGATGGACTGGCGCTCAACAATGTCTGCGTCCTCCAGTGGCGGCCCCAGAGCCTGGGTTGATGTATCTGTCTGGGTGATGCTCCAGGACTGCGCTCCTTTGTCGTAAACTTTAGTTATTTGCCAAGCTCGTTGCAAGCAGGCGGCCTCCTCTGCCTTCCTGCTTCATGTTAATATGCAGAACCAAACTTGCGTTGAAGCGTTGGAGATATTTAGGTCATTTAACTGCAGCAGTAAAATACAAATTAACAGGAAAATTGCTGACATCAGTAGTATAAAACATTAACATCTGCAGGTTACACATACCAGACAGATAATATCTGTTAATTATAGTTGTAATAGGAGACCACTGGGAGTGGAATGAGGAT
>NW_027533270.1:854691-870792 GCF_008692635.1 Crocuta crocuta
GGATATAGGTGAATCAAGCAGCTTTGAGAATGACTCCAATCTGCTGTTTCTTGTTTTCTTTTTTTCCCTAAAGACATTTGATAAAGCTTCATATTGGTAATACAGAAACATAAACTTTCAAGTTCTTTGTTTAAAAAAACGACACAGGGNCTGCTAATTATACCCGAATTAAAAAAAAAAAAATCCACAGGGCTCATTTTGTCAACATTATTTACTTCTATGGTGTCTTGTGTGACTTTTCATCAGTCCCTGTCACAGTGATTCTTACGCCTCCCTACTGTTTTCCATCAACCTCAACCTCGCACCTCTCCTTTAAGTAACTTATACTTCAGTTGTCTTTTCATCTCCATTTATGCTGTATCAAAACAGCTCTCAGAGGTCATTGATGAAACTGATACTATATTATAATCAACGTGTTCATTGAAAATACATGTGACCTGAGAAGAGGCACTCACCAGTCTATTGGGCTTAAGGGATGTGGGGGGAAAAACACACAGTAGAGGTTTTATAGGTGAAACTTGGGAGAGTGGGGGATAGGGAAATCGTTACGGTTAGAAGTGACTAGTGCCTTTCCCTGAATTTGACAGACTTGACAGTTCTTTTTCCCCCGACGAGTCCTGTCCTTGACAAAAGGAACTACCAGATAACATTTAGGAGCTCCACTTTGCACTGATATTTCTAAGCAGTTAGTCATCTATAACCAGATTCTCCAAATACCCTTTGACCAGGACTGCGACTAATTATCAGCTTTTCTCTACCTAGCAGATTTGCGTTATTTTTGGTTATTTTTCTATTCACCCTTCCAAGGTTACACATAACTAGAACAATTGATTGGATTCAAATAAGACTTGTGCCCTGAAGGAAATTTTCCTGAATAATTTAATGATACAGGGAGGGAATGCACTGGAAAGAGAAAATACTAGAAGGGCTGCAAATAGCATGCGGATGCTATGAAAAATGGCAACATAAATGGATAAGGACGAGAAAATTGATAAATCGTTACATAAATCTAAGCAACATCCAAAAACCTGCAAGGTGTAAGTAGAGTTACAGGAAGTCAAAATCTGACATTCTAGATGCAAATTAATTTCAGTCCACATTTTCTAAAAGAACTTATTTTTATTTTAAAATCCTGATCTCTAGGGTAGCCGCAAATCACTGTGAGTCAATTCAGCCTTTTTTTCCCCTTCCCTTGGGGGCTGGGCCTAAATTCTGAAGGCGGTTATGTGTCTCAACGTGTCAGAGACTCCTTTCGTCTTCTGTTTCAGATGTCCACCCTGATATTTGACGGCACGCGCGTCCGTCCATCCTATCTGTGGTGAAATGGTCACGCAGGTCACCGAAGCGCTACCCACCATTCCTTACCCAGTGATCCCTTCCCGTCCCTCTGTCCCCTACATCCGTGTCATGGTGGGCATATAGCAAGCCTCGTGCTGCCTCCACGTCACACTTGGGAGAAGGAGAACGTACGATACTAAGGCTCACATTTCTAGTTCTGGTTTATCACCTGCGCCCTCCATGACCTGTCCCCTGGCCAGTCTCTCCTGCCTTCAGATTTTTACAAACCTTTCTGGGGCGATTTGCCTACTCCTAGGACTAAGTCCTCTCTTTGAGACCCAATGCTTTCTCTTTGCTTCTCCTGTGATTTTTCTCTTTTGGCCTAGCCTGTGGAATTCCATTCTAGCCTAGGGAGTGAGGGTGTCTTTCCCTTACTCATGAGGGGTCTTTCAAAATTCATTCTCCAGGGGCGCCTGGGTGGCTCAGTCGGTTGAGTGTCTGACTTTGGCTCAGGTCATGATCTCCTGGTTTACGAGTTTGAGCCCCGCATCAGGCTCAAGCAGCCTGGAGCTGCTTCAGATTCTGTGTTTCTCTGCCCCTCCCCTGCTCACACACTCTCCCTCTCTCTCTCCCTCCCTCTCTCTCAAATATAAATAAACATTAAAGAATTCAAAATTCATTCTCCAAGGAGTATAGTGTTTTGAGTTTCAAAAGCTCAGGAGATACTTCTTTTGCTCTCTGCTGCCACACCCCTTCTCTGGATGGCAAGAAAATTATCCAGTAGTTCCAATCGGTGGGACAAAGTGCGGGAGTAGGGATACCAAGAAGTCACATTGGTTCACGTGTTCAAAAATATTCTCTAGCCATATGGAAAGCAAACACCAGAAAGTGCCCGAGAAGAAAGGAGCACAGTCATCATGTCTGCCTCTCCTAAGACAATATCGGCCTCTGGGGTCGCATGACATTTTGGGGTATTATGAGAAGAGAGATCTCATGCAGAGATTTCTTCTGGGACTGGGAAAGGTCCCGAAGACAAGGATATGAGACTTGGGATTAGGGTCATAATGCAGAGGGAGTTGGGGGTGAGCATGTAGCACAGAGCTTTCTGAAACCCCAGGAGAAGGTCAAGGTCACTTGCCACTCCCACAGGAGGAGAAAGTGGCCTCATTACTTCTGCTTCTCATCCGGGAACTTGCTGCCCACCTGCCTCTCTCCTGCCTCCCACTGCTTCCACTTCTCGGATGTGCCGGCCCCCATATATGAACTCCAAGGGCCCAGCAATGATTCTCACGCGTCTACAGGGTCTCAGAGGTCTGTTCGGTCTGTGCAGACAAGCTGTGTGCTCAGTGAATTTGAAATCTAAATGGAAACAGCCATGCCAGAAAAGAGCCAAAATGTTTGTCGAAGAAAAATCATGCGAGGAGTTGCCTTACCAGATAGTGGAATAGAATAGGAAACCATGATAATGAAATTCATGTATTCATTTATCTAACTGATATTTACTGAGCTCCAGATAGGAGCTAACCCCTGGTCTAGCTACTGGAGATAAAATAGTGAATGAAACAGACAAAACGTGGAGGAGTAGAGAATAAGCAAAAGAAAAATAAGCTGAAGATAGAGGTATATTGTAGGTGTATGAGGGGGGTGGAGGAAGACAAGGAAGGGATCGGGGAACGCAGGGGGCAGGTTCACCATTTAACGTAGAGTGGTCAGAGAAAGCGGTACTTACAGCAAAGACCTAACAAAGGTGTTAGCCAAGCTGCTGTCTGTCTGGGGTATGGGGCCCGGTCAGTGCAGTTATTCTAAGGTGTACTGAAGGAATGCAAGGAGGCCAGTCACTGGCTGCTGTGAGGAGAATAGACTGAGGAGGGTAAGGGTGAAAAGGGTGGAAACAGGGAGCCCAGTTGGGGGGGTGCGTGTAGTGATGCAGGTGAGAGGCCATGGTGACTCGGGCCACCAAGGTCTCATTCTGGATGTATTTTTTTTTTTTAATTTAAATGTTTGTTTATTTTGTGTGTGTGTGTGTGTGTGTGTGTGTGTGAGAGAGAGAGAGAGAGAGAGAGAGAGAGAGCGCCCAGGGAAGGGGCAGAGACAGAGGGAGCGAGAGAGAGAATACAGAGTAGGCTCCGTGCTGTCAGCATAGAGCCCAATGTGGGGCTTGATCCCACGAACTGTGAGTTCAGGACCTGAGCTGAAACCAAGAGTCAGATGCTTAGCTGATTGAGCCACCCAGGTGCCCCATTTTGAATGTACTTTGAAAGCAGAGATGACAGCATTTGTTGATAGGCTGTAGGGGAATGATTCAAGCGCACCTCTAACATTCTGTGCTCCGAAAACTTGGCTTCGCACAGGAATTAAGATAATCAGACTCTTTAGCCAGACAACATGGGCTTGAAACTTTTCTCTGCAACTTACTAGCTGTGCACCTTGGAAAGTTATTTGACCTTTCTGTGCCTCAGTTTTTGTCTGTAAAGTGCGGCTAGTAGTGTCTACCTCATGAAGTTGTTAGAAGGACTGAATTACATATAAGTGAGTTCTCTGTAAAGCACTTGACACATAGGAAAAGATCGTTGTAGTTTGTTTCGTTTTGTTTTACTGAGGTGGACTGTGAAAGGAACGAGTGGGAAGGAAAACCACGTGTCTGATTTTGGAACATTTTATTGGGATCTTTTGGCTCACTCTACCTCCCTTCTATACCCTCTAGCACTTCCATTAAGTATGCATATTCAGATCTCTCGTGGAGTCCCTTTGCTTACAAGAGCTATTGTGTTTTCAGTTTCCTTGCCTGAATCCCGACTGTTACAGAAGTGGAAGTTTTAGATGCCTATTAGACCTACAAGTAAAAATGTTGAGAAGGTAGCTGAATATAGGCATCTTGACTTCAGGGCAGAAGAAGGGCTGGAGATTTCATTTGCAAGTACCATGTAGCTGATGTTTAACACTATGAAACGGTGAAGTGGGCAAGAGAGTGAGTGTAGGTAAGGAACAGCTTTAGGGAGAGAGCCCTCAAGTTTTCTACCATTTAGTGGTAATGCTCTGGAAGTCAAGTGGATAATAAAGTGCCTCACAATATAGGACGCTACAGCTGCTAGGGAAAGTAAGATAAGACTGAGAACTGGCTCTTGAATTTAGCTTTGTGGAAATCATTGTGAATGTAACCAAAGAACTTTGAGGGAGCGGATGTAGGATGGTAGTTGGGGCAAAATAATTTTTTAAGATTCATTTTATTTTTTTAAGTATGCTCCATGTCCACTGTGGAGCCCAAACTCATAACCCTGAGATCAAGACCTGAGCTGAGATCAAGAGTCAGATGCTTAACTGACGGAGCCACCCAGGCACCCCGACAAAACCTTGACTGATTAGAGATAGTGACAGCATGGGGCAGCTGGGTGGCTCAGTCGATTAAGTGTCTGACTCTTGACATTGGCCCAGGTCATGATCTCACAGTTGTTGAGTTCAAGGCCCACACTGGGCTCTGTGATGACAACGCGGAGCCTGCTTGGGATTCTCTCTCTCCTTCTCTCTCTGCCCTTCACCTGTGTGCACTGTCCCTCAAAATAAATAAATAAATAAACTGAAGAAGAAATAGTGACAGCGACCTAGAAGCTCAAAGTCTTTATTTTTTTTTTATTTTTATTTATTTCTAGGAGAGAGAGAGAGAGAGACAGTGTGATCAGGGGAGGGTCAGAGAGAGAGGGAGACACAGACTCTGAAACAGGCTCCAGGCTCTGAGCTGGCAGTCAGCACAGAGCCCGACGCGGGGCTCGAAACCATGAACCACGAGATCATGACCTAAGCGATAAAGTCGGACACTTAACCAACTAAGCCACCCAGGCGCCCCTAGAAGCTCAAAGTCTTAAAAGAATGAGAAAGATGAACCAAGGGTCAGTAGATGACCCTGCACTTGACGGGTAAGGGGTTGTTCAGTCTGGTGGCACAGTGTTCAAAGCTGGAAGGTACCGGGCAGAAGGGAGTGCTGGTTTGGGTGCAGCAGTAGGAAGGAAGGACCAGATCTGCCCTCCCCCCAGGCCTAGTGCTAGGAAGGTGTGACAGAGAAACCAGACACTACTTGAGAGGGCTGTGGGGAAGCTGGGGACCTCAGAGGGATTTTAGAGTTCTTTGAGAACAAAAATCAAGGGGAGCAGTCAGTGGGTGTTGGTGATATTGGTATAGAAATAAGCAAGGAGAAATAGAACTTTAATAGGTATATAAGAGTTTGTTTTTAAGTCAAAAGAGGATTTTGACTTAGAAAGATAATTATGGATTATCAAATGGTGATAGCATAATTAGCTCTTCATCTGGAAGAAAATAAAAATGTACCACTATCTTATACCAAGTAAGAAAGAAAATTCCAGATGGACTGAGCTTAGCTGTTAAAGATTAAGATCATACAAACTCTGCAAGACAACATAAGAGACTTAGATACCTTAGAATCTTAGATAAGATGATACCCTCAGAAGCTTTGACAGATAAAATGGACTTATTTATTATATACATTTTGTAAGTGTTGTTGAACATTATAGTTAAGGGAATAAACAAGAGACTTGTAAAACAGAGGGTTGCCACACAGAGCTCAGAAAGGTTATATCTGTAATATATAATGAGTTCTGACAAATTAAAAAGAAGATAAGGAATCCAGCAGAAAAATGTGCAAAGAAAGGAGCAGGCCATTTACAAAAGACAACATCCCAATTACCTAAAATGGATTAAATGGTGTTCAAAGTAATTACGTAAATGCAAATAAAATAACAATGGAATATCACTTTCACTATCAGACTGGAAAAAAATTAGACAACACTATTGATTGTGGACGGCAAAGATAAGAGTATTCTAGCTTTATCTGCACGGCAAAGGAAACAACCCACAAAACTAATAGGCAACCAATGGAATGGGAAAAGANCTAGCTTTAAATTTTAAGGCGGCAAAGAGTATTCTATATTTAAATTTTAAAAATTTAAAACAATATGTACCCTTTGACTCATCAATACCACTCCTAGAGATTCTACCTCACACACAGAATCCCCTGTTTATAAGAATGTATATGTGTGTGTGTTTAGGAAACAAAGTAAAACCCTGGCAGTAAGGAAACCTTTAACTAAATTATGAGTCATCAATACTGGATCATTATAAAACTGCCCAACACAATGAATTAGAGCCGTATTGAGAGGTGAATGGGAGAGATCCCATGGTGTATTTGCAAGTGAGAAAAGAAAGACAAGGTACGTGTAATCAATTTTATAAGGTGGTGATAAAAGCTACCTCTCTGTATGATTAGGCAAAATCATTTTGTATATGATTTTGTGGACTCGGAGAAAAATACGGGATACTATTTGCTAGATTTTCATTCTAAGTTACTGAGGGTAGTAGAGATTGGATTAGAGAAGAGAGAGTCAAGCAAAATAGTAAATAATAACCAAAAGATAGTCTCTCTTTGAGGAGAGATGAATCTCATAATGTATTTTTCTGGTCATAAGTGTAGTACTCTTTCCCTCTCTCCAATCAATGGTCATATGTTTTTAAGTTTATTTATTTATTTCGAGAGAGAGAGAGTACAAGCGGGGAGGGGCAGAGGGAGAAGGAGAGAGAGAATCCTAAGCAGTCTCTGTGCTGTCAGCACATAGCCCACCACAGGGCTCGAACTCAGGAACCATGAGATCATGACCTGAGCCAAAATCAAGACTTGGACACTTCACCGACCGAGCCACCCAGGCGCCCTTCAAAGGCCAATTTTTCACTGAAGTTGAGGATCTTTTCTTAAATCCTTTAATAGGAAAAGGGAATTGTCAAACAGACATTTGTGACTTGCCCCACGTGGTAGCATATTTATACACTATTTGGCATGGCTGATGACAGATGCCATGTTTGAACTTTTCAGTGTCTGACATGAATCATATTTTGGTGCTCTTGACTTATATAGAAAAATTATACTGTTGCAGGGATCAAGCCTTGTTATTTTGCTTCAAAAGACATTAGAATGTGTTTTCCTCTGTGTGTTAATTCTAATATACATATATTTTAGCATTCCTTATCAAGAAGCCTCAAATATCATTCATCCGTTGTAGCTGTTTTCTTATTTCCTGTAGCTTGCGGTGTAATCACTGAAGCCCTCCTTTTGCTAATTTAATAACCACATTGCTAACTTATGACTCCACCCTTCTCCAGGAAAGATCCACAGATGTACAATTTTATACTTCCTTTGTACTCGAGTTTTCCTCCCTAAACTCTACTGCGCCTCTATGTTACAAAATGTCTAGTGTGCCCCTTTCATCAGTCTGATAAGATATTTCAAACGATCTTGATTCTTTGAGCTGTTCATAAGATATATTCTTTCCCAACTCAGAATCGTGTTTTGAGGCTGTTTTTGCCTTTTATAATTTGCTTTGTAGCCAAGCCAATTTGCATTAATTTTTGTTAGTTTTATTGAGGTATAATTTATAGACTCAGGTAACCACGACCACAATCTAGACATAGAAAACCACCATCAAACTTTGCAAGTTAATACAATTCTTTCACCTTCAGCTCTACGCAATCACTTATGTGATTCACTATAGTGTACATTAGATTAAGAAGTTCACATAAATGAAATCAATCATACAGTAGATGCTTTGTTTTGGGCATATTTCATTCATTCAAATTCTTTTGAGAGTCAATCTTGCTGTTGCAGTCATCGATGGTTCATTTTTAAAAAGGTTTGTGTAGTATTCCATTGTATGGATGCTGCACAACTGATGTCTTTACTTGATTGCAGACATTTGCTGTGTTTCTACTTTTTGGCTATTTTGATAAAACTGATGTGAGCATTGATGAACGAGCATTTGGACATATATTTTTATTTCTCGTAGGCAAATATCTAGGAGCAAAATCACCGGGCTGTATGGTAAGTGCATATTTAAGTTCATACGGAACTGTCGAGCTGTTTTCCATTCCTACATTCTCACTAGCAGTTATGATCATCAGTGTTTTCAAATTTTAGCCATTCTAGTAAAGGTAGAGAAATATCACATGTTGGGTTGAGCTTGGATTTCCCTCATGGCTAGTGATGTTGAACATCCTTTTATGTTCTTATTGATCATTCACATATCTTCTTTTTCGAAGTGCACATACAAAGAGTTTGCCCATCTTATTGGGTTGTCTTCTTGAGTTATAGAGGTTCTTTATGTACTGGGAATACTTGAATGCTTACTTTCTGTCAGAAATGTGTATTGTGAATATTTTCTCTGAGTACGTGGTTTGTCTTTTCAGTTTCTTCACAGTGTCTTACCAATGCCGGAAGATTTTAATAGTGATAAAGCCCAGTCTTCTGTCCATTTTTTCTTTTGGCTTGTGATTTTTGTGCACTATCTAAGGAATATGCCCAGCCATGGTTATGAAGGTTTTCTTCTAAGAATTCGTCAAGAAATTTTTGTTTGAGCTTTTAGGTTTAGATCTCTCCTCTGTTTCAAGTAATAGTGTACATTGCAAGATAAGGGTCAAGGTTAACATTTCCTTAAGCTGATACTCAATTCTTTCAGCACCATTTGTTGGAAAGACTATTTTCCCTTATTGAGTTACCTTGGCACCTTTGTTGAAAATCAATATGCACGGGTTTATTTCTGGAATCTCTAGTCTGTTTCATTGATTTACTTGTCACTCCTTTGCACCAATATAATACTATCTTGATTACTGGAACTTTATAGTAAATCTTGAAGTCAGGTAGTGTAAGTCTTCCAAATTGGTTCTTTTGCAAAATTATTTTTACTCCGTTGGTACTTTGTGTTTTAGTACAAATTTCAGAATTGGCTTATCAATTTATGCAAAACATTTCATGCATTTTGATTGAGATTGTGTTGAATTTAGAGACCAATTTGGGTCAATGTACATCTTAACAACCGAGCCTTCTGACCCATGATCATGGCATATCTCCACATTTGTTTAAGTCTTTAAAAATCCTCTCATCAATGATTTGTAGCTTTTGGGGTACCAGTACTGTATACATTTTATTAGTATTTTTAGCTTCTTGTTGCCATTATAAGTATTACTTCATAATTTCATTTTCTAGTTGTCCATTTTTTTATGAACAGAAATATAACTTTTTCCCTTGTATTGCCCTTATATCTGGAAAACTTTTGTATTTCCTTATTATTTCTCATAACCTTTTTTAAGATTCCTTATATTTTCTATATAGACAGTAATCTCATCACGGAATAAATTCAGTTTTATTTCACCCTTTCCAATCTCTGTGCCTTGCATTTATTGTTCTTTCCTTATTTCACAGAAAAGAGCCTCTAGTACAATGTTGAAAATCTTCCGAATGACTCTTTTTGCTCTTGTGATGGTGTTGCTTAATTTGGCTCTACCGAATTATACAGGGACTTAGCTATGAAGTCCCTCTTGCTTTGGATAAGCTCTCAATTAGTAAACTTGATGCTCAGCCACACTAGTAATCAGACATATATACATTATGATAACAATGAGATATTGTTCTATATCTATGAGCTTTGTCAAATGTAAGGAGCTGGATAATGTCAAATGTTGGTGAGGACACAGGAAAACGGAAGTCTTGTAAACGGCTGGTGAGAATGTAACCTGGTACAGCCATTCTAGAGAACAATCTGATTCTCATTAGTGAAATCAACAAGATTTGTACCAATTTACCTAGACATCATCTTCTAAGTATTTGCCTCAGAGGAACTCCCATACAAGTTCAATTCCAAACTTCTGGATGACAAAGGGAATTGTAGGCTAGATGTCCATCCCTAGGGGAAGGAGTAAACATAACGTAGAGGAAGCATGCCACAAAATGATCTGCAGATATTAGAAGCAAGGAACTAGGTTCATATATGGCAACATGGAAGCACCTTTAAAATGTATCACTGAGGGGCAACTGGGTGGATCAGTGGGTTGAGCTTCCAACTTTGGTTCGGGTCATGATCTCCCAGTCTGTGGGTTCGAGCCCCGCATCGGGCTCTGTGTTGACAGCTCAGAGCCCGGAGCCTGCTTGAAATTCTGTGTCTCCCCCTCTCTCTCTGTACCTCCCCTGCTCATGCTCTGTCTCTCTCAGAAATAAACATTTTAAAAATTAAAAAAAAAATAAAATGTATCACTGAGTACAATAAAAAGAAACAAAATGAGTTCTACAGTATAAGGCAATTTATGTAACTTGAAGTCACGTACACCCATACAACCATCCTATATATATTATAAGGATACATATTAACCGAGGGAAAAGGCAGTAGGTATTAGGAATGACAATAGGAAAACTGCAAATGTAATAAAGTAACCCAGGGGCCTTGAAGTTACCATAGTGATGAAAATATTTAGTGAACTGAGGACTATGGTTAACTCAAGTCTTTGGTCCTGAGTTTCATATAATATAATAGAACACTTAAATTCTCATGCAGGGTTAAATGAGAGTAGGATATACATCAACGTATGTAGTGTGATCCCAGTTTTGTTTTTCTTGAAGCTTTGTCCCTGCGCCTGGCAAAAGGACCATAACGGGAGGCATGGCTGTAGTAACCGTGATGGTCACGACGGGAGTGGGGCTGGTGAGAGGAGAGGAGAGGGGAGGAGAGGGGAGGAGAGGAGAGGAGAGGAGAGTAATAGCAAGAGTGGCGTTCAGTTTCCCTTGGTGCCATTACACCTTTCTCAGTTCTTTGTGTGCTTCATAATGAGAATGTATGACCTTCCTTCACCATGCGGAGGATCACTGTTATTTTGCTAAAACCATCTTATTAAGAAAATTATATCTAACAACATTTCTGCAAATTAGTATGATCACCATTATTCCACTGAAACGCATGCATCCCGTGTTTCGGGTCACAGAACACCAATAATGCATAGAAGTATCGTTGCAGAGGATACCTCTCCTCCAGATGGTCAAGACGTCACTTTACCATGGATATAGCAATTTCCTTGCTCCCGGAGGAAGGCATTGCTTAGATGCAGGTCTTTTGTGCCTTGAGAATCATGTGTCTGAGGGGTCTGGGCTCTTTGTTCAGAACAAGACCATAACCGTAATACTTAGAAATAGCAGAAGTTAGGCTCTTTCCATGTTTTAGCTATTGTGGAGAGTGCTGCTATGAACATTGGGGCACATGTGCCCCTATGCATCAGCACTCCTGTATCCCTTGGGTAAATTCCTAGCAGTGCTATTGCTGGGTCCTAGGGGAGTTCTATTGTTAGTTTCCTGAGGAATCTCCCCACTGTTTTCCAGAGGGGCTGCACCAGTTTACATTCCCACCAACAGTGTGGGAGGGTGCCCGTTTCTCCACATCGTCGCCAGCATCTCGAGTCCTCTGATTTGCTCATTATAGCCACTGTGACCGGCGTGAGGTGGTATCTCAGTGTGGTTTTGATTTGTATTTCCCTGATGCGGAGGGATGCTGAGCATCGTTTCATGTGTCTGTTAGCCATCTGGATGTCCTCTTTGGAGAAATGTGTGTCAACTAACAAATGGATCAAGAAGATATGGTTCATCTATACGATGGAATACTACATGGCAATGAGAAAGAATGAAATCTGGCCATGTGTAGCAACATGGATAGAACTAGAGGGTGTTATGCTGAGTGAAATAAGTCAGGCAGAGGACAGCTACCATATGTTTACATGTATAGGAAGATTAGGAGGAACTTAACAGAGGACTGTGGGGGAGAAGAAGGGGAAGAATAGTGGGGGAGCGGGAGGGAGGCAAACCATGAGAGACTCTTGAATGCTGAAAACAAACTGAGGGCTGGGGGGGGAAGGGGGAGGGAGGTGATGGGCATGGAGGAGGGCACTTGTAGGGTTGAGCACTGGGTCTTATATGGAAACCAACTTGACAATAAACTATTAAAAAAAAGAAATAGCAGAAGTTAAAGTGATATGTTTCTAAAGCTGGAGTAAAACTAAATTAATAAGGCCTAAAACCATTAAGAACTAATTAGAAATATAAAAGCACTAAATGCAAAAACTATAAAGCAACTAATGACTGTGGTGAACATGACCAAATGATTCTAGTGTTATGGCAGAACTCAGAGTAGCCCCCACACTGGCAGAATAATATCTTCAGGTGCTAGAAACTGTCATGAAACACTAATAGAAACTATGACAAGGGAGCTATAAGAAAATATGGTTTTAATTCAATAAAGGAAGTCACAGAGGGGAAGACTGAACAACCACAGCTAGACATTTCAGGGTCAGAACGTCTCTTCACTTTCCTACCTTTACCAGAGCTTATTTGTACAGCTGATGTTGAATTTCCTGATGTTTACTGAGTGAGCAGTAGGTTTATATATATCTATAAGATGCTATGTAGTGAATGATGAACAATTAAGTTAATAAATATTATTTTAAAAATTAATGTTTATTTTTGAGAGAGACAGAGCATGAGTGGGGAAGGGGCAGAGAGAGAGGGAGACACAGAATATGAAGCAGTCTCCAGGCTCTAAGCTGTCAGCACAGAGCCAGATGTGGGGGCTCGAACTCATGAACTGTGAGATCATGACCTGAGCCGAAGTCAGACGCTTAACCGATTGAGCCAGTCAGGCACCCCACAAGTATCATTATTTTTAAACTCAAATTTTAAAAAATTAAGATGACTGTCTTGTAACTCTAGAAGTGTCTTTATATTTTATTGCTTTGGAACTCAGTGTATTTTCACCTTTGTGTCTAACATGAATTGTATTTCATCAGTTCTTTTTTTTTTTTAATGTGTATTTACTCATTTTGAGAGAGAGAGAGAGAGCGAGAGCATGAGTGAGGGAAGGGAAGAGAGAGAAGGAGAGGGAGAACCCCAAGCATGGAGTTCAAACCCATGAACTGTGAGATCATGATCTGAGTCAAAATCAAGATTTGGACACTTAAACCACTGAGCCATCCAGGCGCATATGTTCATCAGTCCTAAACAAAGCATTTCCTATGAAGTTGAAAAGCCCCACTTGTGTGCAATTTTAGAACGATTTAATTCACTTGGAAATCAGCCATTGCCTGCTTCGTTGTACTGTGTAATATTCTTTTTCAAAATGTGGTTTTCTGGACCATGATTGTCTGTATCAGAATCATTATGATGTATACTTAGAAATGCATATAGTACTTATCTCACCACCTCCAGGTTCTGGATTTGAGCTCTAGAGAGTTAACAAGTGTCCTTGTTTGAGGCCCATTGCTCCAGGAGCACAGCGGTCCCCTATATCTGTCTTCAAGGGAGAGGAGAGTTGATCTGAGTTCATCAGATTCAAAGGTACCACTCAGTTCCTTGTGATGGTGGATGGAGACAATATACCTTGTCAGCGATCTAGGGAACGTGGATTTGACACTTCATATGCTTCCATGATGAGGGCAAGGCAAAAAGGGAGCGATCCTCCCCCATTGCTTCTAGTCATGAAGCTGTTGAAACTGAGAGGGGTGTAGGACCAGCTCCTCCCCTCCCTCAATCTAGGGGCTCTGGCATCTCTCTTATTCTCTGTCTTCTCTTTCTATTCTCCCATGTCTGGAGCTTTGATTAGTTCTGCTGTCGGCACTGCGAACAAAATGTGTTCTCATACTCTTTGGATGCTTTTTTCCCTGGCACTCACAGGTGTTTCCTAGACCAGCCTTTTCCCTTCAACTAAGACAAGATTTGAGATTCAAGTGTGGGCTTAGGGCAAAAAAGAGCAGTTTGATGACTACCTCTGTTTTGTTTGTATTTTGGATTTTGTTTTACTGAGGTAGGGATGCCTAGCAAGAGATCTACCCTTTTAACGGATTTAAAAACTTTTTAAATGTTTGTTTATTTTTGAGAGAGGGAGAGAGACATAATGTGAGTGGCGGAGGGACAGACACACACACACACACACACACACACAGAATCCGAAGTAGGCTCCAGGCTCTGAGCTGTCAGCACAGAGCCCGATGCGGGGCTCAAACTCACGAACAGGGCAATAATGACCTGTGCTGAAGTCGGACGCTTAACCAACTGAGCCACCCAGACACCCCTGAAAATGAGATTTTAGAGTCAGGTCAATTAATAATGATGATGAAGTCTGTAAAGTGAGACAAAATTTTTAAAGAGGCGATATCATATTGACTACACATGCTATCAATAAAAATATAGGTGACTAAATGGCATAGGTTTGGAAATTGTAAAACACATTGTTGAATAGTTCATGGGTCAGAGAAGAAATCATATTAGTTGAAAAATGCCTATGATAATGAAGAAATTATTACATATCAAAACTTATTCAATATAGCTTGGGCAGTCCATGGAGGGTCATGTATAGTGTTAAAACTTCTCTAAGAAGAGTAAACTTAAAATTAATGAGCTAAGCGTCCTAAATAAGAAAAAGAAAGATAGAATAAACCCCCAAAAAGGCAGAAGGAAGGTAATAAATAGATTAAGGTAGGAACNAAAAGATAACTAAAATTGATAAATCTCTGATAAAATTGATCAAAAAAAATGGAAGTACACAGAAAGCATAATGGAAATGAAAACAGGGCTATAATTGCAGGTACAGTAGAGATGAAAAGAAGACGTTATTAGGAACAATTTTATGATAAAAGGTTTGAAAATTATGGTATAATGATGAATTTCTAGCAAAAGAAACGTCAAAATTACTTAAGAAAAAATAGAAAACCAGATGTGTCTCACAAGCATTAAAGAAATGGAATCTGAGAGTACAAGTCTTTCCACAAAGAAAACATCAGGCCCAAATGGTTTTACAGTGTATTTCTACCAGTCATTCAAGGAAGACATAAATGTAATGTTTGCAATTCTTTTTCAGTAAATGCGAACAAAGATCACATCCTCCCTCATTTTTTTTCCATAACAAAATAAGCCATGAGTAATACAAAAAATAAGTATAGACCGATCCCACTCATGAACATAGATGTAAAAATCTTAAAATACTGAGAGTAGATCTTCAGATATATCCACAAACTGCTCACGTTTGGGCACGTCTGCCACTATCGTGGTGAGATAAGCCCATCATCACCTTTTGCCTGGATTAGTATGACACTAATATTCCTGCTGCTAAATTTGCCCCCACTCAGCACAACAGCCAAAATCGTCCTTGATTTTTTAAAGTTTATTTATTTTGTGTGTGTGTGTGTGTGTGTGTGTGTGTGTGTGTGTGTTTCTGTGAGAGAGAGAGAGAGAGAGACTGTGAGCAGGGGAGGGTTAGAGAGAGGGAGACACAGAATCCGAAGCAGGCTCCATGCTGTCAGCACAGAGCCCCACGCGGGTCTCAAACTCACGAACCATAAGATCATGACCTGAGCTGAAACCAAGAGTTGGATGCTTAACTGACTGAGCCACTCAGGTGCCCCCTGAAAATGATCCTTTAAAAATGCACATCAGGTCATGTCGTGCTGAGCAATGTCTAGTGGCTCCCATCTCCAGCAGTGAAAGCCTCACCACAGAAGGCCTTCAAGACTGTAAATAGGGTCAGCCACCTGTGGCCCAGAAGCCAGTTCCAGCCTGCCAGCCATTTTTGTACTGCCCACGAGCTAAGATTTTTCTGTTTTACAATATTTACATGTTCTTGACATATTTTAATATTTGAGAAATAAAACAATACCATAAAAATCAGGAGAAGATTGCATGACATGAAAATGACATGAAATTCCAATTTCAGCACCTTAAGCAAAGGTTTATCGGCACACGGCCCATGTGCACATGCTCACGCACTGCCCGTGGCTGCTTTTGTGTACGAGCTGGTCACAGTGGCATCCTTATTCCGTGAAAAGGTACTTGATGTCCCTCTGCCTGGATTGCTGACTCCTCATTCTCTCAGCTCTCCATTCGAGTGTCACTTTATCGCTGAGCCTCTCCTGACCGCCCTCCATGGAATTGAAACCACTTTTCTGCTCCTCCCTGGCATGCCGCCC
>NW_027533270.1:870806-871862 GCF_008692635.1 Crocuta crocuta
CCTTTAATGACCATCTAATATCTTCTCTACATTTTACTGATATATTTTAGTTATCTTTTGTCCCGTGATGTGGAGAAATTTTTCTCTTTTGTTGACAGCTGGCCTGGCACAGAAAACCTGGTCAGTAAATGCTGAGTGAATGGATAGAGGGGCTGGTGAATAATAAAAATAGTCTACATTATTGAATACTTGCTGTAGGTTAGGCATTGTATTTTTTGGTCTTTGCTCTCAATTCGTGGAACAGCCATGCAGAGTAGGCGTCAGTGGCCTCGCGCGATGGAGCAAATGGCGGAGGATCCGAGGGGTTATGTGACTTACCCGACATCTGAAAAGGAACACAGAGACTCAGGGCACTGGTGAGCAGTGTGGGTCTTAGAAGAAAGGCATTAAGAGTGGGAGAGACCATCACCGGCAGATCCTGGGGTGACCAAATCGGCCTCCCCTCTGGGACATTTGCCTATTCCAGATAAGGACGTTGCCACTTTGAGGAGTGATTTAAACTGGGACAGGCATCCTTATTCTATTTGCAGTGAGGCAAATCTGATTCTATAGCAATGCAAAAAGAATTTAAGTTTCGAGAAAGACCTCGAATAAATCAGTCACTAGGCACAAACATGGCAAAAGTGCTTATCGTGTTTCCATAAATACCACCTGTCACGGTCATATCACAGATGATGGCCATAAAATAAATACCACATGGAGTTAAAAAGAGCCATGGAGACAGAATGCATTGCTAAGACCTAATAACTAGTGCAAGTGAAATATTTTGTAGTATAAAGATGAAACTAATAACAGTCATTACGGACCCACACTGCTGCACTTAGGGACAAGATTCCATTTGCTCTGAGGATTGAGGAGTCTTATTTTATAGTTAGTAATTTTGTAGCTGCACAAGGTTCGTTTATGAAGCCATGTAGCAATATTTAATGTTTCAGAATCAAATATCGTATTTATTTGTTTCTCTTTCTTCCAGGGCAAATAAAGTCGCAACTGTGCTTTCCCGGGGTTTTCCCAGGTTGCCAAGTGAGGGTTTTTGAATACGATTTCTACAGCACC
>NW_027533270.1:871916-874726 GCF_008692635.1 Crocuta crocuta
TCCATACGGCAAGTCAAAGAGGTGCATGGGGTTCTCCATGAGCCTGATACTCACCTATTTTCATGTTAAAATCGCCTGGAAACTTCATAAAAGTGCCCAGAACCCAGAGATTTTGATGTGCTTAGTCTGTGGTGGGGCGTGGGGAAGTTTTAAACGTCCCCAGGGACTTCTGCCCAGGTGGAGAAACACTGCACAGCAAAACCGAACCTATATATCATGACTTGTCTATATAGCCCTCGTATTCGTTCCCGTTACCAAGTCTCCTCCGAGAGCGTCTCCAGCTAACTCCTGTTCATTGTATTCTTTATTTGGACTTTTCTGGTGGGTTGTGTCATAGGCCATGTCATCTGAATGACCAGAGACTAAAATAAAAAGTAAAAAAATCAGGAGTTTCTTAATTCGCTCTCCAAATTGCCGAGAAAAGAGTAGCGACATTCACACGAGTCCATTTCATTGCTACGGATATTGGTGAGTGGGAGGAACTGCCTTCTAGTGGTTAAAAGGACAGACTCGGTAGGCAAGCTGCCTGATTTCACTTCCTGGTTCAGGTCCTATTTAGCTCGGGGATTGTCCTAAGTTATTTATCCTTTCTGTCCCCTAGTTATTTATGTCAAAACAGTGCTAACATTAACTGGTGCCACAAAATTAATAAATGATTTTGTATCAAATATTTGTATAATTATTTTGTATTGGGTGAAAGACATGAGTGAAATGTTAGGTGCGGATGATGAGGTTTACTTTCATATGGAATCTATGGGTCCTGGGCCCCGAAGACTCTAATACTCTTCTGGGGTGACGGCATTCAATCCAACGTGAATATTTNTGGGTGGCTCAGTCGGTTAAGCATCCGCCTTCGGCTCAGGTCATGATCCCGTGGTTTGTGGGTTTGAGCCCCACATCAGGCTCTGTGCTGACAGCTCAGAGCCTGGAGCCTGCTTCCGATTCTGTGTTTCCCTCTCTCTGCCCCTCCCCCATTCGCTCTCTGTCTCCTTCTCAAAAATGAATAAACATTAAATTTTTTTAATGTTTTATTTATTTCTAGGAGAGAGAGAGAGAGAGACAGCGTGAGCAGGGGAGGGTCAGAGAGAGAGGGAGTCACAGACTCTGAAACAGGCTCCAGGCTCTGAGCTCGCGGTCAGCACAGAGCCCGACGCGGGGCTCAAACCCACGAACCGCGAGATCATGACCTAAGCGAAAGTTGGACGCTTAACCGACTAAGCCACCCAGGTGCCCCAAATTGTTTTTAAAAATAAATTCGAATTCTCTACGTATAAGATCCTTGGGTCATCTCCATCTGGATAGCCTCTCAGGGCCTCCAATTCCTCAGGCCTAGACTGACGTTTTATCTGCCACAGCCATCTGCTCCCCTCTTCCCTTCTCAACACTGGATCCTGGCCTCACCCGTCTGCCTTGGGAAAACCTCTGCCACCCACCTATGCCTGTAACAAGTCATAGGTTACCTCCTTGTGTCTGTTTTGCCTCCAGTGTCTTTTAAATGTATTCCCCCTCGCCCTTCGTATTGTGTCTGCCTCAGCCGGGCTTGGAAGGCAGCACTTTAGTGAGGAAGGCCCGATCCGTCCTTGACCTCCTCCCTTGTAAAACCTTGTGAAAACCACCTCTGGCAGCCTGAGAGGCTCAGGATTAGACTTAGGCTCTGCTGCTTCCTTGCTGTGTTGCCTTGACGATGCGAGTGAACCTCTGGCCCTCAGTGTACTTATCTGTAAAATGGTGATCCTAACACCTCTCCTATGTATATGCTCAGTATATTGCAGGCAGAAGGCATTCCAGAAGTGGGAATGATACCCACCATCAGATCTTGTGAGCAGCCTAGTCCAGCAGCCAGAGGACATTTTGAAATAATTTTATTTCTCGCTAGCATCTCTTTGCAGAGTGTTAATGTCAGGTTTGATTCTCAATCCATTGAAATCTCTTTCTTACATTCCTCAATTCCCTCGCACCTTCCCGTGCCCCAGAGCCTTTCCCACTGAAGCAGGGTGATTGTCGAAGAGACCACCAAAAGCCGAATAGAAGTGAGGCAAGATTTTATTCACGGCCGGGCCAAACCTGATCTCCTGATCTCATGGAGAAATGCAGAGAATGGCCCCGAACAAAGGTGGCTGTGAACTTATATGGATCTCAGCAAGGCAGAACATGTCATGATTTAGCTAACCAATTACATTCTGCAGCATACCATGGTAACCAATTGCATTGTGACCCTCAGGTGTTAGTTTTGGCAGAGACCTATCAATTTTAAGTTCTTTGTCTTGAAATGACCAACCATAGTTAGACATTTGGGAAGCCGTGGGGTAGTGGCTACGTGACAGACCACCAGGGGAGAATGGTGACGTGGTGCTCTGTAACCTTGCGTACAGGGTGTGGGTGTGGTCAGCCAGAACAGGGAAGCACAAGCTTGCCAAGTGGATTTACAGAAGCGGAGATAGCATGTTAGTATTTAACCGTGCTTGAGGTTAACCTACAACACCGACGTCCAAATTCTCTCTCCCACCCCGATCCGAACTCAGCGCAATTAAAAACAAACCAAAACATCTTTCTTTATTCTGTTGTCCCCTCTTCTGCTTTTTATAATATAGATCCACTCATCCTCTCTCCCAGAGGAAGAAGACTTCTTAGGCTTCTGGAATCGAAAGGAGAGCAAATGGGGGTCGGAGAGGAGGGAGCGGCAGGAGAGACCGAGGGGCCAAATATGGGATTATTCTCTTTCTCTTGGAGGGATTGGCAGCCTTGTAAACTGTTACAAGTTAACAATGTTTCTCCTCTCACAAGAGTTACTATTCAAGGCCCCGACAACT
>NW_027533270.1:874789-882611 GCF_008692635.1 Crocuta crocuta
ACTCACGGGACTATTTCTGGTATTTCGTATAATGCATTCATCAGATAACAAATAGTTATCAAGTATCTCCACGCTCCAGGCCGCGCCGTTCTCCCACAGCACATCCAGGAGTTGGAATCTTGTTTTTCTCTACATTTCTACCCCACCATGTTGCACTCAAACTGCTGGAAGCTGTGTCAGCCATTAATGATGAAATTATCTTGGAATGGGCATCTGTTATAAAAGTCTTTTAGCAAAAAACCATAATGTCTGCTTGACTTGAGTTGTAACCAGCTTACTGACATCTCTTGGTGGTATTAGGGGAGCAGAGTTGTTTGTTTGTTTGTTTTTTTAAAGATTTTATTTTCAAGAAATCTCTATACCCAACATGGACTCGAACTTACAACTCCGAGATCAGAAGGTGCATGCTCTGTCAACTGAGGCAGTCAAGTGCCGCGCATTAAGGAGCTGACTTCTAATGCTAGTCCTCCCCTGCATTTTTCTGTAACTGTATCTTACCCTAATGGGCCACATAATTCACCAAGACCAGGACATAACTTTGAACTTTTCTGCTCTTGGTTACGTGCATTCCTTTCTGTGACCACTAAAAACGCATCCATAATTTTACTATCCTTTCCAGGGCGGAAAGAACCAGAGTGACCTCACATGGCCTCAGAGAGGGGAGTGGATGAAACCCCAGCTGGAGCAGAGAGTTCCAATTTGCTGCCACTCTGCTGATTATATGCTTGTATATTTCCTGAAATAGTGAAAAGCTGTCCAGGCTGTAAGACAAACAGGAGATAGACAAGATGGCCGATGGGAGGGGTTTGGAATCCGGGGGAACATGGGGCAGTGAGCACTGGGTATCTGTATGGATGATCTCCAAATGGCTGCGGGAGGTTTGTACCACTTAGGAATCATAGAGTAAGGTTTGATTTCTTTTGGAAGACTTCCTAATTCAATGTGAAGAGGTGAATGTGGCTAATACTATATCAGCTACCAGAAATCAGACCCAGGAATAAGGATACTGTCACATCAAACATCACGGGACTTGGAAAGCCTGTAATTACGGCACTCATGTTTCCCGTGCTTTTTAGCTTAGAGGGTGTTTTTATACGCACTATCTAATTTGATCCTAGCAATAACTGTAATATAAGGATGATTCTAAATCTCACTACTGTCCCTTTGAGGGAACTGAGGCACAGAGTGGCGATGACTTGCCCAAAGTCACTCGGCTTGTCCATAGTGGGACCAGGTCTATTATCTCACAGTATCACACTCTGTGTGTGTGTGTGTGTGTGTGTGTGTGTGTGTTTGTGTGTATTCTTATTATGTACATTAAAATATTGTGAGGCAGTGACCAAATCAGATGACAAGATAGATACTTTTTATAATAGCATAGGTTGGGGAAGGTGATGACCAAATGGAACTAATTCTAATGAATACCCATCAGTAAGTGGAAATGTTTAGTTTTATACCAGTCTCTACAATATGCTGCTGTCCTCAAAGGGATTCAGAAAGATATTTTTTTCAGATTTCTGTCTTCCCAGATTTTAAAGGATGTATTCTCTTTTGTAAAATGTTTTATTATTTATTTTTGAGAGAGAGAGAGAGAGAATGAGTGGAGAAGAAGCAGAGAGAGAAGGAGACACAGAATCCGAAGCAGGCTCCAGGCTCCGAGCTGTCAGCAAAGAGCCCGACGCAGGGTTTGAACCCACCAACTGAGATCGTGACCTGAGCAGAAGTCGGACGCTTAACTGACTGAGCCACCCACGCACCCTGAAAGGATGCCTTATTTATAGGAACAGAGGACTGAGCGGGAAGAAGAGGAGAAGGAGGCTACTGGTCTGGAACTTTCACTGTGAGCCGGATGCCATGGCTTCTGCTTTTCGTGTCAACCTCCCAACAACTCTGTGGCGTCCTTGTCTTCCTGGAGCCGAGGAGGTCCTCGGGCGGGGTGCTTTCAGCACGAAACCCAGGAAGATGTGCTCAGCTACCTGAGGTAAGTATTATGAGTTGCACTGAATGGATGTGGAACCAGAGGCTTGGTGGAATGAGGGTAATTGCCCCCCAAAGTGGATGGTTCTTAGGAGACGTTCGTACCTGTAAACAAAGCAATATTGCAGTCGTTTCCTCCATGAAATCCATATTTTAAGTTCATGTCTGCTGGAAATGAATACTCTGCATTGGAAACACAAAATTCAGGGTCAGTGTTAGACAAAGAAGGCTTGGTTTAAACATACATTTAATTGAAACAAGAACGTTGGCACCGTTCAGGACCCGCCTTTCAATTACAGTCTTACAATTTAATGTTTTTTGTTTTTGTTTTTTTATTTATTTCTAGGCGGGAGAGAGAGAGAGACAGCGTGAGCAGGGGAGGGTCAGAGAGAGAGGGAGTCACAGACTCTGAAACAGGCTCCAGGCTCCGAGCTGGCAGTCAGCACAGAGCCCGACGCGGGGCTCGAACCCACGAACCGCGAGATCATGACCTGAGCGAAAGTCGGACGCTTAACCGACTAAGCCACCCAGGCGCCCCTGCAGTCTTACAATTTAAAAGACATGGATAAGATGCTATAGGAAGACATAATGTGAGGGTTTTAAACTTTAAAAGGAGAAGGGCTAAGAATGGGTAAAACTGAAAATGTATAAGGAAATGATAAAAAGTTTTTTTTTAATAATGGCCTTAAAATTGCGGGTTGAACAAAAGTTCGCAGGATGGCAAACCTCGTTAACGGTCACCGGCAAATCTAAAGCAAATTCGGGGAATGGTTACCAGGAAGGGGGAGCTCCGGAACTGAGGGGTGACTGGCAAATGAACAGGTGTGCAGGAGAGGAGGCTGATGGGAAATGACGGAGCCCTGGGACCTGGCGGCCTGCCTGTTTGAGAACGGAAGCTACATGGAAGGCTGGGTTTGGTTTTCAAACTGTTTTCTTCACTAAAGTTCTGTTTGCATGGCTGCCTAGGCACCGATCCTATCTCCGCTTAGGAAACTAACAGGGCACCGAACTCAAAATGTCACGGTGCATAGAGTCTGAAGTCCCTGACATGGAGGTCACAGCCAAAGCCCACGCTCTGTTTAAGGGGGGCGGGGGGGGGGGGGCTGGGCACACATTTAAANTAGTGTTTAAGTACGAACGCTAACCACAGGGTCGCTGGCAATGCTGCCGCCAGGAGTCAGCAAGTGTCTGGAACCTCAGTAGCTCTGACAGAGTAGTCTGGGCACTTGGGGAATTTATACAAAACCTATTTTCTGAAGAAATTCACATAAGTGACAGGAAACTGTCAATTTATAGCAGAAATTGACCTATTTATAAACCCCAAAATGTATCTAAACCTAAGAAGGGCTTCAATAATACATGAATTAATAAAAGAAGCCTTATGGGTAAGAAGCGCTTTTTAGACCTGTTTCAACATGAGATCATTGAATACACAAAATAAGAGTAAACTAATGTCCCCTTAATGTTTCCTTGTTTCCTTTAGAATTGTGGATAAGGCTGTGACTCCTCATAATTTGATGGATAAACTAAGCCTCCATTTCTTTCCCCAAAGTGATTCTGGCAGAAGCCTAAGTATCATTGAACTTTTAAAATACAGACACTCCCTTAACCTGATTAAGGGTTGTTAATTCGGTTATGTGCAATATCCTTTCCTTTCCGATCAGCCTCAAGCCTGGAGATTTCCATTCCCTCTGTGATGTTTCTGGCATTTTCTTTACCTGTCATCTCTCTAGAGAGCTCCTGTCAGTTTTCTTCATCCTCTGTCAGAAAATGGAGCCAACCTCCTCTCCTCTAATTGTGTACTCAACAGAATCTCATACAAGACTGTAAACACCTCATGTCCTTGCTTTCAAACAATTACTCCATAAATTACCAAATGTTTGTGTTACCACTCTTGGCATGGTGAAAGCACTCCATAAATATCCGTTGACTGTTTTCTTATTGAATACAAGAAGTGTTCTTCTTATAAAATGTCCCCTTAGCAGCTTGAGAAGCTGAGCAGACGTGTATTGGTGGGGTCTACTCCACCTGGTAATATGAAACAATAAGGGGCGTGGCTTTTCTGTGGAAGGACCCACTGGATGTGGGATGGCCCGAAACCGGTAACATGTTAATATCACTCCTGAAACAAACACATGGATTGTAGACGAAGCTGCATAAACAAACGATCACGTTCTTAGTGGACTCCCTATGTGAGTTTAGTTTTACGCTTGCACATAACTATCACACGCATATTTCTTCTAAGTATCCTCCTCTTATTTTTTTTAATTTGGGAGGGGAGGGGCAGAGGGAGAGAGAGGGAGACTCTTAAGCAGGTTCCACGCTCAGTGCAGAGCCTGATGCAGAGCTCGATCCCACGACCCTGGGCTCATGACCTGTGCTGAAATCAAGAGGTGGATGCTCAACCGAGTGAGCCAGCCAGGTGCCCCATCTTCCTCTTATTTTAATTCCCTCCTTCAAATTCAAAGAGGATAGCCTAACGCCATTTACAGACTGCTTGGACAGAGCAGTGACTTTCTTAAGGAGCTCTGTGTAACATGACACCCCATATCACTAACGAAATGAGGGAATCAGACGAAGGTATGTCAGGCACAGGGTGATCTGGTTTTCTCAGGACACTGAGCTCCTTAACAAAACCCTCTGGACTCAGTGAGCACCATGGTCTCTTAATGGAGTCCCAGATGAAGAGTCCCCTGGGACGCATCTTGTTCGCAGTTTCACGTTCACAGTGTTTTATAAGTAAAACTATTCATAAAGAAGACAGTGCACTGGGGACATCCTAGGCATCTGTCACTCCTACTGCTGCAATAAATGAAAAGATAAAATAGGAAGGAAAAAAGGAGAGTAAAGCACAGTTCAAGTTTTCCTTCCCGGCTTCTCAGCCATCATCCCTGGCTGGGCACTCGGTGCTCTCATGTGTCTGGTGCTTCGTTACTTGTTAGTATTTGCAGAGATCCTACACTTAGCATCTGCGTTACACTTAGCATCTGTCCATTGTTAGCTGCTTCGTAGCGCATGTGTTCTCTGCCTCCTGATTAAATCTTGAGTCCAGGTTAGGTTAAAACTGAGAATCGGTTCTCTGCCGCTCTTTCTTGTTTTTGGTTTTGCGTTTGGTCCATGTTGCTGGTTGTCCTTAGGGCTCAAAAATGATGCTTGGACTAGTCCCATGAGATTGTTACTGCAGATATTCTATTCAGTGCCGGCTCATCATTTCCTATCATCAGGGTAGATTTTTCCTCTTTTACCCCTTTCTCTTTTTCTTCACCTGAAGTTTTACTCGCCTCCGGAGAAGAGATCAGGCGCTAATTTATTATTTTTTGTACTCTATTAGGACATAAAAAAATATCTCCAAATTCCCCCAGAACTTTGTCCATTAAATCCAGACATTCCTCCTGCTCCTTACCCTGCTGGGAGAGCCTTGGCCTCCTTTATAATTTCCAACTTTTGTTTTCAGTTTCTTGGAGACTTTTCTGAAGCTGCCAAACAATCACACAACAGAAATGTGGGGAGTACATGAACCACTTCATTACTAAACCTCCTGCTTTTAGTTTTACTTCTGAAACCTTTATCTTTATTATACCTAATTATCAAATTTAACATGCCTTCAAAATGAGAAAGGCTGCAGAGAAAACAACATTTTAGAAAAGTCTGTTTTCTGCCTTCATTTGGTTTCTAAGAAGCTGCAGTGACGGCAAACTTATCTTTGTTAGCTAGTAACAAATGGGAAGGAATGGGAGACAGTCAAAAAAAAGGTAGAGAAATTCCAAAACAGAGAGATCTAAGCAGGTGGGCATATTTCCTCGGAAAGGGAGAAGGATAAAGACATATAGCTTGCAATTATGTGGGAGCAAGAAAGAAAAAGAGCATATGCCAAATAATAAAAGGAAGAGAGAAAGGTGATGAGGAGGTGAAAGAGACATCTGGTGGAGAAGAGCCGGTGTGTAAGCCTAGCAGCTGAGATCTGGGGCTTGGAGGGGGGTGAGGGTGATGGGCGGATGGAGAGGGAAGGGCACAGGGCGGAGGGTGGAGGAGGGACTTGGGAGGGAGGGAGGGAAAGGAAGAGAGGGAAAGAGACGGAGGAGAAGAGAGAGAGAGGGTAGGAGAGGCGAGGAGAAGTCGAGACGGGGAGGTTCTGGAAACCTACTTGTGGTCCCATCAGGTGTTGGTTGCATTCTACCCGCTGTATCGTTACCGACCAGTGTGGGACATAAACAAATGTTTAAAGTTCAGTTGAACAAGCTCCTCATTAGTGTTTAATTAGCCGAGTTGGAAGTTGACTGATGTTTCAATCAGAGAAAGTTTCTGCACCTGCTATTGGGACGGCCTTATCTTACGCTAGAACATTCCAATCTGTGTGATGCAATTGCGCTTGAGAGGAAGATTTAGTAGCCATCAGTTGCAATGGAAATATTGTTTCTTACAGTCCGGTCAAACCTCAAATCTAAAAATGACATGGCATATTTAAGGAGGGCACTAGAAGATTTTAAATTCATGCACCCTTTTAGAATTGCTATTTGAGATTTGAACATTCAGATGCTAATAATAAAAGCTTTAGTAAAAATCATCGTAGTGTTAAGGACTTCGTGAGGTCCCTCTCTCTCTCTCTCTCTCGCAGATCATTCTTGCATTGGAATCATTGGCTTAGCTGATGTAAAGAGCACTGTGTGATTTAAATCAAGACACGGTGTCATGACTAAGTGCCTCCACGTGCGGTGAGACTACCTGGCTTTGGAGTCCAGCCTCACCATCGGCTGATCCTTTCGATGAAGGGACTTCACACTGTGATGGAAAAGGGGGAACATACTTGGGATTTTTGCACGTTGCTCACCATGGGTATATCCTTGGTTTTTCACTTTTAGGCCACGGCACTACTTGCCATGTATGTTTGTTATAGGCCTGGATACTTCCGGAGCACAGGATGCCGGGGCCTCTGTGGCTGTTAAAGCCTGTCTTACTCGTCTTCTTAGTCTTGTGACAACACTGTTCGTGAAGCAGGACAAGTGTTTTTATCCCGTATTATCTGCTTTACAGATCAAAAACCAAGCTGAAGATATTGTTACGCACTTAAGCCTCAGCCAGGTTTCTGACATCTGGGTCACATTGCATCGGGGAAGCTTCTGGTGTTAAGTCTGAATCCTCCTTTTGTGATGAAACCAAGTGCTCTAATCTATGAAGGAGAAGATAAGGCAACTTCACTGGGTTGCCAGAGAGTGGAAGGAGATGACCCAGCAAGGGCCTAGCCCCATGTCTGGCATCTTTAAGGTGGACAAAACCACTAGCTACTTCTATTTCCGGAACATCGCTCTGCCTTTAACTAAAGGTGCCATCTTTTATTAATAGCATTTACTGGTATTTTTCCTAATCACTCTAGTCATAAGACTTCTTCGTTGGGGTTGCATAAAGCTGAGAAGAGAACAAAGAAGAAAATGAAAACCACCCTTAATTTTACCACTCACAGACACCCATTAACAGTTTGGCATTGTGGTGTGTATCCTTCTAATTTATATAATGTGCAAGTGTGTGTGCACATGCACAGGGCTGACTTCATGGGGGTGCGGTCTGGGTAGTTGCATGGAGTCCCCGCATTTATTTGTTTGTTTGTTTTTTTGTTTATTTTTGCAGTGTTTATTTTATTCTTGAGAGAGTGCAAGGGGGGAGGGGCAGAGAGAGGAGGGGCAGAGCTCCTGATGTGGGTGGGGCGCAGACTCACCGACAGTGAGATCATGACCTGAGCCTAAGTCGGTCGCTTAATGGACTGAGCCACCCAGGCACCCCTAGAGTCAATTAGAAGGGCCCGGTGCTTGATTTAATGCTTTCTGTCAGCTTCAAGGATTTCAGCTTGAAA
>NW_027533270.1:882728-890594 GCF_008692635.1 Crocuta crocuta
ATGTTTTATTTATTTTTGAGAGAGAGATAGAGACAGCATGAGCAGGGGAGGGTCAGAGAAAGAGGGAGACACAGAATTAGAAGCAGGCTCCAGGCTCTGAGCTAGCTGTCAGCACAGAGCCCGACGTAGGGCTCGAACCCACGAGCCGAAGTCAGACATTCAACCAACTGAGCCACCCAGTTGTCCCTCAGCTTGAAATTCTTAATACACTTATATGAGGGTCCCCCCACATTTTCATTTTGCACTCAGCCCCGTAAATGATGTAGCCGGTCCATGCTCACATTAGGATTCAAACAAAACTATAATGATGCTTGAATCAAAATTGGTATATATAGTATTCTGTGACCTGCCTTTTGCACCTAATAAACCATATTCATTTTCCCATGTCACAGAATGTTTTTCTACAATATGATTTGCAAGGCCGTGTGGTGTTCTACTGTATAGACCAGTGGGATCCCGATGTTCACAGTTCACATACTTCACAGTACTACTGGGCTCGGTTTAGCCAGAATCCATCATAAGCCCTGAGGGGACATCAGAGCACCTTACTGAAAATGAAGAACTTCAAGAATTTCTAAGCAGGCAGTCATGTGAAAACAATTCTCACACTATTAATTCTCAAAAATGCTGTCTTGCAAAGTGTGTGAAGGGTCCATTTTACCTACTGGGGGTATGAGTGGTAGAAAGGACCTTGCTACTTTAGTGGACTTCCTGGATGGGCACCATTAAATGATGTCCTAGGAAGGTCAAGGGAAATCTTCTGGCCCTTCTGTCATGGACATAGGATTTTGCTCGCTTTTCTGAAGCATACACTAACGGAAGGAGGGGTGACGAATTTATAACTGACCTAACACTAAAACCTAACCTGAAGTACCCTCACAAGGAGGGGAGTGTAATACTTTATTCTGAATAAAAATTCCTATGCTTGGTAATAACCGTGATAATGTGCCTATTTTAAAAAATTGTTTAATAGGAGGAGAAATCTCTTTTCTTCCCCACCTGAGCAGCATAAAATGGCAGAAGGAGAACATGTGAAAAATGAGCCCAATAAAAGATTCTCTAATTGCAGGAGAGAGGTTCAAAAGTGTTTTTGCAAATCAAAGAGAGCATCTGGGATTAGATCTCCAAATGAAGACTGGAGCCTGACATCTTTATCGCAGCTTAAAAAGTGGTCATGTGATCAAGGGAAGAGAATAGAATCTTGATTGTAGTAAATGTAAAATTGGCCTGACTAGAAATTGTAAGTTTAGCAGAAAGGTGATGGAAATGACACTGGAGCTTGGCAAGGCTCTCAGAATGTACATTCAATGAATAATATCCATCCCAATTTCATGGCTTTAAGAGCTCACAGAATTGTCAAATATACATGTGCAGTTCCTTTAAAAAGCTGCGCTTCTTATCTAGGTTTGGTTTGGAGAATCTCGTTACATCTCAGGTAAGCCAACTATATCGATCGATGGCAAATGTGATCAGTTTTCAGTAATAGGCCCCTTGTCTCTTCAGGAAACTTGCTAAACTGAAGCCAGTAATAGTATCCAATGTCCAAACTGTGAGGGTTCAGGTCTCATTGGGCATCATTTCCGAGTGTTTGTCCCAGACGTCCGCTAACACAGAAGAGTAATCCCTTTCCTGCCACTCATCCTCTGAGTGACTAAAGGGGATTCTTTTTAAAAATTAAAAAAAAAAATTATTTATTATTGAGAGACAGAGAGATGGAGCATGAGTGGGGGACGGGCAGAGAGATTGGTGGATGGGCAGAGACACAATTTGAAGCAGGTTCCAGGCTCTGAGCTGTCAGCACAGAGCCCGAGGTGGGGCTCAAACTCACCAACCGTGAGATCATGACTGAGCCGAAGTCGGACGCTCAACCGACTGAGCCACCCAGGCATGCCTAAAGTGGACTCTTGAGGCAGTTTATGGGATATAAGCATTTTTGGAGAATTTGTGATATGAGAATTAATGTTGCATATCTACTTGCTTAGATTGGGTATTTTTGATACATAAACGACTTCCCATGCGTTCTATACTAGTGGTGTTGACTTGTTGTTTAACTAAACTATAAAAATTCCTGGTTTCTGTTCATCTAACTTAGCACAATATAGTAACTTGAAGATGGAGAAAGAGCTGAATCTAGACATGCAATGCATGATGAATGCCACATTCTAGGACATGACAGGGAGCAGGCAGGAGACTGGCTTGAGGTGATCTTTTATGTATGGCCCGTTACAGAGAGGACACGAGTGACAGCTCCTTAGGAGTGCCCGTCACAGAGAGGGAGTTCCCTGCTGCCCCGGAGAACCTGAGCTTCCATACTTATTACATGTGGTGCCACGGCATGGTCGCGTGCTGTCTGTCCACACTACTTAGCCTTCAGTGGTGACTCTCTCTGGCTGGAGGCTTTGGATTTTGCTGTAAGAAACAAAGATCCAGTCTACAGCTACTGGAAGGGAGGAAGGAAGTGGATAGGTAGAGAATCCATACCCACAGTTCCAGAAGGCAACCAATGGGCTGTAGGTTAAGGTACTGAAGTTTGAAAGTGCAACCCAAAGGAACGCTATCTGCGTATGTGAGAGAAATGTGTGTCTCGTGAAATAATACGAGTGCTCGGTGTTAAATAATTTGAAATAATCATTAAATAATTTTGTTAAATAATTTTATATTGAATAATTTTTGGCTAGGCTGAACAATCTTATACATAAGTGCGGCGGCCACCTCTGGTTAGTTTTTACTTATTCTGCCCGTGGGACTAATGTAGCACAATTCACTCTAGGTTTTAGATATCACCTACCTACCAGCACCAGTTAGGCAGTTGAGCTGGAGTAGATACTTTGGGAGAACCAGAGTCAATAAAACACTGAGGAAAAATACTACACCTGAACTCTCAGGAAATCCAAAGTGTGAAAATGCTAACCTCTTCTATACATGGTGCTGGGGAAACTGAACGTTCCCCAGCTAAAGAATAAACCTGGACCCCCTCTTACAACACTCCCCAAAATTAATTTGAAGTCAAGTAAAGATTTAAATTTAAGACCCCAAACTGTGAAATTCCTAGAGGGAAGCACAGAGAAGATGCTCCTTGACGTTGGTCTTGACGATGACTTTTTTGGATATGGCACCAAGAGAAGAGGCAGCAAAACCAAAACCAGCAAGTGGGACCGCGTCGAACTACAAGGCTTCTGCATGGTAAAGAAAGCAATCATCAACATGAAAGAGCAACCTACAGAACAGGAAGAAAATTGTAAACCTCGTATCTGATAAGAGGTTAATATCCAGCATATATGAGGAACTTGTACAGCTCAATAGCCAAAAAAAAAAGAAAGAAAGAAAGAAAGAAAGAAAGAAAAGAATAACCCAAATACAAACAGGCAAAGGACTTGAATACACATTTTTCCAAGAAGACATACAACAATTACATGGAAAGGGGTTCACCATCACTAATCACCAGGAAAATGCAATTTTAAGCCACAATGAGATATCACCTCACATCTGTTAGGCACCGGCAAGAATTTATGAAAAAGCACACCCTTGTGTGCTGTTGGTGGGAATGTAAATAGGTGCAGCCACTATGGAAAAGAGTATGGAGGCTCACCAAGAAATTAAAACTAGGGGCGCCTGGGTGGCTCAGTGGGCTAAGCAACCAACTTCTAGCTCAGGTCATGATCTCACCGTTCGTGAGTTGAAGCCCTGTGTCGGGCTCTGTGCTGACAGCTCAGAGCCTGGAGTCTGCTTCAGATTCTGTGTCTCCCTCTCTCTCTGCTCCTCCCCTGCTTGCACTCTGTCTCTGTCTCTCTTAAAAATAAATAAACATTTGGGGTGCCTGGGTGGCTTAGTTGGTTAAGCGTCCGACTTTCGCTTAGGTCATGATCTCGCGGTTCGTGGGTTCGAGCCCCGCGTCGGGCTCTGTGCTGACTGCCAGCTCAGAGCCTGGAGCCTGTTTCAGTCTGTGACTCCCTCTCTCTCTGACCCTCCCCTGCTCCCGCGTCGGCCTCTGCTCTGACTGCCAGCTCAGAGCCTGGAGCCTGTTTCAGTCTGTGACTCCCTCTCTCTCTGACCCTCCCCTGCTCACACTGTCTCTCTCTCTGTCTCCTAGAAATAAATAAACATTTAAAAATAAATAAATAAATAAATAAACATTTAAAAAAGAAATTAAAAATAGAAGTACTATATGATCCCATTTCTGGTATATATCTGAAGGAAATGAAATCACTATCTTGAAGGAATATCTGCACCCCCGTATTCATTGCAGCATTATTCACAATAGCCAAGATATTGAACCAACCCAAGTGTCCAGTGTCCACTGATGGATGAATGGATAAAGGTCATCTTGTCCATCTCCCCTCCCCACCCCACAGTAGAATATTATTCAGCCACAAGAAAGAAGGAATCTTGCCATATGCAAATACATGAATGAACCTGGAGGGCGTTTTGCTAAATGAAGTAAGCCAGTAAGCCAAAGACAAATATTGTATGATCTTACTTATGTGTAGAATCGAAAAAAGCTTAACTTATAGAAACAGAGAGTAGACTGGTGATATCCAGGGGCTGGAGCCTGGGGGGATAAAGGGAAGAGGTTGGCCAAAGGGTGCAAATTTTCAGTTATGAGATGAAGCAGTTCTGGGAATCTAATGTAGAACATGGTGACACTATTGTGTACTTGAAAGTCGTTAACACAGTAGATCTTGAATGTTCTCACCACACACAAAAACGCGGTAACTGTGTGAGGTGATGGATGTGTTAACTAACCTCGTTTTGGTAATCATTCCGCTACATGTCCTTGTATCAAATCTCATTGTACACTTGAAACTTGCATCACGCTATCTGTCAGTTGTATCTCAATAAATCTGAGTGGAACAAAGGAATCCAATGTGTGAAAACATTATGCAGCAAAGCAAGCTGGGCTCAGATGTGCACTCTCCGCTCAACAAGCAAATCTCGAGTGTGCAAACGAATACCAAAACTAGTTTGCAACGCTGTCTCTTTTGAGATACTTCCATAGTTCAGCCCATTCGTGGGAGAAAATGCAAGAGGAAGATAAGTTTCATGGAAGATGAGCTGTGGAGTAAAAATCCTAACTAAATATGTAGATAGATACAAGAATAACTCCATGAAAAGCAGTTTACAGTCCAAACACCAAAGAACTAGAGCCAGTAGAGCCATTTAAAGACATCTTAAAATAAGTATATTTACAAGTTTCATACACAAAGAAAATGACACCTTTTTTGTGCATTGGAACAGGAAGCTAGGAAGTGTGTACCAAAAGATATGAATAGTAATCGAGTAGAAATTCTAGAGATTAAGAAAAGTAGTTGATGTGAGTCTCAATAGATTGGTTGAATATTACACCTGACACAACTGAACAGATCATTAATGGACTGGAAGATAAAATAGAAGAAGTNAAAAAAAAGAGAGAAAATGAGAACATGCTGCTACAAAAAGAGAGAGAATAGAGAGGATATCTAAGAGGAAATATTCAAAGACGTTATGGCTGAGAATATTCCAGAAATGAGAATTTGGGAGGCGGCATGTGTCCTTAGATTGAAAAGGTTCACAGTGTCAAGTTCAGTTAAAAAACCTGCCCTGAGTACGTTGCAATGGACCAATATGAAGAGAAAACACAAAGAGCATCAAGATAGAATTTAACGTAGAAAGGAACAATCTTCTCTGATTGAGACTAGTTTTCCCAGTGTTTTCTTATTTAGAGCTTCTCCTTCCTCTGAATGTTCCATCTGCTTTTTGGGAGTCCTAGGACAGAAAGAACACAGAAATCTTTTGATCAGAGATTTTATTTCTCCGTGACCCACCTCATGACTACGGAATCACGCCATGTCTGAGCTGGATTTAAGAGGGACACTTTCACAAAAGCGTGTTTCTGGTGCAAAGCTGAAATGCTCCAGCATCTTATCCAGTCTTCTCCTGGCAACTCTCCACTCCCACCAAAATGTGGTAAAAACGGCAGGATAAGATTCCTGCTTGTATTTTACCAACACTGTTGAGTGTTTCGAAATACTGAAGTTTCCGCTACCATCCGTGGGTTGTCATTATACCTTGAAAATATCAGATTACCTAAATTTGTATATGAATTTCCCTCTCTATATCAGAGATAACAGCTATCAGATGGATTTAAGAAACAGCAAATTTAATCATCCACAATTTGCTAGGAATGACATGAACAGATAAGTCAGCTTGCAAATTTGTGGCTAGCGTCAATTGGTTTGCCTTGAGGAAGCGGGCTGGGGGGCCAAGGACCAGTGCAAAAGGGCTCTGCCCCATAGATCCCCTTGATTAACGTTAGGCCTCTGCAGTCTTAATAAATTCGCACTCTTGAACATCATGAAAAGTTAAATATTTATCTGCCTTTTCTTCCGAGTTTTCATGGCTTCTGTATTTTACATTTAGCTCTTTAATCCATTTGAAATTTACCTTGGCATTTGATTTGAGGTGAGGATTTACTTAAGTGATTTCCAAATAGTTATCTTCTCGTCCTGACACGTTAGAGGACTATTTCTTTTCGACTGGTTTGTAGTAATTGATTTTTAATGTGTTGAGTTTGTTTTTGTCCTAACGTCTGCTTCGGGGCAATCTAATCTGTTCAAGCAATCTGTTGACTCTTTTAATGCCTGTGACTTGTAGTTCATTTTAATATCTGCTCGAACAGATCTTCCTGCAATATCTCTTTTTGAAATGTTCTTAACTATTACAGGTATCAGCTGTTTATTTTTCCAGATGAACATCGGAATATAATTTTAAGTCTGTTTTTCCTATATTTTGCTTTACAGTGATGAACTACTTTTAAAGAATGGGTATATTTAGAACATTTGATATCCTTATCCAAGAGATATTAAACATATCAACTGATCTGCAGTTATAATATTTTCTTTAGAAGATCTTTCTTTTCTCTTTTTCGTTTTCTTCACTTAGGTCAATTGGCTTCCTTAGGGGCATTTCTAGATATCTCAGTTCTTTTGTTTCTATGATACATGTAATTTCCTATTTAATTAGTCAACTTCCAATTTTATTTTCTGAATGATTATTGCCTTATGCCCTGACTAAACTAAGAAAACTGTAAACATTCTTATTTGATTTTGTTTTATTATCCTTCGGTCATTTCTGGTATCTATTCCTGGTAGATCATTAGCTCATCTTAAATTTTAGACATGATTTTTGCCAATTCTGTTATTCAGAGCATAAAGGTCACGGCTGTTACTTCTTCATGGTGGAATGTAACTTTTATCCATAAATTATGTCTTGACTTCGTAGAGAAAACTTAGGTCACAACCTTTTTCCCTCAGAGCTCTGTAGACATTTTTTCACTTTCTTCCAGTGCTCAAGATTGCAGAGCAGAAGTCTGAGGCCAGACTGGTTTTTGTTCCTTTGTAAGTTGCCTGGTTTTTCTGCTGAGCTGGAAGTGGGATATTGTTTCCTTTGTCCGTGCAATTCAAAAATGTCACCAGCATGAGTCCAGATGTTGTTTGTTCTTTAAGTGAATTGAAGTGTTCATTACCTTTAAGTGAAATGCAGCGGACCTTTTTGATCAACACATATTATAGCTCAGGAAATTTCTCTTCTATGATACTTTCGATTATGGTTTCAGCTCTATTTATTTTGGTTTCTTCCTCAGGATTGCCAATTACCTACAGATTGAATCTTTACTTTCTCTTCTCCTATCCGTCTTCTCTCATCATTCCCATCTCTTTTTCCTTGTTCCATATAGTGTGGGTGTAAAACGTGCTTGGGGAATTCAAGGTCTGGCAAAGAGTAAGGGATCAGCCAATGATAGCTGTATAATTAGTACTATTTTCACAGCCTTCTTTCACTCAGCGCTCATGCAGTAAATGAAGTTGCTCATGCGTCCCATTGGTGTGGAGG
>NW_027533270.1:890653-893896 GCF_008692635.1 Crocuta crocuta
GGATTTAGAACATTTAGCAGCCAGTTGACCCTCATAATAACTCTCGGAGGTGAGAATATTACTATCCCTACTTTACAAATGGAGAAACTGATGTTCAGAAAGGTTAGGCCATTGGCCTGAGATGATATAGTTGGGTAGTGGTGGATCGGGGCAGGAGATATCATCCTAGGGTGAATTTCCAGGTCACCCCTCCTTCTTAGGGCAGCACTGCTCCCTGGTTTCTATCCCCTTTAGAATACACAATCCTCCAGAGAGCATCAGCTGTGGAATTTCACATTGAGGGGATTTGCACTCCCAGGAAGCAACAGATCATTATTTATCACGTTTTTCTTGGTTTAGACAGACGTCATGGCATTTTCTTTTCTTCCAACAGATATTCTAATCACTTGAGCCCCTTTAAGCAATTGAAGCAATTGTAATCGCAGATGTCCTTGATTCTTCCTGCCATTCTCATTTCCCAAAATAGAATCCTTGCACAGGATTCCTCACGAAATTGTACAGTGGAGCCTTTGTGTTTTAAAATCCTTATTATTTGAAAATAGCTTTATCTGCAAACTGTATTACCAAAAAAAGGAAAAAGGAAAAAGAAATACCTTACTGCAGATTTTTGACACATCTCGTCCTTTAGAAAAACTTTCCTCACACACTAAATGGAAGTTGTCCTTAACTCTGAAACTCAGTATTTCATACTCATTGGTATGAATATGATTATGCGTTTAGGATCTTGGAAAAGCAGATCCTTTATTACTTGTTAAGGATTGAGGCATTGAATTTCTGAAATCTGAAATCTGGATATTGTATGGTGAATTTGTAATGAAAGGTACCTATTGATCTGGGTCTTGATCGATCTGTATCTCAGTATCTCTGTATCTTAGGCTTGTGTTGCCTTGTTGGTCATGGGCCCTGCACATACACATGCGTGTGAGTGTGAGAGCACACGCGCACGCGCGCACACACACACACACACACACCCCCCCCCCCCNCTGGAGTAACTGAGATGAGACAAAAAGTCATCTTGTTTGGGAGATTTTATTCCCCCTTCGAAGGCAGAAGACCTTCTGGAGAGAGCTCTGCGAAAGTTCTTGGTCATCTGGAGTACACGCCATACTCTTCCTCCATAACCAGCCACGGGAGTCGAGAGTTTGGCTCTATGCCCCTTTTGGGGTGATACCTTCCTTCTCACACCCTGTGGTCTATAGCCCCACCAAGTACATTATCCCCATTTTGAAATCTCACATACTTTGAGGTGTCAAGATCAGGTTATAATATTTGAAGATCCCTAAATGACTAAACTGTGCATATAAGAGGGGCTGATCCTTTCTCAGAGAGATATTAAGAGCCTAGAGGTGGGAAAGGGCGAAATCGAGGCAAAGGCATTCTGAGGCGGTTTTATGGCCCACAGAAGGCACAAAGCCAACTTATTAGGCAAATATCAGGCCATAAAAGGCAATTCTGTTTACATCGGGGAGATGAAGCCACCTTCCAGGTTTAGGCTCAAAGGGAGGGCCAAGAAATTTCTCAGCCCCTGTGTCCTTCTGTTCATTCCAATCCCAAGGTAGCTTTCATCAAGTTAATTTTAATTTGCTGTGGCATTTCACTTCTTCGATCTTAATATACAATAAATAACAACACCTGTATATGCAAGTACATATATAGATATTTTCAAATAAAGATTTTGAGCGTCTGCTTAAGTGTCAAGTTCTAGGTCAGGTTACCTAAGAATCAGAGACCTGTCCTGTGTACACCTTCCTGTTTCATGCTGGAGGACAGCAGCATACGCCACCCTGAAATATACCACTGTGGCATGTGGAGCTGAAAGCAATTAAGGCCCAGCGGACTCGGGAAAAGCCCTTTACGTCCCCATCACTGCCGGCAAGAACTTCGAAAGGGCACCTGTACCACACGAGAGCTACTGCCAGAGCTTTTCACCTCAGAGACCTCTCCCTGCGGCACGAAAGACATTTGCTTATCAGACATTTGCTCCCCCTTTCTTCCTATGAATTGCTGTCCTCCCTTTCCTGGCCCAGACCCTTATTTCTTCCCTTAACTCTGGATGCTAGCGAAGCCTCAAGTTCCTGGCTGCCTTTGGGTCTCATATCTTTGTGGGGCTCCCATACATCTGTAATTAAATTTGTTTTTTGGTCTTGTTGATTCACTTTTTGTGTGACTGGGGTGGGAGCTCTCAGCCAAGAAACTAGAAGGATAGAGGGGAAATTATTTTCCTCCCCTACTGTGCTTTGTCTTTTCCTTTATTCATTTCCCTCTATTCATGTGCTTTCTTTAGTAAATTTTAAAAAAAAATTCTTTTAAATTTTTTTTAAAATTTAAATTCTAGTTAGTTAACATATAGTGTAATATGGTTTCAGGCGTAGAATTTAGTGGTTCAGCACTTCCATAGAACACCCAGTGCTCATCCCAACCAGTGCCCTCCTCAATGCCCGTCTCCCCATTTAGCTTCTCCCCTGCCCCACCTCCCCTCCAGCAACCCTCATTTAATTCTCTGTAAGAGTCTCTTAGAGTTTGCCTCCCTTTCTGTTTTTATCTTCTTTTTCCTTCTCTTCCCCTATGTGCATCTGTTGTGTTTCTTAACTTCCGCATATGAATGAAATCATATATTTGTCTTTCTCTGACTGAGTTGTTTAGAATTAAAAATTTTTTTTAACATTTGTTTATTTTTGAGAGAGAGAGAAAGAGAGAATGATAGCCTGATGCGGGGCTCAAACCCATGAACAATGAGATCACGACCTGAGCCAAAGTCGGATGGTAAACTGACTGAGCCCCCCAGGTGCCCCGACTGACTTATTTTGGTTGGCATAATACACTCTAGTTCCATCCACATTTTACAAATGGCAAGATTTCATTCTTTTTCATCGCCAAGTAGTATTCCAATGTGTGTGCGTGTGTGTGTGTGTGTGTGTGTGTGTAATTCTTTATCCACTCATCCATTGATGGACATTTGGGCTCTTTCCATACTTTGGCTCTTGTCAATAGCACTGCTATAAACATTGGGGTGCAATTGCTGGGTCGTAGCATAGTTCTATTTTTAATTTTTGGAGGAACCTCCACACTGTTTTCCAGAGTGGCCATACCAGTTTGCTTTCCCACCAACAGTGCAAAAGGGTTCCCTTTTCTCCCCATCTTTGCCAACATTTGTTGTTTCCTGAGTTGTTCATTTTAGTAAAGTTTAAAAAAAACTCCCAGCCTGTATCAGTTCTGCTGAGGTGTCTCGGCTCTATTCATGTT
>NW_027533270.1:894103-902387 GCF_008692635.1 Crocuta crocuta
CTTTCAAGTAAACAGACCTCAAGGCCAGTTTTGCTGGGTGAACTGGGGGAGTTCCCGGGCCCTGGGGCCTCATCCCAGCCAGACCCAAAGGAGTCACTGAGGGTTCTTGGTCTGGTTACAAGAAGGAATTCAAGGACAGACATGCCAAACAGCAGATGAGTAAGAGAAGTGTGAGAGTTTATTAAAGGAAAAAGTGCACTCTCAAGATGTGATAGCAGGCATGTGTGAGTGAGTGAGAGAGAGAGGCGAGTGAACCAGATAAAGAGAGAAAGAGAGGAAGAGGGAGAGAGAAAGACAGAGAGAGAGAGAGGGACAGAGAGGAGAGAGAATGAGTGTGAGCTGCGTACCACACCTGCACACCTTGGTGGTTGGGTTTCTATCTTTTATAGACAGTCGTTAACTAGGGGGCAGAGTATTCATTACTCGGGGCAGAAAATAGGGTTTCGTGCTTTTTCTTTCCCATTTGGTCAGGGGGTTGCTGTCACGGCACCCGCCACTTTGGTTGGTTTGGACACTCTGTCTGGTTTGATCCGGCTTCTTGTGGAGCGCTTCGAGGACAGGCCTCTGTCCTTCCCAGTAGCTGGCCGTGACTTCCTTGTCGCTGACCTCCACGTAACCCGTTAGAACCTAACTAACTGCCTATTCCTCACTGGAACAAATTAATAGTGCTTGACCTTAAACTCTCTCTCCCCACCAGAGATTTCTTGCAGACCTTGAGAACTCTGTGCTTTGCTTTAACTCACAAGGCCATGCTGCTCCATGAGGGATTTTGTCTCCCAGTATATCTTGAATTTGTTTGACTGTATTTTTACAGAATATATATCAGGCAATACTTGGACCTGTACCAGTAATAAGTGGCTTGGCACATGCAGTTCTTACAGATGACACATCGACACTTCAACACATCTTTTCTGCAGTAATATAATCAGTAAGTCCCTAGACCCTGAAAATGGTCCCTTACAGAGTTGAAACAGTTAAATTCATCAAGGGTGTTCCAGATACCATAAATTATTTCTTAACCAAACCTGGCTTCCCGAAATAACGCACCCCAGACAGAGAAACCTCATTTTAAAGGACACTCAAGGCCAAAGCAACCATCTTAATTTGACAGATGTTGCTTAGCAAAGTGTTTACAGTACAAATTTCCAGATTCGAATTTTGTTGCCTTAACTAATCATCTCTGTACTGGGGAAAATAAATGAAAGTCAACACAAAACTGATCTCCCAGATGTGTGGTTTTAAATAAATAATGAGGACGAAAGGGAAGCATGAGATGCCGCCTTTGCAGCCTCGTCCGTCCCCATCCCAGAGTGTCTGCATTTAATAAGAGAGCGGTGGAAAACCTCCATGCCTTTTTCCAAATAAATCTGTCAATATTTTTTTCAAGTGGTAGCAATAAAGTGGGAGACGAAATAGGTTGCTTGAAGCCAAAGTGATGTTCAAGCTCCTTGGTAAACACGTCAAATGAGTGCCAGGCTGTTTTGGACCAATATTTGGTTTTTGTTTGGTGATTATTCTTGAAACTTATTCTTGAAACCTATGATATCACAGATCTCTTCAGTAGTTAAAATAATCAGCAATGTCATAGCAGTTGCGACGCTCACTCACTTCATGTCCTTTGTTCGAGCACTCTCCTCCCTTACCAGGCTAATAGTAAATGGCAAAAGCCAGCACCGAAATGAATGGTAACGGGGGAAAAGAAAGGCAGAAACAGCAAAGCAGGGTGTCTTGACTCTTCCTGTCATCACGCCTCCCTGCTCTCACCCACACGTTCCTCCGCCAAAAGCTTGTTATTGGAACGTGGGAGCAAGAACCACGTGTTTAGCTATTTTCCAAATGCTGTCACCTTTGGTTGATGTGTGCCCGGCTGTATCACACAGTGCTCTGAAAGTATTCGTTGCCGGAGATGGCACTCCCAGGTTATTGAAGCCGGAGCGGTTTCGTAACAGCCTAATCACTTGAAGCCTACTTTTAATTCCTGTAGGTACTGACGGCGGTTACCAAAGCTACAAAGTCGAAATGGAAAAGGCAATTGTTAGCTAAATGGAATGGACGTGTTTATTGACTGAAACTCACATGGTAAAAATGTCTTATCTCAGTCTCCAGGGGCAAGAGCTATTATTCTAATCCTCCCAGCCGGTGGTCTACAAAGCGTGACCCTTCCCCCAGTCTCTTGACCCCAGTCTGGGCACAACTCTGATGCAAATATTGGCATTTTACATTAATTTGTGTGATTCTTGATTAATATCTGTCTCTCCCACTATATGGTAAATTCCAAATCAGAAGGGGCCACGTGTGTGGTTTCCAGTGCGCTATCCCGTTATGCAAGAATAACATCTGGGCCACTCTAAGGTTTCTAGTGATGGGAAGGACAGAAGAACAGAGGGAAGGGAGGAGGAAGGACAAACTCGTAAGAAGGGGAACATTAGGGGACTGTGCTTACAAGTCAGTTACTGGAATAGAATGCAGGAGGCTCTGTGGTCAGCAGAGCAATGGCCTCCCAAAATGTCCATGTCCTAATCCTGGCAATCTGTGACTATGTTACCTTATGTGGTAAGGGGACGAATGTCCCTTACGTGCCAATGCGTCCTGAGATGGGGAGAATATGCTGGGTTATCCAGGTGGGCCCGATGCAATCTCAAGGGTCTTGAAAGTAGAAGAGAGAGAAGTCAGAGCCATGCAAGGGGAGAAGCCCCTGACTCTTCCGTGGTCACTGTACCTATTGCTGTCTGGTAGCAGAGGAAGGGAGCCACAAGCCAAGGGGTGCGGGAAGCCTCTGGCAGCTGGAAACGGGCAAGGAAATGGATTCTCCCCCAGAGCCTCCACCAGAAACATGGCCCTGCTGACACCTTGACCTTAGCTCAGTGAGAGAACCTGTGTCAGATTACAACCCACGCGGATGGAAAATAATGCAGTTGTTTCATTCTTTGTGGTAATAGCACCGGCTCCATTAACACTTTCCTTTTCTATATGTGACTGGGGACACCTTCTGGCCGCTAATGCGTCTCTGAGGTGACAGTCTATGTAAAGAGCTATTTTATTTTTCCTGTAAAGAATAGTCATTATAGGGGTGCCTGGCTGGCTCAGTTGGTAGAACGTGCGACTCTTGATCTCAAGGTTGTGAGTTGGAACGAACAAACAAATATAATTACAGTAAGAATAAAAATAATAAGACTAGCTAGCAATTGTAGGGCACCAGTTAATTCATAGTAGAATTTTTGTAAGGACTAAAATGTGATAGTACATGTAAAGTACTTAACACGCAGAAGCTTAACGTGGTTGTGCCCTTAGGCCTGGAGAAGACGGGTTCCTTTACTGAATTCCCTGATTAGAGGGTCCTGCGTAGTAGAATCACATATACCGAGAAACAACCCCAGTACCTCTTGTGCTCGGTGCTGGCACAGCGTCACCTGTAGTACTAAGTCTGTTCCCCTTGCCAGCACTGTCCAGGCCCCGTAAATCTAGTTATATGTCGTCAAACGAAAAAAAACTGTCCCAATGGCGTTGCGCCGCTGCTGACATCAGAGAGCGACAAGGGACACTGCCCCAAACCTTTGTCAATATTCAAGGATTCATGCTTTTATACCTTTATATTTATATAGGTGTAGAGCTAATATATATAAAGCATAATATCAATTCCTTACATGCTAATTTATAAAGCGTGATACTAATTCTTTACACAAGCAAGAACAAGAACATTGAACACTACAGTGTGAATCGTTTGATTTTCGTAAAACGATTTAGTAACAATTTAACTTTAACGATTAGTAATTTTTATTAAAAATTTCCCCCAAAGTATAAAACTTTATTTACCGAACTTTGATTTTAAAATCTTGTATTTGTTAATCATAATTTATATTTCAGTTTCATAAATTGTTCTGTAGGNTTAACCCGCTGAGGCACCCAGGCGCCCCGGTTGATTTATATTTTTAGAATATTTGTATATATTGGCCTCCACTTGTATTTTTGCTCTAGGGTCCTGCTAGTAGCAGGCCTTACTACTATCAATTCTCTTTTACAGATGAGGAAAGTGGGGCTTAGAAAGGCAAAGAAAAATTTCACCCAGTCGGTGGTATGCTGATAAACAGGGTCTCCAAAATGAATGAGTGAATGAATGAATAATGATTTTGAAAAACTGTAACTCGTAGCATTTGAGGGTCTCTGTGATCTAAGTATTCTTGTCAAGGTCGATTTCAAGCTACAATGTTTCTTCAACCAGCTCAAAAAATCTAAAAATCTGATGGGCTCTCATTGGTGCAAGCCGGCTCCCGGACGCCATTGCCAAGTCAGGGAGCTAGCAGCTGATTGGGGCAGACGTCCGTTCCTGGGCTGTGCTGGAACTCCAGGGCAATGCCCACCTTCCACCCCTTACCCCCCAGCCCAGAATGCATATGCTCCTCGGTCTCCGTTTCCTGAGCTGTGATTTACTAAGAGACGGTCTCACTCACCTACCAGTCCTGAGATCTCTTCACGTCTACACACCTACCTACTCCGAAGAAGGCTAAACACAAAATATATTTGAATGCATAGCAAATGAATGTGGTAAGTACATTTGAAATTTCATACTTGCTTCTGAAATGGTTCTGCTCACAGTTCATTGAGCCTTTAAATAGGCATCATTTCAAGGCTGTGATGACTCACCCATTATGGTTAAGTGATTTGCCTAAGGCTACTGGGGAAAATGTCTTTTAAATCAAAACCTCCATATGACATAAATCTGTATTGGGATAGGCGCTAGAACCGAAGGCAGCAGGGAGAATACATTTTACTTTCAAATACATTCTTCTGGGGAAATAAAAAAGAAGCACAGGTTATCCAGGAAAAGAAAGAAAGTTCACGCCAAAGCCACTGTGGCGGTGGGTCAGTGGGAGGCTCCTTGTGTTCATTCCAGCAACAGCACTCTCTGGAACAAGGTTCCTTTTGTCCGGCAAACATATCTGGCACTTGAAGAAGAATCAACGCAACAAAATGGAACTTAAATTCTAAGGGAGTTCGTGTTGGAACAGAGTAAAGGTGCCTCATCTAGGGACTCTTTAGAGTAGTGACTTGAAGCCCTCAGAAAAGTTGTTTTGCATGAAATTCATTTGTTCCTTTCTTTTTTTTTTTTTAATATTTATTGATTTTTGAGACAGAAGAGAGACAGAGCGTGAGCACAGGAGGGGCAGAGAGAGAGGGAGACACAGGATCCGAAACAGGCTCTGAGCTGTCAGCACAGAGCCCGATGCGGGGCTCAAACCCACAAGCCGTGAGATCATGGGCTGAGCCAAAGTTGGACGCCCAACCGACTGAGCCACCCAGGCGCCCCTCATTTGTTCCTTTCATTTGTCTGTTTTGTTCTTTCCTGCCGACCTCCTAGAAGGACGCGGATGAAGAAGAACTGAGAAAGGTGGTCCAGCTAATCAACTGGGAAGAGGCTGGTGGCTTAGCTGTCTGAGAACCAGATGCATGAAAACGCGATGCATTTTCTGAAATGCCGAGAAGAGGCCCTTGGGAATCAGTCATCTGCTCGATTCCTGTTGCTCTAGGTAGTAGGACACCGAGGTCCTGAGCCAGCGCAGAGCCTGGGGGGCTGGTCCTGCCGCACTCCCGGGGCCCGATATGGCTCATGGAATTGAAGCTCATTTTAGGAGTTTTCAGGGGCAGAACGGAGAAGAATGCCAGGCGAACAGCTCTGCCGGGGAGTGAGTCTGAAGTGCAAGGCGGAGAGGTCATGAGAAAGGAGGAGTCTAGTTGGGATTACGCCTTCGGTATTGGAATTCAGGTAGTAGCTGGATCACTGGAGCTTCTGGGTGTGGCTGATGGACCCAAGATCGTGCAGTCTATTACTGCAGCTACAGAGTCACGTCCTCTCAGAGCCGGGTGTTGTGGAAAGAGTAGCTCAGGAATAAGTGGACCTGGGTTCAAATCCTACCTCTCCCATTACCCAGATGTGTAATTTAGGGCGTCTGCCTATGTCTGAGGGTCATCTGTGCTCAGAGACTGCAGTTCTGCATTTAACAATCACTCCAGGTGATTGTTATCGAAAGGCAAATCTGGGAACCATAGCTATAGTGCCTTGTTACTTAAACATGGCCCTGGCCATCAGTATCTGCATCACCTTGGAGCGTGTCTGACGCACGGAGTCTCAGCCCTAGCCCAGATACTGACTTAAACTCGGCTTTGTAACCAGATCTTCAGGTGATTTCTGTGCACACTAACATTTGAGAAGCCCTGAGCTGACTNTAAACAGTCATTCCAACGGAGTGACAAGGACTTTGCTGCCCGGTCAGGACACAGCTCACACTTTCTTGCAGGGATGGATGTCCTGTGCTAATTCTGAAGAGGAGAGAGTGGAAGGCACAGAGCAGAGCCCATTCGAAATTCCATCCCGGTGAATGAGGTAGGTAAGTAAAGTAATGTTCCCTTCAGGCGTTTCATTTGCAAGATTGGTAGAATGAGGTTTTGTCATAATCTTTTCAGTTCTTTGAAAATCTGCAATTGGGATGTTCCCTTCCGCTGTGATGGTATGAAAAAGTGGACAAGTAGAAAACCGTGATTTTCTTTATGAAGTCAGTGAGCTCCAGGCCATCAAAATACGTTTTCTAAAACCTTTATTCACAAACAGTTTGGGATTTAACAATTCCAATTTCATGCAGCTGTGGGTTTTACCATCTTCTCGGTAGGTCTTAAGCATTTATTGATCTACAAATTGCTTTTCAGCTGGTTTCCAGTCACCTCCTTAGTCCACAGTCAGCCTTCTGGTACTGGCATTTGCCACAGTGATCAACCTACATTTAATGGAAAGATGGTTATTTACCAGAAGTATCGCTTCTTATAGCAGTAGCCTTAGAATTTTGTTTAAATCCCTATCTCATTATTATCATATCAAATTATTCTTTTGATTCCTCCTCTCAGAGGATGGGCGACATTGTTGAATTAGAGTTAATAGGTATTGGTAGTGTAAAATGCTTTCCAATTAATAAAACATTTCAAAGACCTAATCTTATTTGACACGGGAAGATACTATGATTTTCCTCTCAGAATACATGAGAAAATGAGAACTGAGTTCAGAAAAATTGCCTAAGGTCACAAAGCAAGTAAACTGTGGAGTTAGGACCCCAATCTGCGTCTTTATATTCTTGGTCTAATTTTTTCCCACCAGGCCGCCATACCTTCAGAAAGACTCGGGTGCTTACGTTAGGGCTGTATCCTATCCAGGGTTGGGCTGAATTTTTTGTTGCCACTCAACTTCACTGCCACTCTTGTCGGGTTTTAAGGAGAAGCCAGCACCCGGTTCAGGGGTGCGGTCCTTCACCAAGAGGGTCCCCTGTGCACGGTCTGGAACACAGAAGAGAGGTTATTGTCTTAGGTAGGCAGGTACAGGCACACACCGCAGACCTGGGGCCTGAAGCCACTTAGTGGGGAGTTGCTTGAGAATCAGGCTTCCAGGAAGGCGTTTAAGAACGATCAGTTTGATGTTACCGGTTAGACTATGTGATTTCCTTGACCTTTTCTCTCCCATCACCTTTAATTCTTATATATGCGTCTCTGTCTGGGANGGCCCTTCAAACGAAAGGGCCTTCTATGTCTCTGATGAAACCTTGACTGATCAGGGATTTTGGGTGAAAAGTACTTTGCTCCCATCTTCCTCCTGTAGTTTGTAACAGGAGGAGCTAAGTGGTTTTGTTACATGTGAAACTAATATTTTAATTGTTTTTTAAAAATTTTTTAATGTTTACTTTTATTTTTGAAAGAGAGAGAGACAGAGTACGAGTTGGGGAAGGGCAGAGAGAGAGAGAGAGAGGGAGACACAGAATCTGAGACAGGCTTCNCTTGAGAACAGTGAGATCATGACCCAGGCCGAAGTCGGACGCCCAGCTGACTGAGCCACCCAGGCACCTCACTAAGATTTTAGCTTTAAAATATTTAGAAAATAGGCCATCTTTTCAATGTATACATTACTTTACAGAATGAAATCACACTCTATCCACTTATGTTTCTATTGATGAACATTTGGATTTTTTAATTTCTATTTTTTATGTAAACATTAAAAAACGTTTACTTATTTTTGAGAAAGCATAAGTGGGGGAAGGGCAGAAAGAGGGGGAACAGAGGATCCAAAGTGGGTTCTGCACTGACAGCAAAGAGCCCGATGTGGGGCTCGAACTCAGGAACTGTGAAATCCTGACCTGAGCCGACATCAAGAGTCAGAAGCCTAACCAACTGAGCCACCCAGGTACCCCTATTCCTATTTTTTATTATGCTGCACACCACTGGGATAAACAGGTGCATATATATCTCTATC
>NW_027533270.1:902478-909026 GCF_008692635.1 Crocuta crocuta
ATCTATCTCTATCTGAATTTTGTATTTTTCCTTAGCAAGCATTCCTGTGGGGGGTCAGTTCTTTTATCCCCTCGTTGCTCAAAATCCTTAGCAATTGCTTTCTGTGGGCCAGACATCGTGCGAGGTACAGGATCCCGTACTGGGACGAATGTGAACTCCACCATAACGGAGCTCACAGCTTAGCCGGGAGTATCGTTCAGTCACTAGGCAAAGGGCAGCAACTGTTCTCACCTTCACGCAGAGGATATGTAGTCACGGGATGGAACTAGGAAGACTTTCTGGAGGAAGTGACACTTACTGAATTTAAACAACAGACAAGAATAAAGTAGAAGAACATGGCGGCACAAGCAAAAGAATGGAAAGGGCAGGGGGTGGGCTTGGAAGGAACTGAGAGGAGTTCATTACGCTGAGAGCAGAAGTCATGAAGGGAGCGAAGGACACAGTGCTTGGCGTTCCTCATCTGTGCCATCCTGTGTGGCACCACCAGCTCTCTCCCTCTTGCAGCCCTACAAGCTTCCATTTTCACTTGGCTGGCCCCTGCTCGGCCTCTAAGGCTCACTTCAGGTGATCTTCTCCAGGACGCTGTCCCCACTGCCCCTCACCCACCGGATCGGGTGCCCCCTCACTGTGCTTCTAGAGGATTTTCATATGTCTGAGCATTTAGAAAAATGCCTTGGCATTAGTAGTTTATAGGTCTGCTTTCTTCCTTTTTTAATGTTTATTTGGAGAGAGAGAGAGAGAATATGAACAGGGGAGGGGCAGAGAGAGAAAATCCCGAAGAGGCTCTACGCTGTCAGTGCAGAGCCTGACACGGGGCTTGATCTCATGAACCGCGAGATCATGACCTGAACCGAAATCAAGAGTCAGACGGTTAACCAACCGAACCGCCCAGGTGCCCCTCGTGTCTGCTCTTCTCCCAGGGGGTGAAGGTCCTCAGGACTGTGTTTCATTGTGTTCTTCTGTCACGTAGCAAGCACACAGGACATGCTGTGTTTGTTGGACTAGACTAGATTCTGGCCGCACTACTTGCCGGTCTTAAGGTGTTTAAGCAAATCAGTTAACCTCTTGGAGTGCCGATCCTTTAGTCTGTAACTCAGAGACGTTTTCCGTCCTGCGTGCATTATGCCGTGAGACTGGTATGCAGATTACACGAGATTAAAGATGAGAGCGTGCTTTGATAGGAAGCATTATTAAACCATGACTAGTTATTACAAAATGATGGCTTTAATAAAAATGTGGTATCATTATGAGGCTTTTGACTTGGGCAGGCGAAGTGACGGTGCCACTGCTGCTCAAAATACTCGTGGATTTCCTCTTGCGGCACTACCCATATCAGTTTCTGATGACGCTATCTGAGTGTTTGACGTCTGCGCCAGCCTCGAAGGCCATCGCCCACGGTCTGGGTGGCTTACCTGGCACAGTTTTTAGGTCCTTCTAAATCAGTGCCCTTTCGTGTGACTCCTGCAGCTGTGTCCTATATTCCAAAAGGGAGAGGTGGCCTTCTGCCAAGGCATTATAGCTATTTCAGCCAACCTTGAGCCTTTCAACAACTGGAAGTCTCACAGTCCCTGAAAGATCTCCTGGCTCATTCAACTTCCTAATCCCTTCTGTGAATGCATGTCAGTGAGTCGTCTCCCAATACCATCTTGGTGATTGAGCTGCTTTGGTCCACTCTAAGCCGCCATCCCAAAATGGAGCCCAGACCTGACGGTTCTCTCTTTCCACGGGGTGATCACCCAGCATCACCTCTTCTCTGTGTTCCCCCTCCGTCAACCATGTCAGAGACCATTTACTCCCCAGGTTACCTGAGTTTTCCTTCCATTCCCCTTCAGGTCAGAGACTACCACTGATTCATCTCTGTAGCTTCTTTTCTGGCTCCGTGTCTTTCATCCAGTGGGTGCTTGATAAATATTTGCTGAAACCCCAGTCTCATTATTATCTGGTCACACCCGAATCCTTTTTACCTGTTACAGAAACAATTGCAGGTTCACGTTTGTTTGTTTGTTTGTTTTTTCAGAAACCGAGGTTGAAATTAAAGATTGATTTTTTTTTTCCCCAAAGCAGGGAACCCTAGGAAAAATGTGTGGTGCCATTTACTATTCAGATGCACTCTCTTTATATACCATTCTGTACTCTCCCAGCATGAGGAGGCCAATACTTTGACTATTTTTTCCAGTAATGAGGTTAAATATACATCAACCCAGACGCCCTTGCCAATCTGCCTACTTCTGTGGCCAGTAGTTTGCGGGCCAGTGTAGATATGAAGAGCACTGCAAAGCTAATTAACCCAAATGGGGATCACAAGTAGGTCAGGTTCAATATCATATGCCAACCTCCCTGATGTCTGTCTGCATTTCTGCTGGCAGGCTTAAAACTCACACGCCAAGGAAGGTCACCTTTTCTAGCTAATACAGATACACCACCTGCAAGTAACCTGAGCCACGAAAAAGCAAGCTAGGAGAGAGTGGCGGAATAGCTCTGCCTGTAGACTTGGTTTTCTACCAGATGCAAGGATCTTTAGAGGCAGATGGGACTCAATAAAGTGTTTAGTCCTATTGCCTCATCTTACCCACAGGTTACTTGGGGGCTTGAGTGAGCACAGCACAGAGGGATCAAGAACATGGACCCAGGGGTCCCACACAGATCCCAGCTCCAGGACCCACAAGCTGTGTGAGCTTGGGAAAGTCCCTTGAATTCTCCAATCCCAGGCAGTGGGTACCCGGTGACAAGGACCTACCTGGTGGAAGTTAATACACCTGGCGGCAGTATTAGCTATTGTATGACCATGCAAGCCGAANCCCCACAAATGGAACTATTTTATTTTATTTTTTTCCATAGTTGAGCACTAACTACCACTGGAATTGCTTAAGCACAGGCCACACAGACAGCCGTCAGGGGTCCTGTCATCTGGGTTGAATGATTGAATGGATGTCTTTTTATATACTTCCAGCTCTGAAGTAATATAACCCTTACCTGGTGAAAGTAATAAACCAGTGGATTCACCGAGGCACCCATTTAATATTTACCAAATGGCATCCATGGTTCTCCATGTCATAATATGTTCTCGTTTTTCTTATTTCTTGATCTCTCAATAGCAGCAGACACAGGGATTACTCCTGAAATACCCTCTTCACCAGACTTCTGGCACATCTCTCTTGTGGGTTTCCTCTTAGCTTTCTGATTGCTCCTTCTCAGTCTCCATTACTAGATCCTCCTCATCTTCCCAACTCCCAACCATTAAAGTGCCTAAGACTTGGTCCTTGGATGTCTTCTGTTTTCTGTTTACAACAATTCCCTCTATCATCTCATCCAGGATCATGGCTTTCCATACCACCCATAGTCTGATGACTCCCGGATTTCTATCTCCTGCTAGATCTCTGTGCTCAACTCCCAATTCACATACCCAGCTACTTACTTAACATCTCTGACTATGAAATGTCTAGTAGACATTTCAAAATTAACGTGCCCCAAACTGTCTTAGTCTATTCAGGCTGCCATGACAGAATGCCACAGGCAGGCTGGCTTATAAAAACAGAAGCCCATTTCTTATGGTTCTGAAGCCTGAGAAGTCTATGATCAGGGCACTGGCAGATTTGGTGTCTGATTAGAGTCTACTCCCTGGTTCTTAGACCAGCCATCTTGTCACTGTTGTCTTCACATGATGGAAGGAGAAAGGAACTCTCTGGGGCCTTTTAAAATAAGGGCACTAGCCCCATTCATGAGAGCTTCACTCTCCTTACCTGATAACCTCCCAAAGGCCTTACTTCCTAATATCATCACACCGGGGATTAGGTTCCAATATATGAATCTGGGGGGGTCACAAACATTCAGTCTATAGCAAAACCCAGAGTCTTGATTTCTCAGCAAACCCTGCTCCTTCTGCATTCTTCCCTATTTCAGTAGGTGATACTGCATCCTTTTAATTGCTCTGCCAAAACCCTTGGATTGACCCTGTCTTCCTTCTCTCATGCCCCCTATTTAGCCCATAAGCACATCCCATCAGCTGTATTTTTATAATTTATCTGGAGTTCTGTCACTTTGCACCATATCCCCTGCTTTGACTCCAAAGTCCTTCCAATAGCTTACAGAGCTCTGCTCTGTCTGTGCCCCTGTCCCTCTGTGACCTCCTGTCCTGTTTCTGTCCCACCTCATTCCGTCCGCTTGTGCCACGTTGGTTTCTTTCGCCATTACTCCCCGATAATATGCAAGTCCTTGCTTCGTGGCCCTTGTCTCTTATTTGCTGTTTTTCTTATTCAGGAATGTTCTTCCTTTAGATATCGAGATGGTTTGTTTCTTCACTTCCTTCACACCTTTGCTCAAATGTCAGTGAGGCCTTACCACCCACTCTATCTCCATTTGCAGCTGCCACACCATCTCGATCCTTCTTGCCTTATTTTTCTCTATGTGTCTCTTCTGCTCCATGAGGGTGAGGGACTTTTGGCGATTTAGTACCATATACCAGGGCCTAGGAGAGTACCTGGTATATAGTACCAAGGAATATTTATCCAGTGGAAAGCTATATTAGGTAGGGTACAGAATTGGCTTGCTGTAGTAGAAACCCAGAGTAAGAGTGGCTTGAACAAGACGGAAGTTTGTTTTTCTTTCACATTATAGCCCAAGTATGAGAAGATCGGCATAGCTATGATGGTTTCACAGGGTCAGGGACTTGGGCCCTTTCTCTCTCACTGTTCTGTTATTTGTAGGGCACTGTGAAGCATGAAGCAAAGAGGACTGTGGGAAGGGTGCCCCTTTCACTCACATCCCATTGGTTACAACTTAGTCGCGCTGTCGCCCTGAGCCTCAGAGGAGGCTGGGGGATCTGGGAAGCCCTGTGCACAGCCCAATCAAGGTTCTGCTACTAAAAAAGAAAAAAGCAAGAAGAGATATTGGGGGACCCACTAGCAGCCTCTAGACCTTTGTTCCTATGCCCCAACAAAGATGTGAGATAAACAGCCAAATGAACATTTCCTCCATTTCGGTGGGTACCTGGGTGTCCGTTATTCCTTCTTGTTCTTTTCTGTATACTGGAACATTCCAGATTGACTGATAAATAGAGGAAAAAAGACACTTCTGTTAGAGCATAAAGCGTTATCCTTGACCTGTGTACAGAAGAAATTCCTGGCCACGCGGCCCCCAGCCTGTGGTCTTAGCTGCTGTCAGTGGTGCACACAGCATTTTTTATTTCTGGAAACGAACAGTGGGTCACTGACCACACTTCAGCACCCTATGATTTGCCCTCCTTTCCCTGCCTTTTCTGTCTTACATGATGACGCCCTCCCTCCCCAAGCAACCCATTCCTGAATATTCTTCTAGAAGCAGGTGCTGTCTGTCTCCCAGATGGATCCCGGACAGGCCCTGTGCTCCTAGGGCACCTTCCTTGACACCAGGCAGCGTTTTCCTTCACAGGTTTAAAGCCCTTTTACGATCATCTCCACACTTTCATCTCTGACCTCTGAAATCTCTGTTTTCATAAAGCACCTTTCCTTATTTTCTAGAAATAGTTGAATGGCTCTGATGCTCCCTATTCACTTTAACTTCAGCTTGTTCCCAGCTAATTGATGTAATCATTCAAAAATGAATGTGTTTGGAAGGATACGTATGTGTGTAGGAGGGACTGCAATTGTGGTTTAAAATATCCACACCTGGTCGGAAACATAGCATTATATTAACCCAGAATGGAACAGGTTGGCCAAACACAGCTGAAGTTCCAGGGAGAGATGATAATGACTTCATAAGGCACATGATGTCCCCAGCAGTAGGTTACCACTGCCACCACAAATCCCCAGGGAAATGGTTTTCATGGGCGAATATTTTCCATATTCATCTTTTCTTATAATTCCATTTAATTTTAATTGTGGCGGNAAGGCAGAAACAAAAACTCAACGCATACACAGGGATCCGCAATGTGCCGGCAGCTGCATGTTTAACCAGAATGTCAAGTTACCCTGGTACTTGGATTTTCCACTATGCCTACAGATGGAGAGGACCTGCTGGCCGAATCTGCCAAAGCTTTCGAACACGCGTTGTCTTTCACCTCTTGCCAAACCCTTTCCTTCCTACCTGCTTTGGTAAACCAGTAAAACCCCCCTTTCATGGCTTCCTGTAGCTTCAGGAGACCCGTCATTTGCTATGGAGAGAAGCTTGACGACCGAATTGCTGTAATTGCAGCCAAAAACAATGAAAGGAGGGGGGAAATTTGATTTTATGTTTCAGCAGTCAAGGGGGCACAGGCAAATGTCCAATCCCTGGTGGTTTGTAAGTACAAATAAATGTTACTCTTTTGTGATGCTTGATATTCGTGGCCTTACGCATGAATTCATCATGGAGGAAATACATTTGAAGAAGTTATTCTTTTAAGAATCGTTTGAAAATATTAAGCCCTCTTCTTTGCATCTTGCTCACCAGGGTGTGGACCAGGCCCTCCTGACACCACTACTGTGTTGGGTCTTCTTCTGCTCTGGCCTTGTTCTGCTACTGTGTGTGTGTGTGTGTGTGTGTGTGTGTGTGTGTACTTGTGTGGGCAAGAAGGAAGGGGTCTGCTTTACCCC
>NW_027533270.1:909138-924268 GCF_008692635.1 Crocuta crocuta
GTCAGGCAGAGCGAGCAGGGTAGGGGCAAAGAGGGAGAGAGAGAACCCCAAGCAGGCTCTACACCATCCACACAGAACCCGATGTGGGACTCGAACCGCTAGAACATGACCTGAGTCAAAACCGAGTCAGATGCTTAACCGACGGAGCCACCCAGGTGCCTCAGAATTGATTTATTTTTTTTGCAGTGTGGGGGGTGGGGTGGGAGGAGGGGACAGGGGACTAAAGTGACTTAATCCTCTTGTGAATGAGGGAGGTTGCGTCTTTTTGAGCTTTCCCATGACAGCAGTTGCCTGAGACGTAATGAACTTGTTACTTTACAGAGATCTAGCCTATATCCAAACGAGCCCTGGACAGTTATTCATCACGCCCCTATGCGTTTCTTTTAGCTACCCTGCTCGCCTCCCCCAAGGCCGTTGTGCGAGGCAGGAGCAAGATGTCGCAAGAGATAAAGGAGCAAAGAAAATAAAATGGGGCGGATCAGCCATGCGTCCTCGTCAGAATATGTTCCTTCCAGAGCCAAACGTGGAAATCTTGATTTAGTTCCAGAAATCTCTCCTTCTAATCCAGATTTGAAGGTAAATTTGCTCTTTGCATCCATCCTCAAATTCTTTTATTCTCTCTCAGGCTTTCTCGGTGAGAATTGGGAAAGCTTCTAATACCATTTTTGACCCGGAGATGGTGACGACACATGATGTGGGGCTCGTAATCCATGATGAGGCTACTGTGTGCACAATTTCGTTATTCAAAAGTAGCCTCGACTGACAGAAATGTATGTCTGCGGAGACTTTAGAGAAACTATAAAGAAGTGATGAAATAGCGGGGCGGTTATTCCGTATTTTTATTATCTGCCAGTAGCTTTTGACTTCTGTCTCACACATTCTATCTCCTTGTAAATATTTTGACTCTGCGGATTCTTTAAGTGATATATTTTTTTAAGTCAGCGTAAATGTGATGTTTCGAAATTTTCAAAATCATGTTAATATGACTATTTGCAGTTTTATTTTCCTTTGATGAGCACTGAATGGGTTTCTCTGAAATATTATGATTGAATTTGAATTTATACATACTGAGATTCAGCACATTCTGAAGTGGCCCAATATATCTTCATAACTCATTTCTTCCTCTTTACCAGTGTTAAAATTTGGTATTTATAGAGTGATAAGGTGAACACAAAGCTTTTATTTTCTAGAACAATAACCGTATTGTTATTGTCCTATAAATAATGGGAAGCTGACATGTCTTTTGTCGGGTCAGTTTGAATGTTAATTTTACAGTGTACAAGTGGAGGGTGCCTCGTTGCAAAGAAAACAAATACTTGGTTTTGCCATCACGTTTGAAAATACTTCTTGATTTCTAGAGAAAATAGATGCTGTGTTCAATGCTTTGATGTTTATTTACTTCCTTTGGTCAATTTTGCCAACATTTACCATGATATGCTGGCTGCTCGAACTAAAACGTGGCAGATAATGTGGCAAGGGTCAGTAAAATGACATCGAATGACAAAGCCTGGCCTTTGAGAAACTTGAGAAGCACTTAGATTAAAATTCGTGAAGACTCAACTGGCAAATACAGGCCGAGCACCCACTCCAAATTGAATAACGTGGAAAGGCCTGAGATGATTTCCAAGCAAAATAGACAGGAAGTCATTCTAAGTGAAAGTAAGGGGTGCGCCGTTTTCTCTCACAGACGTCCGAGGTTTATGCCTCGTTCTGTAGTCCTTTGTGGTTTTTTCCTGTTTCTTTTAATTAAGAATTAAAAGTCATGCGTGGCAGCTTAAACGCTGTTGCAGTTCGATGCACTTATACCTCTTACTGTACAGCCTTTTGATATAGTAAATTTCATATTACTGAGCATACACATGGCGGTGATTTGGGATGTGGAAAACTGAGTGGGCAGAGCAGCCCCGTGGGCACAGAAAGTGGCCACAGGAGGAAGAGCCACCAGATGGCCAATACTCAGAAGAGCAGTTGAGTTTCCCTCATCTTGGGTTGCGCACGTCTCTGGTGGGAAATAATCTCGATAAGGAGCTGCTGTGAGAGATGGCAGCCCCGAGCGGCCAGGGGAGTGGAGAACAGCCTGTTGGGAAAGGTGACGGTTTTCCCAAAGTGATCAAGGGGATGTGCCTGGTAAGTGCCAAGGCTGAGAACAAGTAGAGGTGCCCTGAGAAAGCTGGGCACCTTAACATAGGAACAAGAAAACCCGGGATCCAGTTATGGAAATGTGGTTAAGATGTAATAAATACCTTTGAGTCTCCATTTCCTTCTATAACACGGGGGTAATAACACCTACTTTGCGGGATTGTTGCGAGGGTTAGAAACGAGGTATGTAAAGTGCCTCGCGTAGAGTCTAGGACATAGAGCATCCATGTGAAATAGCCATTGTCTTGGTCCAAGCCAGAGACTCCACAGCAAATAATAGAAGCAACACGGGAGGCATTAAGAGGCCATTTCAGGAGGTTAGGCCGATGAGCTATGGTATTATAAACAAAAAAAGGTAGAAATGCTCACTCAAATAATATCACTACTACCAGACACCATACAATCTGTATCTGGGAGTGATCTGTTTTCTAGATAACCTACTTTGGCTGTGTATTTTAATCCATCCAACCGTTCACCATTAGGATCTTCTTTATGCTTTCTTCTGGCAAACTCTCACTTAACACGAACTGTCCTTCAAGGTTAAATCTTCAGGCCAGGCTCACCAATGGGAGGAGAAAAGTAGCTGGCGTTGCCTCGGTAACATCGCCCACCACCTTTCTTCTGGCCAATGTCGCGGATCCGTCTCAGGTTTCTAGTTCTCCACCAACCCCACGAAAACCTGACGATTGGCATGGATTTCGGAGGCCAGTGTTACGTGACCCTGCGGTATTTCTGTCCTCACTCCTGCTGGTCTTACCTCTTTCCCAAACCTGTGTTTATGGGTCCACATTTCTTTCTGTCCCCTTCCAGTCTGTTGCTGTCTACCACCCAGCGTGACACAGAGGCAGCAAATTTGTTCTCCTGACTTTAAGCTCCTGAGTCACAAACTTGCTTCCAACCTCCAGAAATCAATTGCGAATGAAAAGACTAAGAGGGGGTGACTTATTATTAGGCCGGTGATAAACAGATTTTTACAAGGTTTGGTTTTGTCTGTGTACCAGTTCTATTATCTCTCCGGCAAATTATAGAGCTTTTCTGTGCTGAGCAAAAAGGGTCTATTGTTCTTATTTAGACACTTTTACTTTTAACTAGAAATCCAGCTCAAAATAGGCTCACAGATAAGCCTGTGTGAACTATTTATGAAAAAGACAGACTCAAGAACATCTTAATGTATGTTTATCTCTCGCTACTTGCATTATTCTACATGGGAGCCAATTTGAGACATTTATTGATACTTTAACAATATTCCTTCGACACGGGATTGGCTCGTCACCCCTAACCCAGTTAGTTTCTAATGGGAGAACTTTTCTCCATTGCTCATGCTGTTCAGTGCCTGTCTTCAAACAAAACGTCCATGGACTCTGGGAAGCGGGGGCTTGGGTTATGAGGAGAAAGAGAAAACTAGCTGCCGACATCCAGAAGCTAGGCTCGTACGATCACTAGGTTTGGTCATTGCCACGAGACGGTCTGGCGCTCCCTGCTAGGCCTTGGCACTCTCTTGTTGAACATAAGCAAAAGCACAACACACCAGTGCCCAACAAGGCCGCTCTGTGACCATGATGGATCAAGACAGAAAGGCTACTCCGTGATCATGTCCGAATGCGGCCACGGAATACCAATCGTTGCCCCATCCTGTCTAATAGGAGCAACTGAGGCTTCTTTACCATTTATAGCTGCAGCGCAACTCTGGTCTGCCCTCCCCATAGAGAAGATTTAGTAAAATAGCCAATCATAAAACTATCCACTTCCTGATAGCATCCGACCCAGAACAGAGCTCTGCTTTTAAAAAGCCTGCCTAGAATCACCTAACATAGGCCCCAACCCCCCCTTGCAGTGACTAATAAGCACAATTTGTTTAACTGGTGGTGTGTTTCTAGTGGTCTTAGGTTTAGAGGGCAGGGACAGAAATGGATGTTCCACCGGGAGTCAGCTGATGTGCTCTCTTCTTTGGATCAGGACCCTCGACTCAGTGAAACGGCACATATTTGCGATCCCTTGTGTTTCTCTCTGCTTGATAAGCTACCCTGTCCATGGAGGAAGGCTAAATTCATGCAGAATTGAGCTCCGATATTTCACTGAAGCCCATCAGCATTGGGCTTATTTTGTTTCCTTGGAGTAAAGTCTCTTGGGATATCGTTGTTCCCCAATCGGTTTTGTATTGTCCTTGGTGAAATGGATTCCGAGCCTTCTAATACCTCCTCTTAGGGCTTGTGTTACTGTTCTAATGTTTTGAGTGTTGTTTGGCCGTAAGAAGAAAACTCTACAGGGAGAAGGCAAATATTGTCCAATAGGTCATCCATGACCTGGTCCTGGGGACTGAGGAGTTCAGAAGGTGCCCTCAGGTAGTTGTGATATGGACACATATTTTTATGGACACCATTTCAAAAGCTTAAAAGGACTTCCTTTTCTGTTCTGCCTTTGTGTCCCAGACAGTTGCCCCGTTTAGTTCCATGTGCCCAGAATCATGAGGTTTTGTTTGGCCCCCAAGTGGTAATGATCAACCTTTGGCCAAACACCAGAGACCCCGAGCTACATGGGCATCATGCTTACAGATTGTTCAGTTCTCACGGGGGTAAGAACCTTCCACAAGTTCATACCCTTCTACAGGCTGACACCTGCTGCTGTCGTGTTTTCTCACTACAGGGCTAAATTGTATGCTGTTTTTTCTAACTGAAACAGTTTCAACAGAGACAATTTGGAATAGCAACACCGCTTTGGGGAGCTTTTGGCATGCACGACGTTGTTCATTTGAGGGGGACCTTAGAACAAAACCAAAACCCCCTGAGAAGATTGTCTGTCTTTTCTGTCTTAAAGAGATACACACACACACACACACACACACACACACACACACACTATATAGTGTGTGTGTGCATATATATATATATAGTANGCTAGCTTTTGTACTATGTGATTTGACAAAATTCCCAATGGTTCAGGTTATGTCAAAGCCAGCTGTATGTTACCCCCTTTTGTGTGTATATATGTAAAATCTGTTTTTGTGCATCTGAACCGTCTTCCTCTCTTTGTCTGCAGCCCTCTCTCCTATCCCCACCCCTGCGTCTCTTTCCCATCCTGTGAAACTTTAAAGATTAATCAAAAAGTAATTCAGTTATTTTGCATGCACNCTGTAAGGTAATAAGAAAGTGCTTTAGTTTAAAGATAAAAAAAAATCAGAGTCTTTAAAAAGTTAGTTTGCCACATAAAAACAATGTTGGCATAATATTTTGGTTTGTTCAAAACTTGGATTAAATTCCTTATAATTCAGGTGTTCAGTATTTCACATGTTGGTTTAATGAGTTTAAAATGTTATCAGTTTCCACAAATTGTATAAAATTAAAAGTTTTATGTAGAAAATTATATTAAACTTAATTGACTANGGCTCAGTGCAGAGCCTGATGTGGGATTCAGTCCAACAGCCCCAAGATTATGGCCTGAGCCTAAATCAAGAGTTGGACACTCAACTGGCTGAGCCACCCCAGTACCCTGACAATAGTGGATGTCTTTTTAAAGGACTTACTTTTATGTAATTTTTAAAATGCTATCAGCCTTAAAGATTTAATCTGTTAACTATATTGTAATTTTCAGATCTTTAACTAACCTTAATATCTTATACCTGAGTCAATTAATAAATGGTCTCTGAATGTCTGAATGGTTAAAAAAAACCCAACAAATACAAAACAATGATTACCAAACAATTTATTTCTGTATCTTAAAATGACAACAGATTAAGANTTTACAAAAGCATCAAAAACAGTAAAATACTTAGGAATATAAATTTAATCAGAGATGAAAGATCTGTACACTGAAAACTACAAGATACTGGTGAAAGAGGTTTTTAAAAAGACACATTTAAATGGAAAGATGTCCTGTGTCATGGGTTGGGAAAAATATTGTTAAAATATCTATACTACCCAAAGCCATATATACATTGAATGCAATCCCCCATCAAAATCCCGGTGAAATTTTTCAGAAGACTATAAAAAGCAATCCTAAAATTCCTCTGGAACCACAAAATATGCCAAATAGCCAAAGCCATCTTGAGCAATAAAAACAAAGCTAGAGTCATCACTCTGCCCGATTCCAAAATATACTATACATAGACTATATTATATAATAGAAATACATCCACATACATATGATAAACTAATCTTGGACAAAGATACCAAGAACACACAGTAAGGAAAGGATAGTCTTGTCAATAAATGGCATTAGGAAAACTGCTTACCCACATGTAGAAGGATCACACTGGATTCTTATTTCACATCATAGACAACAACCAACTGAAAATGGGTTGAAGATGTAAACATAAGACCTGAAACTATAAAACTGCAAGAAAAAAGCCCACAAGGAAAAAACTTCTTGGCATAGGTCTGGGCAATGATTTTCTTGATATCATCATAAAAGCCCAGGCAACAAAAGCAAAAATGAGTAAATGGGATTGCCTCAAGGTAAAAGCTTCTTCTCAGCAAGAGAAGCAATCGACAGAATGGAGAGGCAACCTACAGAGTGGTAGAAAATATTTGCAAACCGTATATCTGAAAAGGGATTAATTTCCAAAATATGAAAGGAACTCAACTCAATAGCAAGAAACAAATAAATGGGATAAAAAATGGTCACAAGACCCAAACACACTGTTCTCCAAATACGACATACAAATGCCGACAGGTATCTGAGAGCGTATGCAATATCACTGACCGCCAGGGAAATGCAAATCAAAACCATAATGAGATATCACCTCACACCTGTTAGGATGCCTAGTATCCAAGAGACAAAAGCTAAGTGTTGATGAGAATGTGGGGAAAAGGGAACCCTTGTATACTGTTGTTGGGAATGTAAATGGTTGCAGCCATTATGAAAACCAGCATTGGGGTCACTCAAAAAATTAAACATAGCACTCCCATGCGACCCAGCAGTCCCACTCCTGGGTATGTATCCAAAGAAGACAGGGTATTTTGAAGAGATATCTGCCCCCTCATGTTCATTGTGGCATTATTCCCAATAGCCAAGATATGAGAACAACTAAGTGTCAATCATTGGATGAGTGAAAAAAGAAAATGTGAGGAAAAAAAACAATGGAATATTATTCAGCCTTTTAAAATATTTTTAAATGCTTCTTTATTTTTTTTTAATTTTTTTTTAATTTTTTTATTTCTAGGAGAGAGAGAGAGACAGCGTGAGCAGGGGAGGGTCAGAGAGAGAGGGAGTCACAGACTGAAACAGGCTCCAGGCTCTGAGCTGGCAGTCAGCACAGAGCCCGACGCGGGGCTCGAACCCACGAACCGCGAGATCGTGACCCAAGCGAAAGTCGGACGCTCAACCGACTAAGCCACCCAGGCGCCCCTCTTTATTTTGAGAGAGAGAGAGCGAGCGAGCGAGCAAGGGCATGGGAGAGGGGCAGAGAGAGAGGGAGAGAGAGAATCCCAAGCAGGCTCCAGACTGTCAACACAGACCTGGATGCGGGGCTTGATGTGGGGCTCGATCTCATGAACCACGAGATCATGACCCTAGCTGAAATGAAGAGTCAGATGCTTAACTGACTGGGCCACCCAGGCATCCCTTATTCAGCCTTTAAATAGAGGGAAGTCCTGTCATTTGCAACAACATGGGTGAAACTGAAGGATGTACTGAGTGAAATAAGCCAGACACGGAAAGATGAATATTGCATGGTCTCACTTGTATGTGGAATCTAAAAGAGTAGAGTTCCTGTCAGAATAGAATGGTGGATACCAAGGTCTGGAGAGTGGGGGAAGTGGGGACTTTCCCATTAGTTAATGTTAGTCAAAGGGTACAAATGTGCAGGATGAGCTATGCGAAGAGAGCACAGTAGGTAGAAGGGAATATCAAATTATGGTGCACCTATTATTCATTATTGCTCTCTCATACTTTTATAAAAATGTAGTTAGTTACAAGTTCTGTTCAGAAGACTTAAGTTCTGCTTATATGGGACGAACTTGATAATATAGGTTCATCCTTATTAAAAACTCAGCATTCTGATCATCTATGTAGCAATGTACGGAGCACCATTACATCTGTCACAAAGCACCTGAGGACCTCGGAGGGAGTTGTGGGACTTCTCTGTCACTGTGCTCCGGCTCCAGCCCCGGAGGTGACATTTGTCTAGGCAGGCAGCAATCAACACTTCATTCAGTGCTATCATAAATTTTTGGTGGACCCTGACTCCGGGTAACACCTACTCTTCAGTGCAAAGTATTTACATACACTCAACAGTCAGTCATCTCCGACAAAATTATCTTATGCTTCTAAGTACAGTGCAAAGCAAGATGTGACTCAGCAGGAAGGGATTTTGATGGAAGGAAATGTTGGTAGGAATACAGAAGCCGCAGAAAGTGCCCCAGGTTCTGCATGGAGGCATTAGCATGGAATCCAGGAAGAGTGCAGACTGGAGTTTTAGCCAGAACTTGACTTTAATCTTAGCCAAATAATTAACAGCTTGGTGACTTTAGGCTAGCCAGTTAATCTTGTGGAGCTTCAGTTTCTTTGCAGAGTTGTCGAAAGGATTGTAGACCATGTGTAATAATTCACTTATCAAAATGCTTAGCTCACAGTGGGTATACATCATAACTGCCAGATGTTTTCTTGGTGGTGGTGTGATCACGATTACCACCTCCGTGCGTCAGCTAAGTATAGAATGTCAGAGTGACAGAAATGCATCCGGCAACTTTAATATCACATTTCTTTAAAAAAATTTTTTTACAGCTTTATTGCGGTATGATGAACATATAGCATTGTATAAGTTTAAGGTTTACAATGTAATGATTTGATACGCATATATATTGCAAAATGTTTACCACAATAAATTTAGTTACTCCTTCAGCTCACGTAATTACCATTTCGTCATTGTTGTTGCTGTTATGGTGAGAATCTCATAGGAACTTTCCAGTATACCATAGAGTGTTGTTAACTCGAGTCACCGTGCTGTACCTTACATCCCCAACCCCGTAGTCCCTGGCAACTACCAATCTACTCTCTGTTCTATGAATTTGGCTTTTTGTAGATTCCACATACAAATGAGAATGCACAGTCTGTGTCTTTCTTTGTCTGATTCATTTTGTTTAATGTAATGCCCTCAAGGGTCATCCATATTGTTGCAAATGGTGGGATTTCCTTTTGTTGTGACTGAAAGTAAGTAGTACGTTGTATACATTTTCTTTCTTCATTCATTCAACAATGGACATTTTGGTTGTTTCCGTATCTTGGCTACTGTGAATACTGCAATGAACATGGGGGCACAGATATCTCTACGAGATAGTGGATGTCACCTTTGTTTACATTACCTGGAATGCCTGACTCGTTCATGTATTTAGCACGTACTCACTGTAAACAAAAGAGTTAAACATCCCTAACCTCTCGTGAAGATTACTGTCTACTGGTTGGAGACAGATATTAAAAAAGATAAAACAGATATTAGAGGCCAGGGATGACCCTGTTTTTTTCCTAGCCTAAATGAGATGGGAAACTAGTGGAAGGCTCTGTTATATTTTAACAAGTTTATTCTTCTGTGGGGATGCACACTGAAGTGGGGAAAGGATAGAAGCAGTGAAACTAATAAGGATGCTTTTGTGACAATCTAGGCAGGAGACGATGTGACAATCTAAGGCCAGGGTGGTAGAAAGAAGTAATCATATTCTGGATATATTTTCAAGGTAGAGGCAAGAAATTTCATGACAATTTGGATGTGAAGTGAAAGAAAGAGGAAAATGGCTTCGGTTTTTGGCCCGAGGAATTGGAAGGAAGCAATTGTCTTTAACAGAGATAGGGAAGATTAAAAGGTAGGTTACGTTTAGTTTCTGACATGTTCATTTGTGGCACCTATTATACATCCAGGTGGAGATCAGTCAAGGTTACTCCAGCAATAGAAATAGATTGAGAATTGGGTTAATGGACAAAGCCCTTAAGTACTTGACCATTAAGAGTTTGAAGAGATGATAGGTACCAGTTAAAGATAATAAGATAGATCAGCTAATGAGATAGAAGACTAGAAGTTTGGTGTCCTGGTAGCCAATGGAGAAAGTATATCAAATTGAAAGAAGTAACAACTGCATCAAATGCTGTTGATGAGTCAATAAGATGGAAGACTGAGAAATGTCCATGGGATTTAGCAACATGAAGGTTGTCATTGACCATGAAGACGGCAATTTCAACGTAGTGGTGGGGGCAAGTGCCAGATATGGCTGTGTCAAGAGAAAATGCAAGTCTTCTTTTAGGTATTGACTTCTGGAATTGGAAATGGTGAGTCATAACTCTTTTCTGGAGATTAACTGTGGTGGGAAGGAGAATAGTGGGGCAGTAACTAGAGGGGAGAAGTGTGGTCAAGAGAAATTTTTGTTGCTGGAGTGCTTTGGTGGCTCTGTCAGTTAAGCATCTGACTTCAGCTCAGGTCTTGATCTCACAGTTTGTGAGTTCGAGCCCCACATCAGGCTCTGTGCTGACAGCTTGGAGCCTGGAACCTGCTTCAGATTCTATGCCTCCTCACTCTGCCTCTCCCCTGTTCCTGCTCTGTCTCTCTTCCTCTCTCTCAAAAATAAACATTAAAAATTTTTTAAAAAAGAAATTTTTGCTGTTAAGATAGGGAAAATGATGGAATACTTATATGTTTATGGAATTATACAGTAATGAGTGATCAATAACTAAAGCAAGAGAGGGAAGGAATAATTGCTGGTGTGATATCCTTGAGTAGGTGAAAGGGGACAGAATCTGGTGCACAGGTGGTGGCGTTGGCCTTTTCTGGAACAGAATTTACGCTCACTAACAAAAGAGAAAGCACCATATACAGGTAAGGGTTCAGCAGTGATGGTGGAAGCTGATAGAATTTCCCTTTTGATTATTTCTATTTTCTCAGTGAAACAGGATGTCAGGTCATCAGCTGAGAATACGGTTGAGGGAGGAGGTGTTGGAGGTTTAAGGTGAGATGAAAGTGTGGAATGGGTAGTTAAAAAGTTGGGAGAGTGGACAAGCTGGGCTCCTATACTGTTACTGTGCTGGTAGCAGTAAGTGGCCTGTTGAGGGTCTTGGCCATGAATGCTAACTAGTCAACATGATTTTGTGGTTTTCTCCATCAATGTTCAAATGTACATGTATAAGTGCAAAATGGGCAGAAAGTCGAATTTACCTATGGTGGGTTTTGCGCAAGCAAATATAAAGATGGAGGAGAGAGACAAGGGAGCTGAGGGTATAGACGAGAGATTGGATCATGAACCTCAAACTTGGTAAGGAGGGAGGTAAAGGTGGCAAGGGAGTGGTGGCAATGCCAAGGCTGTAGGATTAAGGGATGCTGGGTTCTTGTGCCGTCAAGGATTGTTGGGTTCAGAGGTACTAGAGAGAGTGGGTTAGAAAGATCAGAGGTGGTTATGAGATTGGAATGCTTGCAATTGTCATTAGGGAGAGATTGCAGTTATTGCTAATGATAGAGATTAAAGAGCGTGGTTATGGGAGTGAATGAGTGAGGCTGGATGGAAGATACATTTATTTGGAAGAGAGGAGTCAAGGAAGTGAAGGTACAGCATGTTGAGCGGATCATCCATGGGAGCCAAAGTCACCTAAATAGGGGGCCGGGAGGAGAGGAAGGTATTCTTTTGACTCCCGATTGCCCCTTCTAGCTCCTCCCTCTTTCTCATTACCACTGTGTGCTCTAGCTTTGTTTTTCTTTTAATTTTTTGATGTTTCTTGATTATTGAGACAGAGAGAAACAGCATGAATGGGGGAGGGGCAGGGAGAGAGGGAGACACAGAATCGGAAGCAGGCTCCAGGCTCTGAGCTGTCAGCACAGAGCCCGACACAGGGCTGGAACCCACGAACCGTGAGATCATGACCTGAACCGAAGTCGAACGCTTAACCCACTGAGCCACCCAGGCGCCCCTGTGTACTTGAGCTTCGAACCCCACATCAGATCACCACCTTCAATTATAGTCCTCTACAGATTCTAGGCCCGAGGGTAGGAGGGGAAAAAACAGGCCTAATGTGAGAAGCCCTCAGGGAAGGCAGTGTCAGGTTTCAGTTAGATTCTAAAGGAAGAAGGGAAAGGAAGCCTTGAGACAAGGGCTTGAGGATATAAGAGATTTTGCTGATGAGTTCCAGAAGGCGGTGGAAAGGTTTTAGGGAGTGGGATGGAGTAAGGGGTAATGCAAAATAAAGGGATGTTGCCATGGGCAGGATAAATAGTGAAGGGGAAGAAGAAATTTTCCTTGGTCCAAGGTTCTAATAAGCTGGACTAAGAGTTAAATGTGGAGGGGACAGATGAAGAGGAGAAAAAAAAGCAAAGTTTTATCATGTGCACAAGGAGTTCTAGTAATGAAATTGAGACTAAAGAAATGACCAAGACAGGCAGTTTTTATCCTTTTTAGGCAAAGAGCTAATAATAATGTGAGAAATTGACAGGACAAAGAAAACTGCACTGTGGGAGCTTCAGTTAGTAAAGAATTCTAAACAGGACTTGGGCTGTGGTAACAAATTAGTAAAAAGTAACAGAGATTGTTTATACAACCGCCTCAGCTTTCAATTCCTTATCTCTGGTGAGGAGAAAAAAAAAAAGTCTTTAAGGGGCGCCTGGGTGGTTCAGTCGGTTAAATGTCCAACTTCGGCTCAGATCATGATCTCAAGGTTTGTAAGTTCCAGCCCCGCATCGGGTTCTGTGCTGATGGCTCAGAGCCTGGAGCCTGCTTTGGATTCTGTGTCTCCCTCTCTCTCTCTGCCCCTCCCATGCTCACACTGTATGTGTCTCTCTCTCAAAAATAAATAAACATTAAAAATAATTTAAAAAATTCTTTACTGATACAGGGAGGGTATATTTTATAAGGGAGATTTACTTCCCGCTTTCAGGGGAACAGAAAAGGTTCTGAGTGTCTTTGCCTACACAGGCTGTCTCTTAAGTAACTTTTACTGAAAATAATCAATATGCCAAAGTGGCACACTTTGGGGTGGCCTGCTCTTGGCCCGCTACATTAGCCATATGTAAAAATGTGTTGCACGTGTTCTTGATGACGTTCTCCAACCTCATCTTCCCTAAACTTTATGTGTTGAACATTATGGTATAAGATCATGTATGAAAGCATTCTGTACACTCTAAAAGTACACTGCAAAGTTAAAGTTTTGCTATTATTGAGATACAGTTATGATTTCCTGCTACGTCTGAAATCCTTGAAAGTAAGTTCTTCATAAAACACTGGAAATTTTCAGCCACAGCAATTTTATTTTTGTTTATTTGTTTTTAGGGTTTTATTTAAATTCTCGTTGTTGTGCAGTGTAATATGAGTTTCAGCTGTACAATATAGTGATTCAACACTCCCATACAACACGCAGTGCTCATCACAAGTGCCCTCCTCAACCCCATCACCTGTTTCACCCCTCCCCTCCCCCCTCTCCCCATAACCATCAGTTTGTTCCTTATAGTTAAGAGTGTTGGGGCGCCTGGGTGGCTTAGTCGGTTAAGCGTCCGACTTTCGCTTGGGTCATGATCTCGCGGTTCGTGGGTTCGAGCCCCGCNTGGGGGAGAGTGCAAGCGGGGGAGGGACAGAGAGAGAGTGACAGAGGATCAGAAGCGGGCTCTGCGCTATCCAGGCTGACAGCAGTGAGCCCGATGTGGGGCTCGAACTCATGAGCTACAAGATCACGACCTGAGCCAAAGTTGGACCCTCAACCGACTGAGCCACCCAGGCACCCCTGGTGTTGTTTCTTTTATATGCTTTTTTAAACTGCTGCTTTTTTCTGTGCCCAAGGACAGAAGGATCTGTTCCTGGTCCCTCAGTACTGCCCTTTCCCACGGCTGTTCACAGGGTCAGGGGTAGGGGCTCCTTTTGTTACTGTGTCTCTGTGTCCCTTGCTATTCTCTTGCCATCCTGCTGTTTTGTTCAATAGCTGTTTGGTCAGCCCTCACTTCTTCTTCGGGAGGAATTTTCTATTAATAGTTGTAATGTGATGTGCTCCTTGGAGGAGGTGAGTTCAGAGTTTTCCTACTCCCTATCTTGAGCCAGAACTCCAACATTTCATAATTTTTTTGCTGGATAGAATTAATGATCGTTCCTCCCAGGGGAAGCGATATATGAAAATAGTTATAAACCTTAGTTTTAAAATAAAAAAAAGACTTGGATTCTAATCCCAGATCTGTCGCTTACAAACACTGTGCTTTAGAACAAATTAGCTCCTTATATTCTTTGAGTTTCAGTGTCTTCTGAAAAAGGAGATAATAATAATATCATCTTGATAGGATTGGGGACATTAAATGTGATACTGTGAGGAATGTATGTAGCATAGTGCATGGCACATAGTACCATTCTATAAATATTAGCAATGTTTTGTAGAACAGAAAGCAGGTTTAGAGCAACAGATGAATTTGTGGTTTGGCTGGATCTGAAAGCAATTCTACTAGTTTACTGTTATTAGATAAAATACAGAATATCCAGTAAAGTTTGATTTTCAGATAAAGAACAAATATAGGGGCACCTGCCTGGCTCAGTAGGTAGAGCATGTGACTCTTGATATCAGGGTCATGAGTTCAAGCCCCATGTTGGGTGTGGAGCCTACTTAACAAAATGAAGAACAAATATATATTTTTAGTATGTGTCATGCACTATTTGGCGCATACTTATACAAAGTTATTTTTTGCTTCTCAATTTAACCGAGCGTTCTATATTTTTATTTGCCAAATCTGGTTACCTGACTCGGGATCCTTTTGTGAGTTCTCATTTTCCTGAATTAGTAAATAGGGGAATTTGCGGTCGAACGTAAGTAGACCAAATTGTAGTTCCACATTCTTATGTACTACAGTATGCTGCCTGTTTATGCTAACTGTGCAATAAGTCTACAACCATGGCAGATAACCCCGTGAGAAAACACTGTGGAAAAAGTCAGTCCCCTCAGATATAAGGTCGAGGGGGCCCGTGGTCCCGCCTGCTTTGGAGTCAAGGCCCGGTTAGAGCGCCTTCACATGGCCAACAGCCTGTTTGCTTGGTTCTCTCCCTTATGTCAAGAGCAA
>NW_027533270.1:924505-930866 GCF_008692635.1 Crocuta crocuta
GGTTATTGTACTTCATTTACGAAATTCAAATCTCCATAGCAGACCCTGTCGCCTTTTGTTATCTCTCAATTTTATTAAGTATGTTTCTCTCACGTGAAACGGAGACAGCACCACAAACTATCATTGCAGCATGTGTTTGATAATTAGGAACATAAACCATAGATATTCTTTCTGGATAGTCTGTTTCGTTTCTTGAAAGCCAGAAGAGAAACCTCTCAGTGTAGGACTGATTGATCTCAGACTCTCCAGAGAGGCCCCAGAGGAGGTGTTTTTAATTCAGGTGTCATGGCGGAGGCCGTAGTCAATCGCTCTCTAGAATCACGCGAGAGTGGGTGAGGCCTGCCCTTGCTGCTATCTATCTTGCATTTTTACAGCATCCTGTCCTCCTTCCTAAGTGGTGTTATAGCGGGTAGCAGTGAGGCAGGTAAGGGAGACATGGGCTTCCCTTATTAGAACCAAAGCTACGCAACCAAAGCCTTATCTAATATGCTGATTTCTGAAATTCGCAGATGACAAAAAACAAAACAGAAATTCAGCCGCAGTACTTTCTATTATACAACATCCTACCCTCTATTTCCCCCCTCCCCTGGCGGTCAATGATCTACCCCGTTCCCTTTCATCATTCACATTTCAGGCCCCGTAAATCCTTGCTTGGATGAATTATATAATCTTCCTGCTCACTGTGAGAATCAAGAATCTTTCATTTGTTTTAAGAGAAGGCTTTGTTCTCAGATGATTGGGCTGACCAAAGAGAGCATGATTAGTTTGCATTTCATACCATACAATCTGAGGGTGGTTCCTCACAAGGATTTTTAATCCAGGTGCTCGGGCTTAGCTCCAAAAGCCAAGTAGCCTCAACTGTGTGCTCCCAGCTACCTCACCGGTCCCGAAATGTAGGCAGTAGTTGTGGAATTGAGCTCGGGGAGCCTCGGAGGGTCCAGACCGTAGCTCTTCCGTAGGGACGCTAGGACGCAGGCCTACAGAGATGCACTGGAGTCCAGGCAGAGACCCAGTCATGCCGTGCTGGGAACGGCATCGGCCGGGAGCCCGAGAAATTCTCCAAGATCTATCCCATGAATCTCCTTAAAAAGTTCCACATCAGCCGTGCAACGTTTAAGTTGGGGAGTTTTATGTCAACTCAGCCATGGGCACTGTTCGAATCAGGGTTTTATTTCCCAGAACAAAACGGGTCTTTGGAACTTATGTTCTCCCCAGTAAAACCGTAAGGAACAAATTAAATGCAAGTATTAGGGACTGGGGTGGGGTATTGCTACCAAGCGTTATAGACCATAAATCTTAAAATCTCAGGATAAATGTGGTTTCTTTGACCTAATGGTGGTGCCCTTTTCTTACATTCTCTCGTATGTACCTTGTGGAAAAATGTTACTCGAAGGCTGTGAACTGTGTTTCCGATGCCCTCTTGAACATTACCTGTGTAAACTGTCAACTGGCCTACGAAGTACAATGGGTATTTCAGTCGTTTTTTTTCTTCCCAAAGGGCCACAGATTACTAAATAGCTCTATACATTCAAGGATTTAGAGTTTCCTGTGAGTTCTTTGTGCTCACAAAAAGACATTGAGCACAAGTATCCCTCTGAATTGGTAATTCATCTCGGTTTTCTTTGGGGTGTTTTTGATGATATTCATCAATTTAAATGATACTCTCGCAAACAGATCACAATTTATACTTTTTCAAATACTATAGCTTTATAACTGAACGAGAAAACAACATGACCATGAGATGTTCTTTTGTATACCACTGGTCAATAACATCTTAATATGAAAAGGCATCTCGTCCAGACTTTCATTATACATAAGAAATCACCAAAGGTTGCTTTAAACTCCTAATATAGCTNACTTTATGCATAAATTATCCTATCAAAGGGCTGGTATTTATTCTGAGCTCTTTGAAATTCTAATCACTTTGTATACGCGTCCCAGGCCAGTTGTCTTTTGAAATTTGGATTACTTACAATTGGCTATTCACTCCACCCATTTAGGAGCCTTTAAAGATTCATTGTTCCATTTTCTTTAATGGAAATTTAAATGTTTGATAATGATTTTTAAATGACTCTGCAATTTTCTTTATTTTAATATTAATATCCTTTGTAATATCTTCTGTGCACATTGAATAGCTTTTTAATTAAACAGATAGGGTGCCCAGAATTCATAGGCTGGAAACCACCTAAAGATGTCCTCAAGTTAATTTCTCTTGATTTGACCCACTTGGTGTGAATATACACTGGACTGTGGGTTCATGTACACACACACACACACACACACACACACACACACACACAATCTCTTTTCCTCAAAATATCTGCAGAAGGAGGCTTTATAGTCTTACTTCATATCAAATGTATGTTCCATTCACTACTATCTCATCTATCTCATATCGGCTTTGATCTCCTTTTCCTGAAGTTTTCGTTCTGGCCCTGCATCTGACGTGAAATATGCCAAAACATTTCCCTGTTTTGTCACTTGCTGAAGGGCCAACTTTGCCACCCCTTTGGTTCTTCCCACATGCTCTCAAGAAACATGAGAGGGACCTTTACTTATAGAAGCTCCAAGACACTTTTTCCACTTAGAACATGAATGTTTATGATATATTACTTCCCAAGTACTACCATCCACATGGAGGTTGGTTCTCATCATTGTGTGTGGGTCGCCACAGCAATTTATTGATGCGGCTGTCTTGTTTTAAGTCTACTCCCTGTGTTCCCCCAACTTCCACCTACCCGATTTGCATGGCCAGGTAACCATCCTATAATGCCTTTGATGGAATCCCTCTTCTTTTCCAAAAGACTTCACTTCCATTCCCTGCATCAAGCCTGCCTCATCCTCTCCAACCCATAGTTACCTCCTGATCTCTTGCCCTCTTCCTCCTCTCAAGTGTTTACTGTCATTCTGCTCTTGAAGAGGAATTTTGAAATTGGTCTTTATCACTACTTACTATTGCAGCTGCATATGTGTGTCTCCTCCCCCGTGTAGGAATATTCAATCCCTTGAACAGGAATAGTACTTGACGCCTCCTAATATTCCTGAAGGCACCTGACGCATGGCTCTGATTGGGATAATTTTAACTTTCTATTTATATACAAGGGAAGACAAGTAGCTACAATTATAGCAGGCCCTCAGTGTATATGTGATGTTTTCCTTTGTGTACACAAATGCCATATTAGTTGTGAAAATGAAAGTAATACTTTAAATGATTCCTATTAAAATAACTCATGGTTCTGAGGAGTACCTTCATTGTTAAGTCTGTTCTATTATGATTTCATGTACTGAATCAAAAAAGGAAGCATATATTATTTTCCATTTTTATGGCCTCTTTAAATGGTTCTTCCCCATGTACACACACACATACTTTTTGAGCTTATAAAAATTGACAAGATTGTCTGTTTTCCATAGTGAGTTTGTAACACATACTGTTGTGTTCATTTTCACCCACTGCTTTTCATTTTCACCCATTGCTTCTCACTGTCATTCTTTGGGGCCTTCTCACGTTGTTCAGCTCTATACCTGGACTCATGGATCATGATTTAGATGCTGGTGATTTCATTAGCTCAGTTGATCAAACTTCGTAGGATTGGCCTGGCACTCTGTTATCTGCTCTCTGTCATCATATACTAAAAATGAGGCAAGACGGGTGCCTGTGAGCATGTGACTCTTGATCTCAGGGTTGTGGGTTTGAGCCCTATGTTGGGTATAGAGCCTACTTAGAAAAATGAAATGATAATAAAAATGAGGCAAGAGACACACCTAGAACTTTAGGGAGGAGCTCCAAAGGAGCTACCTAATATATATTAGGTACTAGTTACCTAATTAGGCCTAGATACTATGAGAAAGCAATCAGACAATATAGCCCATTGCATATGGTTTTGTTAGATACATTCAGTACTAAAGCATAGTACTTACAGTTACATCATTCTATACAGCTAGAGTTTGTTATGTATATTGTTCCGTGCCTAGGCCACAGTTTACACAACATTGACCCATGCGGTATTCAAATGAATTCATACTTTCCAAATGATTCCTGTTATATAATCTTAATGATAGAAAAGTGGATTCTGTGAATTATTCAAGAAGTTTCAAACAACTGAGAAGCTGTTTCTGCATTTCTTAAATGGATTTCTTCCCTTGAGAAAATAAAGGGTTACTTATTTTTGTATTTGAGGCAAAGATATAAAGTATTTTATTTCATTTTACTTCGGCTANAAACTCAAAGGCTTACTGTTTGTTAATGATTCTACATGGGGATATTTTAGGAGATCACAAAATATTATCTTTTCAGAGCATTGTTAAATTTAAGTCAATCTTGTTTAATATTCTGTGAAAAACTAAATTCTGAGCTAGATGATCCACTTATCAAGTCTTCTTTTTCAATGTTTTCATTTATTTTTGAGAGGGAGAGAGAGACAGCATGATCAGGGGAGGGTCAGAGAGAGAGGGAGACACAGAATCCTAAGACAGGCTCCAGGCTCTGAGCTAGCTGTCAGCACAGAGCCTGACACGGGGCTTGAATCCACGAACTGTAAGATCATGACCTGGGCCGAAGTCGAACGCTTAGCCGACTGAGCCATCCAGGTGCCCCACTCAAGTCTTAACAATAAATCTAAGTTACTATAGCAAACCATCATATTCTGACTAAAATGTTCGTATCTAGTTTCATATTATGAGTTCCATATGCTCATAGAAAAGCAACTAACAATTTAAGAACTTCATCTTACATTTCTAAAAAATCATTGAAGGATACAATATGGGTTAAAATTTAAGCACTAGAGTTTTGACTGGAGGAGATTTAATATCAGTGATGCTTAGGCAGCAAAGATCAGGATGTATTTTAGAAGACATTCTGTTTTTATTTTCAGGAATGACATTTAAGTGTCCAGAAATTGTTAGTTAGGTAGAACACTCATTTGAGAATCCTGAAGTTAGAATCGGGTGTAACATCATGTCTCAAGATGCTTTTGGCTGTGAGTAATACAATATCCAACTAAAAGTGGCTTAAAGAATAATGACATTTATTATCTCCTGTAACACCAAGTCCAAAGGAGGCTTGGTTCATTCAAGGCTAGACAACTTCAAGGGTCTAGGCTCTTGCCGTCTTTCTGCTTTGCCATCCTCAGCCTGTTGGTTTTCAACTTTAGAGTTGTGCTTTCCTGGTTGTAAAATGGCTGCCAAACGTTACATTCTTACTGGCCGTATTCACAGGCAGGAAATCCTGATCCTGTTCACAGGTTGTGCTTCATGTATCTCTTCCGTAAAGGGGGAACATCTTCCGCAGAAACCTCCTAGCAGGCTTATCCTTCGCTGCCATAGTCTAGGATCCTAGTCACACACGTGACCTGCTGCAAAGGTGGCTGGGAATTGATCCGGCACAAAAATGCAAACTGGGGGACTTCTGCTTCCAGGATGAGGGACTAGACATACTCTCTCCTATTCTTCCCACTAAGTACCACAAAAACCCAAGGCATCAAAATAGATTCCAAGAGGTAGAGCAAGAAAGGTACACTGGCTAGGGACTTGAAGATCCAAGGAACAACATGGAGATAAGTTTCTTGGATTTCCTCGTTGCTTCATATATCCTAGAATTGGAGATGAAAAAGCCAACAATCCAGAATACCAACAAATACAGAAAAGTAGCCCCCATAAAAGCCTGGTCTCTCCAGTCAAAGGATCAGGAAAGGGGCAGCCTAGCAACACAAAATACTGTTAGAATATAGTCACTGCACTCCAGCCAAACACCACAGAGAGAACTGTGGGACCATTCTCACCAATGCCAGAAAAAGCACTCTTTAATAAACCTGTACGTCTACCCTCACCAGTCTTTAATGAAGCACCCTGACCCCCATGCACCTCTGCCAAGGTTGTGTCAGAGAACTGAGTTGGGTAATGGACTTTCATCACCTCCAGTAGGTAACAAGATATCCCCTCAATCCACGGTGTCATTAGAGGCCACGTGGAGAGCTAAGACTTTCATTGTCACCGTAAAGTAATATGGTACCCCTCTGCCTCCCTCCTAGGAGTATCAGAGGAGGCCCAGTGGTATCAGAGGATGCTTGGTGACAAGGCCACCACCTCACATGGTGTCATAACAGGCTACCTGGGGAGCAGTAGTGAGGCACCCCTTCCCCTTCGAGCCAGAGAATTATCAATGAAAGTGGAGCATTCCCTTCAGTGTCAATAGAGGCCAAACGGGGAATGTAGACTTCTACCACCACCTGACAATAGCAAGGTAACACACCTCTCTTTCTCTCCCAGAGTAGAGTCAGAGGAAGCCAGTTAAGACTGAATATTTAAATGGTATTCAGAATCTCATAACATTTTGCCCAAAATATATGCCCCAAATGACTCATTT
>NW_027533270.1:930945-935400 GCF_008692635.1 Crocuta crocuta
AATCAAGAATTAAAGAGATATCAACACTGAGATGCCAATACAGATACTAGATTTTTCTGACAAAGGTTAATGCAGTCATCATTATTCATGCTTCAAATGAGCAGTTATGAACATGCTTGACACAAATGGAAAAAAACAGTCTCAAAAAAGAAATAGAAGATAAAAAAAGCCAAATGAAATTTTAGAACAGAAAAATACAATAACCAAAATTTAAAAAACTCAACGGATGGGCTCTTGTTCGTTTTTTCCTCACCAACACTTTGGATAACATAGAAGATATGGATAAATTCCTAGAAACATATAACTTACCAATACTAAATCACAAAGAAATGGAAAATATGAACAGTTTAATAACAAGTAAGGAGATTTAATCAGTAATGAGAAAGCTTACAAGAAAGAAAAGCCCAGGACAAGATGGCTTCACAAGTGAATTATACTGAGCATTTAAAAATTAATGCCAAATGCTTTTCAAACTCTTCCAAAAAATTGAAAAGCAAGGAACGTTCTCAGATTTAATTCATGAGAGCAGCATTACCCAGATACCAAAACCAGATAAGGACACTACAAGAAAAGAAAACTATGGGAATATCACTGGTAGAAACAGATAAAAAAAAAAAATACTAGCAAATGGAATTCAACAGCACATTAAAAAGACCATACACCATGACCAATTGAGGTTTACCCCTGGGATACAAATATGGTTCAGCATATCCAAATTAGTAGTGGTGATACACTGCATTAAGAAAATAAAGGGTAAATATCATGATCACCTCAATAGGTGCAGAAGAAAACATTAGAAAAAAATTAACATTGTATTTCTGTCTGGATCCGTATCCATGGACGTAAGTGGGATATTAAAGTTCCCTACTATTGTATTGCTGTCTATTTCTCCTTTTATTTCTCTTAATATTTGCTTTATATATTTGGTTTCTTCTACATTGGTTCATAGGTATTTACAAATGTCACATCCTCTCGTTGGATTTACCACTTTATCATTATGTAATGCTCTTCTATGTTTTTTGTTACAGTCCTTTTTTTTAAAGTATATTTTGTCTGGTATGAGTGTTGCTACCACAGTTTTTTGTTTCCATTTCCATTTTCATGCTATATCTTTATCCATCCCTTAACTTTCAATCTGTATGTGTTCATGTTTGAAGTGAGTCTCTTGCAGGCCGCATGCATATAGAAGAATGTTTTTTCATTCATTCACCAACCCTATGTCTTTTGATTGGAGAATTTAATCCATTTGCATTTAAAGTGATTATTGATAGGCATGTTTTTATTGCCATTTTGTTAATTCTTTTCCAGCTGTTTTTGTAGTTCCTCTGCTCTTTCAGTTGTGGTTTGTTTTCTTTAGTGTTACATTTAGATTCCTTTCTCTTTTTTTGTGTGTATTTACAAGAAATATTTTCTTTGTGGTTATCATGAGGCTAACATATAACATCTTATCTATATATCCAGGGTCAGGATGCCTGATGTGGGATATAGTCCCTTCACTTCTTAAGGGAGAATTCTACATTTTTGAGATCCCTTTTTATTGTGGGATCACTGCATTTGGGGTAGGGTCCTGGGTAAGGCCATGTCTCTCTGCCTCTCCTACTCTTTTCAATGTGTCTCTCCTGTGTTTGTCATGGAATAACTGTTTACCTAGTTCTTGGATCCTTTCCAGAGGAAAAAATCATTATGTAGCAATGAATTTGTTTTGTCAGTGCGAGGAAGCTAGTTCCAAGTCTTCCTGTGCTGCCATCTTGAATCCCTTTTGCACAGAAAAACAAATTCTGATAGCAAAGTCTTTGTTTTCAATGACTTGAGTCTGATAGAGGGTAACAGAGATGAATAAATGAGGCATGGAAGTGTTGTAGGTTTTATAGAACGAATACAGGGTATAATTCTTTTCTTTAAATTTTTTAAATGTTTATTTGTTTTTGAGAGAGAGAGAGACAGAGAGAGAGACAGAGACAGAGAGAGACAGAGAGAGGGAGATAAATAATCTGAAGCAGGCTCCAGGCTCTTAACTGTCAGCACAGAGTCCGACACGGGGCTTGAACTGACAAACTATGAGATCGTGACCGGAGCCAAAGTCAGACACTTAACCTACTAAGCCAGCCAGGCGCCCCTAAATCTTTTCTAGGGGGAAGTTAGATTACAAAATATTTACTAAAAGAGGAACTGCTTTAATTGTTAAAAATGCCTAGATAAATGGTGTGGGCACAGGAGTTGGATGGGTGGTATTTTACACAGAGGAAACAGTGAAAGCAGAGGCTTACTGGAGTTCAGAGTTTCAGAATGGGGCAGCCCGAGAGAAGGGTTAAAAAATAAATGAGCTCTGGAGTGTCTGGCTGGCTCAGTTGGTAGTGTATGTGACTCTTGATCTCAGGGTCCTGAGTTCAAGCCCCGTGTTGGGTATGGAGCCTACTTAAAAAAAAAAAAAAATGAAGGAGTGATTTTTNAGTGAGCAGTCTGGGCATAGTCCCAAATGCAGAGGAGTTATCATGAGATGAAAGCTCATTCCTCCTGTATTCATGGATCTTTTGGTTACTAGTATAACCTAAAGTGGAAGATGATTTGGCAAGCAAAATCTTAAAAGGTCTTATTGTTAATTTTTCTATCATGTGGTAGTCAGATTATACCCTCTATTCAACCCTAACTCTGAAAGGAGGTGTTGTGAAATATTTCATAATTTCCAAAGTACAATAACTTCCCCAATTTTCTCTCATTAATTCCATCATTCTCATAAAAGGATTTTAGTGGCGATGGTGGGAAAGAGAGTAGTTGAGAACACAGTTAAGTAGAAGTCTGAACTATCCTACTATTTCAACCTTTGAAATTCCAAGTATGTACCCCAGGGTGTACGCCCTTTTCTTATGGTTAACTGACCCCAAACAAAAGCGTGGACAAAACCTAAGGAGCTATTCTAATTATGGTACGAAATGAACAATTGAAAAGCAATCATGTAGAAGTAATTACATTTAAAGCCATTTTACCTTAAGAAAGGAGTCTGCTATGGGGGGAGAAAGCAAAGTGTGAAGTTTTCTGCCCTCTTTGAGTTCTGTGCTAATTGTATTTTAATATCTATAATTAGTAATATCATAACTCATTCTTTGCCTCCAGCAGAATGGTGTAACTGAATTTGTGTCATAGAAAGATAATTCTGAATGCCTTGTGAAAGATGGATGTCAGTGAGTCCATGCCAGAGGCAAGGTGACCAGTTAAAAGGTTCTTGGAAAATCCTTCTCTAGATTAATTTACTATCTACCTGACTGCCACTTCCGATGGTGAGGTTCTTGCTTTTGGAATCTGTATGGCATATGATTTTACTGCATTTTGCTGCATTTGGCATTGCACACTTTCAGTTTAACTCCCTCCTGACACTGTATCAAATCAGTATCGCTTTCATGTGCTAAACCTGAATTCCTTTATGAATTCCCAGAGGTTGACCACCTAGCATCTCCAGCTCATTTGAGCAGCACTTCGCTTTATGTAGTCCAGTGTTAAGGAAGACTTCTCAAGTGGGCGTGGCCCCAGAAAGAGAGGACTTCCAGTGCATGCAGATGATGATCCAGGAAAAGTATCTATATAAATGATGTTTTTTAGGCAGATAAAAGACATTTTATATTTTTATGGAGTTTTGTTTTTTTTTTTTGGTTTGGTTTTGGTTTTTGGGGTTTTTTTGTGTTTTGTTTTGTTTTGTTTTGAGAGGGTAGGTTGTATGTAGCCTATTTAGGGCTTCAGTTTTTGCAGTCATTATTTTTTAAAAAAAATTTTTTTTAATGTTATTTTTTAAGTTTATTTTTGAGAGAGAGACACACACACAGAGTGTGAGTGGCGAAAGGACAGAGAGAGTGAGACGCAGAATCTGAAGCAGGCTCCAGGCTCTGAGCTGCTAGCATAGAGGCTGATGTGGGGCCTGAACTCACAAACTGCAAGATCATGACCTGAGCCAAAGTCTGATACTTAACTGACTGAGCCACCCAGACGTCCGTGCAGTCATTACTGTATCAAATCCATTCTGGAGTGTGTTTCCCTTCATCATTTTCTTTACAGGGGCGCCTGGGTGGCTCAGTCGGTTAAGCGTCCAACTTCAGCTCAGGTCATGATCTCACGGTTTGTGGGTTTGAGCCCTGCATCAGGCTCTGTGCTGACAGCTAGTTCAGAGCCTGGAGCCTGCGTCAGATTCTGTATCTCCCTCTCTCCCTGGCCCTCCCTTGCTCACACTGTCTCTCTCTCTCTCAGAAATAAATTTAAAAAATCATGTAAAAAATTCTTTTCTTTATATACCTCTCTTGTTTCTTCTTTACTGTGATCAGTGATCATACTTTAAAATTTGAAAACTCAAAATATGAGGTCCTTTAAAATTCGGTAAACATAGAGCTGCATAAAGGACTGCAGGCAATTCAAATATTAAAGGTCTTTAGAAAACAAAATGTTTGAGAACCTTTTTCTTCTCCTGGCTCT
>NW_027533270.1:935435-936210 GCF_008692635.1 Crocuta crocuta
CAATTTTAATATTTTTTGAAAATATAAATGTATCATATTGTAAATATTATAGACTTTCCTCTTTGCTTAAAATACATGATTATTATATTTTCACAGTATTACATATAGCTTCTGCTTTTTCTTTTAGCCATCTGTCCAATATTCCTTTGGATGGCTTTACCATAAGTTATTTAGCCAGGTTCCTACTGATGGATAATTAGGATGTTCCCGATTTTCCATACTTATAACCAGTATTGCCGTGAGCATAGAACAGTGAGCATGTATAATAATATAATCAGAGTGAAAACACCCAGAAATTACGTTGCTGATTCATAACGTATATTCATTTTTGAAACAGTAGGAAAAAAATGCACAGTCACCTCTCCCCAGGTGTCTGGCACAGAGCTCCTAGAAACCTTGTGTTTTCGCAATAAGAACATTAGGAGTATTTTTTGTTCCGATATTTGGTCTTTGACCCTGATTCCTGACACAGAGATCCTAAATGCCTAGTAATTTCCTGGGTAATAAGTGTATCCATTGTTCTAATGAAGTGAGTCTTGGAGGGTTCCTGGCTGCGGCTGTCATCGAAAGATCAAGCCTTAATTCAAAGCCTGGGATGTGTAGCCCTACCCCCCATTCTCCAGAGAGGAGAGAGAGGATGGAAATCGAGTTAGCAATTGGTCATGTCTACTGATGTAACCTCCACCAGTACCCTAGCAGCGTGGGGTTTGAGGAGCTTCCGGGCTGGTGAGCGCATGGAGATGCTTGCAGAGTGGCGGGGAGGGAGGGGCCCTGC
>NW_027533270.1:937140-939950 GCF_008692635.1 Crocuta crocuta
TGGAGGGCATGGAGGCTCTGTGCCCCTTTCCCTGCTTTACCCTGGGCCTCTCTTCCATGGGGCTATTCCTGAGTTATGCTCTTTTATAGGAAACTGATGAGCTAGTAACTAAAATGTTTTCCTACGTTCTCTGAGCCACTCGAGCAAATCAGTCAAACCCAAGGCAGGGGTCCTGGGAGCCTCTGCCAGTCAGCAGTGCACGTAGCAATCTGCACTTGCACTTGCGATTGGTGTCCGCAGTGGTGGGCGGTGTCTTGTGCGACGAAGCTCTTAACCTGGGGGATGTGACAGTGTCTCAGGTAGGCCGTATCAGCTTTCCCGTTGCTCACTGTTAGGAGCGCTTAGAATGATGACGTCTCCTATAGTGTTCAAATCACTGTCGGGGCGCCTGGGTGGCTTAGTCGGTTAAGCGTCCGACTTTCGCTTAGGTCATGATCTCGCGGTTCGTGGGTTCGGGCCCCGCGTCGGGCTCTGTGCTGACTGCCGGCTCAGAGCCTGGAGCCTGTTTCAGAGTCTGTGACTCCCTCTCTCTCTGACCCTCCCCTGCTCACGCTGTCTCTCTCTCTCTCCTAGAAATAAATAAAACATTAAAAAAAAAAATCACTGTCATGTTTCTGGTCAGGATGAAGAGTCGCAGTTCCTGTCTTTAAGTTGTACGTTGGAGCACAGGGTTGACTGTTTATCCAGCATCCACAACCCTGCTTGCTGTAATCGCCCTGCAAGGGAGAGATGAGTTCCCCACCCAGCATTCTTTCTACCGTGGAGACGATACCGCCAGTAGGCTCCTAGGGGATGCGAAGAGATTCAATTAATGACATAGGAGGCTTTCTGGAGGAGAGCTGGGTGGCTCCCGAGCAGGTCAGAAAATGGCTTAGAAGCTGGGAGGAGCAACTAACTGGTGGGGCTGGGGTGAGGATTCCCACAGATGGGCTAGAGGTCAACTTCTGCTGATACCAAAGGACACAGTGCATAGGCTTTCTTGCCCAATGGAGGTACAAGAGGGGAATAAAGAGTGGTGGAGCTTGGAGCTTGTCAGCCTCCAAAAAAAAAAAAAAAAAAAAAAAAAAAAACAAAGATNTGTTACATCCTTCCTAATGTATTCTGATATCCACCCTTTTTCTGGATTGTAGCCCCTATCCCTCAGTGGAAGCTGATCCCATCCCCCAACTCCAGAAGTGGGCCTGATTGGTCTAAAACAGTTCCATTTATTTGGCAGTTATGAGTTTAGAACGGGCATGTGTCAATCAGCACATAGAATGCTCCTGGCCATAGGGAGTTGGCATATGACCAAATTTTGTCCTATACTGTGTAAGGGGAGGTTTCTTTTCTGGGAGTTGGGGTGGGTGTGAAGAAGGGCAATTCTAGCAAGGTTTTCTCTCACTCAAGAGAAAACCAGTATAAGAGATACGTTGTCTCCTTCTGGGCATTGCCATGTGCATATGTGAGATCCGACAGTGCCGTGGCCACTGTCCTTCTGGCTTGCTACTCAAGAGAATAATAAGAAACAGAGTCAGATTTCTGGTTTTGTCATGTCTGATGACTATCCTACCTCACTGCATTTTTAGTCACTTGAGCCAAGCAAGTGACCATAATCGTCAATACTAGTTTTCATATGATTTTCTTTTCATTCATCTCAAAACAAAAACCTAGTCTGATACACATCCGATTTCTCTTCTGAGACAAAGAGTTTTCAGTAAAAGTCTTATTTAGTGGCTGTGCTTTTAGAAGAATGAGATCTCCCCTGATAGACAGATAGCTGATGCCCTCCTTTCCGTCACTAGTTGTTTTAATTGCCAACTTCACAATCTATACTGGATTCCACTATCCCCAGGTTCTTCCTGTCTCAAGAATTTATACTCTGATCTATTTCATAATTATATCATTTTGGCTCCTCTTATTTTCTCTTCACCCAAGGATTTTCTCTAGACCTGAGGTATTCTTTTTTTGGACAGCGAGTGATCATCCTTCACCCCTATTCCTTTTTGAACTGCTAATTTTGAATAATGTAAACCTTACTTACACTGTCATTTTTCACTCACGAGCTACATTCTAGGAACTGGTCCCTTCCTGCCAGGGTATGAGGCTATTCAGAAGTCAGTTAAAGAAGCATATTAAGTAAATTCAACTTGATAATAATCTATTGTATTTTCTATTCTTTTGTTGGCATTTGTCTAATTGCTTCATGTTTTGTCTACTCCATACACTCGTTGGATCCCAATGTCTAAAATTATTCCTAGGAACAATTTTATATATTATACCATTTTTATTCTACATGATTGTGACTTTTGATCATGGTAGAAACTTACTAGCTTGTTCATCGTGGCTGAATGTCCATGCCTATAAATCTCTGGAAAGCAAAAGGAATATTACAAGATAACTTTAAGAAATAATATTACTTGGGGCACCTGGGTGGCTCAGTCAGTTGTGTCAGAATCTTGACTTTGGCTCAGGTCATGATCGCACGGTTCGTGGGGTCAAGCCCCGCGTCCGGCTCTGCATTGATAGTGTGGGGCCTGCTTGGGATTCTCTCTCTCTCCCTCTCTCTCTGTACTTCCTCTACTCTCTCTCTGTCTCTCAAAATAAATAAATAAACTTAAAAAATAGTATTACTTAGTGATTTTTGCTTTTTAAATATTATTTCCACATATACTTTCATAGAAGCAGTGCACTTTCCCCAGGAATTATTAGATTCATGTTGCCTGAGCCTCTTTTGCAAGAAACTTCAGGGAGAAGCCATTGTCAATTTATCATACTGGTTATTTCATTATATGTATGAATATGCATTTATTAATATTTTTAAAAGAAATTCA
>NW_027533270.1:940077-954623 GCF_008692635.1 Crocuta crocuta
TGGTGATGATTGTTTCTAATTCTGTTCTAGGTAATGCAGATCTTACTGTTATCTAAAGAATATTTTAATAATTTTTAGGTCAATACCTGCATATTTACATGTGCATATTACAAAATATTTTTGCCTTCCTTTAACACTGTGTGTGTGTGTGTGTGTGTGTGTGTGTGTGTGTGTGTGTTTGTTTGGTGGAGGAGAATTGAGCGAATGTTTATGATAGTAACATAGTATTCACTTTGTTCCCATTGAGCAGTTCTACCACTTATCACCCTCTGACAGGCAATTAGTTCCTGTTGTGTAATTAATTATTAAAGTCATCTTATTGCATTTTTTAAAAACTGGCACACAATATAATGTAAATCACAATGATTTCTATTCTAACGTGTGTAATGCTAGTCTGCCTAAATAAATAACGTTTGTACTTAATGTAAAGGAGATGGATTATTGTCACTCTGTGAAAGCTAGTGTAATTTTCTTTAACGTCATCTCAGCAAATGTTTTAGCAAAGCTGTGTCTGTATTGGTGAACATGATTTCCTACCAAAAGACATGTACATTTATAACTAATTGATAAGAATTTTGCTAAAATCAATATATTGGCATTTCCTGAATTTCTCAAGGTTTTAAAGTGATCAGTACAGTTACTAGCAGTCCTTACTTTCAAATATCAAGGGCAGCTTTATCAAAAGTGGAAATCACTGGGCTTAGACTTAACACCAGAACTTGGGCCAGCTCCTACACAATTAGAAAGATAGGTATAGAAAATTTCCAGGTACATGATCAATAAGAATTTTTCCAGCTCCTACAGTGTGCTGGGCACTGTGTTAGGGAATTTTGTAAGTAACAACACAGTTCAGTAGGATTGAAATTTATTTAGACAGCCTTTTGTAGGTCAGAGATTCTAACACATTCCCCAGAATTTAATCATTCCTCGGATGAGGGACCAGACATATTAAATAAATGAATGAAGTGCACCTGGGTGGCTCAATCAGTTAAGCCTCTGACTCTCAGTTTTGGCTCAGGTCAGGATCTCGCGGTTCATGAGTTCAGGCCCTGCATCAGGCTCAGGGCTGACAGCATGGAACCTGCCTGGAATTCTCTCTCTCTCTCTCTCTCTCTCTCTCTCTCTCTCTCTCCCCCTCCTCTCTCTGTCTTTCAAAATAAATTAAAAAAACAAAAAACAAATAAATGAATGACTTACGATGGAGTGGGGTGTTGGCAAAATGGAGAAAGCAGATTCTGTCTAAAGAGAGCCACAGTTGCTCAGTTCATCATTTTTTTCCCAAATAAAAATCCAAATCCAGTGCCATGGTAACTTCTAAGTAAGCTCTGTGCCCAGTGTGGGGCTTGAACTCACGGCCCTGAAATTGAGAGTTGGATGCTCTACTGATTGGGCCAACTTGGCATCCTTGTGATAACTTCTAATTCTTCAAGTAAGATAGAAATTTAGATTTTTATGTGAACTTACCTACTTTTTAAAATATCAAGTCTATTTTTCCTGTCCTGGAAACAGGAAGTGTTGTTTGTTGTATGTTTTAAACAGCTTTATTAAAAAATAATCAACATAACATAAAATTCACCCCCTTAAAGTGTATATTGAATGCTTCACCACCCCCTACACACACAGATGTGCAACCGTCATGGCTATTTAATTATTGAATATATTTTCCACTCCCAAAATACTGTTCGTGCTCATTAGCAGTCACTCCTCATTCCTCATTACACTCAGCTCCTGGCAATCACTAATATAGTTTGGTCTGTATAAATTTCCTTATTCTGGAAATTTCATGCAAATGAAATTATATATTGGGGCACCTGGGTGGCTCAGTCGGTTAAGCATCCGACTTTGTCTCAGGTCCTGATCTCGTGGTTCGTGAGTTTGAGCCCCATGTCAGGNCTAAATAATTTTAAAAAAATAAAATGAAATCATATAAGGTGTGACCTTTGTGTCTGGCCTCTGCCAATTAGCATGGTGTTTTTAAGGTTCAAACAAGTTATAGCATATAGTATTACTTCATTACTTTTTATGGTTGAATAATATTCCATAGTATGGATATATGACATTTTGTTTATCCATTCATTAGTTGATCAGCATTTGGATTGCTTCCACTTTTTGACTATGATATATAATGATGCTCTGAACATACATGTACAAGCTTTTGTATGGACATATGTTTTCATTTTCTTTGGTTATATATCTAGGATTGTAAATGCCCGGTCATGTGGTAACTCTACATAGAACATGTTGAAGAAGAGTCTGTTTCCAGAGTGGCTGACTGATTACATGCCCGCCAGCAGTGTATGAAGTTCCAGTGTCTCCACACCCTCCTCAACACTTGTTGTCGGGTCGTATTGATTCTAGTGACCTTAGTGGGCTTGACTTGCATTTCGCTAATGGCTAATGATGTCTGGGATCTTTTCACCTGCTCATTGGCCATTCATACATCTTCTTTGGAGAAATGTCATTGAAACCCTTTTTCCATTGTACAGTTGGGTTATCCATTTTATACTTTTGAACTGAGTTTTAGATATATTCTGAATACTAGATCACTATCAAATACATGATTTGTAGATTTATTTTTCCCAGTCTGGGTTGCCTTTTCCACTTTATTGATGGTGTCTTTTGAAACGTAATAGTTTTCACTTTTGATGAAGTACACATTTTCAACTTTTGCTTGTTCTCTTGATGTTATATTCAAGAATCTATTGCTTCATTCAAGCCATACAGCTTCACATTTATGTTTTCTTCTAGGGATTTTATAATTTTAGTGCTCAGATGTATATCTGTGGTAACATTATACGTTAATTTTCGTATACAGTGTGGGGTCGAGGTCCAACTTTATTCTTTAGCATGCAGATATCCAGTTGCCCCAGCAGCATTTTCTGAAAAGACTATTCCTTTGGAGACTCTTGCCAAAAATAAATTGAATGAAAATGTAAGAGTATGTTTCTGGCCTCTCAAGGCGGTGCAATCGGTCTAAATGTTTCTCCTTATGCCAGTACCCCACTGTCTTGCTTGACTGTTGTCACTTTATACTAAGTTATGAGTTAGGAAGTATGAGTGCTCCCCCTTTGTTCTTCCTTTCAAGCCTGTTTTGGCTATCCTGGGCTTCTTGCAGAAGGGCTGGCATATAAATATTGGCTCAGCATATCAACTTTAAGGAGAAAAAAGCCAGCTGGGATATTGACACGGGTTGCAATGAATCGTGGATCAATTTGAAGATTATTGCTATTTTACTAGTTTTAAGTTTTCTAATTCATAATATGTCTTTCCATTTTTAAGGTCATCCTTAATTTCTTTTAAAAAACACTTGGTAGTTTTCAGGATACAAATCTTGTATTGACAAATTTCTTTCTAAGTATTTTATTCTTTTTGATATTGTAAATGAATTTGCTTTTTAAATTTCATGGTCAGATGTTTCGTTTCTAGTTTATAGAAATACAATTGATTTTTATATATTGATCTTGTGTCCTGCAACTTTGCTGAAAGAGATTATTCTATTTTTTGTTTGAACTTTTTTATTCTTTATTTAAATTTTTTAAAAATTTGAATTCCAGTTAATTAACGTACAATGTAATATTAGTTTCCAGTCTACGTTCTAGTGGTTCAATAATTCCATACATCACTCGGTGCTCATCACAAGTGCTCTCATTAATCACCCTTAACCTATTTTACCCATCCTCCCACCTTCCTCCCCTCAGGTAACCATCAGTTTGTTCTCTGTAGTAAAGAGTCTGTTTCTTGGTTTCTCTCTCTCTCTGTCTCTCTCTCGTTTTTGTCCCTTTGCTCATTTCTTTTGTTTCTTAAATTCAACATATGATTGAAACCATATGGTATATGTTTCTCTCTGACTTATTTTGCTTAGTATTATACTCTCATTATGTATACTACGTCTTCCTTATCTATTCATCAATTGATGGACACATGGGCTACTTCCATAATGCAACTACATCATGAGACTCCCCTGAATAACACCTGTTGATGATGACTCATTGTCCTTGGGATAAAACTAAGTCCAACTTCCCTTTTGTGGGATATGTCACTAGCAAATATCTTCTCCCATTTCATAGGTTGCCTTTTAGTTTTACTATTGTTTCCTTCCCTGTGCAGAAGCCTTTTATTTTGGCTAAGTCCCTGTAGTTTATTTTTGCTCTTGATTCCCTTGCCTCAAGAGAGAGATCTAGAAAAATGTTGCTATGGCTAATGGCAAAGAAGTTACTGTCTGTGTTCTCTTCTAGGACTTTTATGGTTTTAGGACTCACATTTTAGGTCTCTAAACATTTTGAGTTTATTTTTGTGTTTGCTGAAAACAAGTGGTCCGATTTTATTCTTTTGCATGTAGCTCTCCAGTTTTCCCAACACAGTTTGTTGAAGGGAGAGTCTTTTCCCCACTGGATAGTCTTTCACGCTTTGTCGAAGATTAATTGACCGTATAATTATGGGTTCATTTCTGTGTTTTCCATTCTTTTCCATTGATCTATATGTCTGTTTTTATGCCAGTACCATACCATTGAGATCACAACTGCTTTGTAATATAACATAAAGTCTGGAACTGTGATGCCTCCAGCTTTGCTTTCCTTTTTCAAGGTTGCTTTGGCTCTTTGGGGTCTTGTGTGATTCCATACACATTTTAGGATGGTTTGTTCTTTCTCTGTGACAAATACTGGTGGTATTTTGATAGGGATTGCATTAAATGTGTAGATTGCTTTGGCTAGTATAGACATTTTGACAAGGTTTGTTCTTCCAATACATGAGCATGGAATGTCTTTCCATTTCTTTGTGTCCTCTTCACTTTCTTTCATCACTGTTTTATAGCTTTCAGAGTACAAGTCCTTCACCTCTTTGGTCATGTTTATTCCTAGATATATATTGGTTTTGGTGTAATTGTAAATGAGATTGATTCCTTAATTTCTCTTTCTGCTGCTTCATTATTGGTGTATAGAAATGGAACAGATTTCTGTATGTTGATTTTGTATCCTGTGACTCTATTGAATTCATTGATCAATTCTAGCAGTTTTTTTGGTGGAGTCTCTTGGATTTTCTTTACAGAGTATCATGTCATCAGCACATAAGGGAAGTTTTACTTCTTCCTTGCCAATTTGGGTACATTTTAGTTCTTTTTGCTTTCTGATTGCTCTGGCCAGGACATCTAGTACTACGTTGAATCAAATTGGTGAGAATGGACATCCCTGTCTTGTTCCTGACCATAGAGGAAAAGCTCTCGGTTTTCCCCATTGAGGATGATATTAGTTGTGAGTTTTTTAATATATGGCCTTTATTATGTTGAGGTCTGTTCCCTCTAAACCTACTTTGTTGAGAGTCTTTAACATGAATGGATATTGTGCTTTGTCAAATCTATGCATCTATGTACTTTGCATCTATGGGAATGATCATATGGTTTTTATCCTTTCTTTTATTAATATGATGTATCATGTTGATTGATTTGCAAATATTGAACGACCCTGCAACCCAGGAACGAATCCCACTTGATTGTTGACACCTATGAATTTTGATGAGAGCATTTATTCCATTTGCATTCAAAGTAATTATTGATAGATATGTATTTATTGTCAGTTTATTACTTGTTTTATGGGATTTTCCCCTTATCCTTTCTTGTCTTTCTCTTTTCACGTTTTGCTGATTTTCTTTAGTGATATATTTGGATTTGTTTCTATTTATTCTTTGCAAGTTTATTAGTGGTTTTTGATATATGGTTACTATTAGGTTTGTATGTAAACTCTTCTGCAAATAGCAGTCTATATTAAGTTGGTGGTCATTAAATTTGAACCCCTTTTTCCCTACTCTTTCCACATTTTAGGTATGCGTTATTATATTTTATATCCTTTTCAGTGGTTTCCTTGACTAATTTTTTACAAAATATTCATCTTTTACTGCGTTTGTATTTCATACTTTACACTGTCATTTTTGTTCTCTCCTTTCTACTCAAAGAATGCTCTTTAATATTTGTTGCAGGGCTGGCTTAGTGGTCATGAACTCCTTTAGTTTTTGTTAAGGAAGCTCTTTATCTCTCCTTTTATTCTGAAAGTTCTGAATGATAGCTTTGGTTGATAGAGCATTATTGGCTACTGATTTTTCCCATTCAGCAGTTTGACTATATCGTGCAATTCCCTTCTGGCTTTCAAAGTTTCTATTGAAAAGTCTCCTGAAAACCTTATGGGATTTTCCCTTTTGAATTTCCCACTTTTTTTTGTCTTGCTGCTTTTAAGGTTTTTTTTAATTAAAAAAAATTTAATGTTTATTTATTTTTGAGAGAGAGACAGAGACAGAGAGCGAGTGAACACAGGGGAAGGGCAGACACNAGATTAAAAAAAAATGTTTATTTATTTTTGAGAGAGAGAGAGAGAGAGCACGAGTTGGGGAGGGGCAGAGAGAAAGGGACAGAGGATTCAAAGCTTGCTCCATGCTGACAGCAGTGAGCCCGAGTGGAGCTCAAACTCACCAACCACAAGATTGTGACCTGAGCCAAAGTTAGACACTCAACCAAATTAGCTACTCAGGCACCCCAAGATTTTTTTCTTTATCACTATGTTTTGCAAACTTAATTATAATATGTCTTAGTGTTGGCCTGCTGTAGTTGATTTTGATGGGAGCTCTCTGTTCCTCCTGGATATGGATGTCTGTTTCCTTCCCCAGATTAGGGAAGTTTTCAGCTATTATTTCTTCAAATAAATTTTCTTCCCTCACCCCCCCCCCTTTCACTCTTCTTATTCTGGAACTTTTATGATATGAATGTTATTGTGCTTGATAGAATCACTGAGTTCTTGAAGTCTATTCTTCCTTCTCTCTTATTCGTCTTCATTATTTTCCATTATTTGTCTTCTATGTGATTAATTCATTCCTCTGATTTGTCTAGCCTGATGTTCTTTGCATCAAGCCTGTTTTGAATCTCGTTTATTGCACTCTTCATCTCTGATTACTTCTTTCTTAACTCTTTTATCTCTGTAGTAACGGTCTCACTGATGTCTTCTATTCTCTTCTCAAGCCCAGTGAGTATCCTTATGATTGTTGCTTTAAATTCTCCATCAGGCATGTTACTTATATCTGTTTCACTAGATCTCTGGACAAGGCCTTATGTAGTTCTTTCATTTGGGATAAATTCTTCCATCTTCCCATTTAGTCTAAGTCTCTGCCTTCTTCTCTGTGTTAGAAAATCCAATTTGGTCTCCTGCTCCTAAAAGTAATGCCCTTATGAAGAAGAGGTCATGTAGTTCCCATGGCTTGGTACTTCAAGGAATGTCTCAGGTATGTTCTGTGTGCACTTTGCTATTGTGCTCTGGCTGCTCTGCCCTTCAGGCCAGTTATCTGGAGAGGCTCTACTTGCCTGCTGTGGGCAGTGTTTGGTACCCGGCATGAATGCGCGGAGTTTTAACTAGGCGTGCTCTCGCCTGCTTGTGAAATGGGACCTGAACTGCCTCCACCAGAACTGAGGCCCTGCAGAAGTCTCTGGTCAGGGGACCTGGTATAGGCAGGGGTTTGTGCTGGTCTGGAGGAGGAGTCCGCCGCACTGGGACTAAGGCAAGTGTGACTGAGAAGAGCATTTCCACCGGAGTGCAAGGGGGTGGGGCTTAGTGTAAACAAGTTAGGCAGCCAGTTTCCATGCTGTGCCGCTATCTGCCGTGGCTCTCTGTTTATGGTGAGGGGTGGGGGATGGAAACGGCCCTGGCTAGCTCCTTTGTTCCGGACAGGTGTCTCTGTGAATGCTGCCTCTCGGGTACATGCTCTGAGCTGAGCAAATAACCTCCCCACTATGTTCCCCAGGTGCTCTTCAGATGCCTGTTTCCATGCTGTCTGCCCTCAGGTTGTCTGCCTGCTTTCTCTCTAAGGGCAGTGCAGTGACCTCTGGGCTGTCTCTCAGCCAAGCTTTCCGACCTTTAAAACTTCAAGGCTTTAAACCCCACTAGTCCGCAGGAACTCATGAAATTCAGCCCCTCCCATTCTCTGAGTCAGTGGCTGTGGGGAAGCCTTCTCCTTACGTGTTCCCCTGTGTGCTCTTCGCGCTCATCCTCCGTGAGAGCCCCCTCCCCTCTGCAGCAGCCAGGATCTGTTTCTCCCCCAACACTTCCTCACACTTCCTTTTTTTTTTTTTTTTTTTTAATGTTTTTTATTTATTTCTAGGAGAGAGAGAGAGAGACAGCGTGAGCAGGGGAGGGTCAGAGAGAGAGGGAGTCACAGACTCTGAAACAGGCTCCAGGCTCTGAGCTGGCAGTCAGCACAGAGCCCGACGCGGGGCCCGAACCCACGAACCGCGAGACCACGACCTAAGCGAAAGTCGGACGCTCAACCGACTAAGCCACCCAGGCGCCCCCACTTCCTCACACTTCCTACCTTCTCCTGGCCTCTTCTCTACCTTTACTTGTGGTGTGGGTTCTGTCTTCAGGTTGATTTCTGGGGTATTTAGGATGATTTAAGAGTTACCTAGCTGTATTTGTGGGATAAGGTGGGCCGAGGGTCTTCCTACTCTGCCACCATCTCCCTGTCTCTGTGTGTGTACTTTCTATAAACAAGATCATATCAAGGGTAAGTACAGAATATTGTGCCTCTTCCTTTCCAAATTGGATAACTTTCATTTCTTTTTCTTGTCTAATTTGTCTGGCTAGAGCTCCTAGTATCTATTAAATGGAAGTGGTGTCATGGGCTGAAATTTGTCCACCGTCTTTTAAATTCATATGTTGAAATCTTAACCCCCAGTACTTCAGAATGCGACCATATTTGGAGACAGAGTCTTTACAGAGGTTAGTAAGTTGAAACGAGGTCATGGTGGTGGATCTAAGCCCAATATGATTGATATTCTACAAGAAAAGAAAATTTGAATACAGACTTTTATTGAGGGAAGATAATGTGAAGACAGAGAGAAAGATGGCTATCCACAAGCCAAGGAGGAAGTCCTGGAACAGAATCTTTCCCTCATGGCACTCAGAAAAACCAATTCTGTTGACATATACTTCTATCCTCCAGAACTGTGAGAACAAATTTAGGCTGTTTAAGCTGCCAGTCTGTGGTACTCTATTATAGGAGCCCAGCAAAATAATACAAGTTGCAGGAGAAGACATCCCTGTCTTGGGTCTGTTATGGAGAATGCGGTCTTTCACCAGTAAAGGATTTAATGAGTTCTGAGACTTTGGAACTGATCAAATGAAAAGTCATGACTATGAAATGACATTATTGCAGAATAAGTGGTATTGGGCCAAGTTTGGACAGAATTACGTCAGAGGGGAAGTTCCTTAGGGTAGACCTTCCAGAGACAGGGGCTTGGTCACTACCTAGAAGGAGAAGAGAGCAAGGGATGCGCTGGGAGAGGGAGCTTATATGTCTGGGCGATGTTGCTCAGCAGTGCTGTTGGGAGTCTGTCAGAGAGCCTCAAATGGCAGCAGTGGTTTGGGGGTATTTTATAGAAAGAGAGTTTGTTTTGTCCAAGACTAGCAGATGCTGGCCACAGATTTTCAGGTTATGCAAGGCAGACATGTTCTGAATGGCAAAAAAATACTATTTTAGGGGCTATCTTTAAGGCAATTAGATGTGTAAAAACTTGAGTTTGGTACTAGCAGGCTTCGTAGCCTGCTATGAAGAAACAAACAGCAAAGAAGCCAATATACAGAAACTGTCTTTTGCCCATTTTGTGACCAATGTGATGCTAGCTGTGTGTTTTTATAACTAGTTTGAAGAAGTTGAGAAAGTTCCCTTGTGGTCCTAGTTTGTTGAGTGTTTTTATCATGAAACATTGTTGGATTTTTTTTAATGCCTTTTCTGCATCCAGGGAGACAATCCGGTCATTTGGTCTNTGAAGATTTGAAATTATGTATCCAGTGTTTTTACTTGTCATATTCAGGTTTTAGTTGTCAATTCAGATTTCTGTTTTTTTCTTACATATATTTCGGTAATTTGTATCTTTCAAGGAATTTTTCCATTTCATCTATTTCATGTTCATTATACTGCCGTATAATTCTTTTTATTTCTACAAGTTCTATAGTGATAGCTCCTCTTTTATTCATGATTTTAGTGTTTTGAGCCCTCCGTCTTATTTTGCTCTGTCAGTCTAGTTAAAGTTTTGTCAATTTGTTTATCTCTTCAAAGAACCAACTTTAGGCTTCACCGATTTTCTCTATTTTCTATTTTCTATTTTATCTATTTCCACTCTAATCTTCATTATTTTGTTCCTTCCAAATGGTATGTATTTATTTTGCTCTTAGTATTCTAGTTTTCTAATGTAGAAATTTGGAATGTTGATTTGAGATTTTTCTTCTTTTTGAAGATAGGCATTTGCAGGTTTAAATTTCTCATTAAACACTGCTTTAGCCCCATCCTCTTAATTAGGTTTGCTGTTTTCATTTATATTCATTAGCAATTAGGCAAGACAACAAAATTAAAAGGCTTCCAAATCAGAAAGGAAGTAGTAAAACTGTCTCTGCAGATAACACGATCTTACATACAGAAAGTCCCTAGCATTCCACCAAGAAACTGTTAGAATAAATGAATCCAGTAAAGTTACAAAATACAAAAGCAACATTAGAAGTCAGTTCCATTTCTACACATTAACAGAACTACCTGAGGAAGGAGTAAAGAAACTCCTATTTACAAGAGCATCAAAAAAATAAAATACTTAAGAGAAAATTTAACCAAGGAGGTAAAAAATCTGTACATCTATAATTATAACACACTGATGAAAGAAATTGATGAAGACACAAATAAATGGAAAGATGTCCTATATTCATGGATCATAAAAATTAATATCATTAAAAGGTTTACATTACTGAAAGACATCTATAGATTCAACGCAATCCCTACCAAAATTCCAATGAAAATTTTCACAGATATAGAGGATCAATCCTAAAATTCATATGGGGCCATGAAAGTCCCTGAATAGCCAAACCAGACTTGATAAAGAACACAGATGGAGGCATCAAACTTCCTGTTTTCAAACTACAGAACAACGTGTTTGAGAGCATAATTCATTCTGGAAACATGCTCGTAATCCAAAGGACTTGTATATCAAAGCGAATTTCAAGTTGTGATCATGTGACATTCAGTGTCATGTACTACTTGTATTGCAAGACATCGCTTATTTATCACGTTTAAATTTATCAGAAATGTTTGCTGGTCTTGCAGAACACTTGCAGTACAAGTTACTCGCAATCCAGGATTTTACTTATAATACAAAGGTGTGGTAATAAAAACAGTATGGTACTGGCATTAAAACATATGCATAGGCCACTGAAACAGAATTAGTAGCCCAGAAATAAACCCACGCATACACTATCAACTAATGACAAGCGATCCAAGAATATTCAGTGGGGAAGTGATATTCGTGTGGAAAAGAATGAAATTGGACTCCTATTTATACCACTCACAAAAATTAACTCTAAATGGATTAAAGACCTACACGTAATACCCAAAACCATAATACCTCTGGAAGAAAATATAAGAAAAATCTCCTCGGTATTGGCCTTAGCAATGATTACTGGATATGTCACCAAAAGCACAAACGACAAAAGCAAAATCTAACAAATAGAGTACATCAAACTTAAAAGCCTCTGCACAGCAAAAGAAGCAATCGATAAATTGGAAGAGCAACCTATGGAATGGGAGAAGAAGATATTTGCAAACCATGTATCATATAAGGGGTTGATTTCCAAAATATGCAAGGAACTTATACAGCTCAATAGCAATGAGACAAATAATCTAACTAAAAACAGGTAAAGATCTGAATAGACATTTTTACAAAGAAGATATACGACTAGCAGATGCATGAAAAGGTGCTCAACATCACTGATCGTAAGGGAAATGTAAATGAAAACCACCATGAGTTACTACCTCACAACTGTTAGATTGGTTGTTATCAAAAAAAGAGAGCGTGGGTGTTGTTGAAGATGAGAAGAAAAGTGAACCATTATGTACTGTTGGTAGGAATGTAAATTGGTAGTTATTACAGAAAACAGCATGAAGATTCCTCAAAAAAATTAAAAATAAAAACTACATATGATCCAGAAAATCTAATTCTGGGTATATATTAGAAGGAAATGAAATCACTACCTGGAAGGGGTATATGCAGCCCAATATTCCCTCAGCATCAATCACAGTAGCAAGTGATAGAAACCATCTAAGTGTCTATCAATGGACAAAAGACAGAATATATATGTATGTATACACACACACGCATATACGCACAGTGGACTATTAGTCATAAAAAGGAAACACTGACATTTATTACCACATGGATAAAACTTGAGAGCATTTTGCTAAGTGAAATAAGGCAAACAGAGAAAAACAAATACTGCATTATCTCACTTATAAGTGGAATCTAACAAAGCTGAACTCCCAGAAACACAGAGTAGATCTGTGGTTGCCAGGAGCTGGGGGTGTGGGAAATGGGAAGGTATTGGTCAAAGGGTGCAGACTTTCAGTTACATGATGAATAAGTTCTGGGATTTAATATACAGCGTGGTGATTACAGTTAACAATACTGTACCGTCTACTTGAAAGTTGCTAAGAAAGTAGGACTTAAATGTTCTCACCACACACACACACACACACACACACGCACACACACACAAATGGTTATTATGTAAGATGACAGATCTGTTAACTAACCTTATTGTGGTAATCATTTTGCAATATGTATGTATATCAGATCGTGAAGTTGTACACCTTAAACTTACACAATGCTATATGTCAATTATATCTCGATATAGCCAGAAAATTTTTTTAAAAGTGTATTTATTTATTTTGAGAGAGAGTGCAAGTGGGGGAGGGGCAGGGAGAGAAGGAGAGAGAGAATCCTAAGCAGGCTCCACACTGCCAGCACGGAGCCTAATGCAGGGCTCAAACTCATGAACCGTGAGATCCTGACCTGAATTGAACCCAAGAGTCAGAATCTTAACCAACCGAGCCATCCAGGGGGCCCTCAAAAAAAAAATAAATTTAACTCCCTTTTTAGGGGCAGGATGTTTCTAGTCCTTGAACCTGAGTCTGCAAACATAAGGGTGCTTCTTACTTTCTCTTTCTCTTGTTCTCCGTTAGAATTCCAGGCGATTTACCGTTTCGTTTGTTGCTCACCACCTAGATCTCCATTGTTTTTTGTAATTCTCTTATCTATGAACTTTCGCATATTCTATTCCATGAAAGTCAGTCTACTTTGGAAGAGCTGTGGTTATATCTGTTCTCATGGCTTGCTTCTCTACCTGAGTGAGAACTTCTTCCACTGCACTGAAGCTGGAGGTGAGGACAGTGGCTTGCTTCTCCTGGAATCTATCCTTGAGTTACGAGTGAGGGAGCTAGGTTGTGATGGTAGCCCCGGTCTTCTCACCTTGCCCCTTTGAGCATGAATCCTTCACCCTACAAGCCGGAGCTGGGCCAATTAGATCTCAGTGTTCTCAACCTACCTCACCTTGGGCAAACTTCTATGTAAATGGGAGCTAGTTAGATGAAGGGAGCCCTAGTCGCTTCAGCATCTGCCAGAAACGTGACCTCGACAACCCAGGTCATGAGAGGTGCTGGCATTATGACCCGCTCGTAGCATATCTATTTCAAGATGCCTTCAATCATAGTATTTTTATTATTTTTTTTTAAATATTTTTATTTATTTCTAGGAGAGAGAAAGAGAGACAGCATGAGCAGGGGAGGGTCAGAGAGAGAGGGAGACACAGACTCTGAAATAGGCTCCAGGCTCTGAGCTGGCAGTTAGCACGGNTCACAAACTAAAATATAGGGCCCCACATCAAGTAAGTAAGAAATTGTGAATAATTGAACCCATATTGTGCAAGTAGAGCTCTATATGGTTATTAACTGTGGCAGATTTTTTGTGTCTGGAAATAACTTTGAACTAACTAACTCCTCTGTAATACAGGTACTGCATCTGGCATAGAGATTACTGTACCTTGTGTTGTGGCTGTTAATTTTTGCAGAGAATTCTCTGACTTGCTATAGTTTTCATGTCTGCTTCTTTAGATCCAGACATTTTGTCTTTATTTGCATAGACTAAGATATTTCCCTCTGTTCCAAAATAGCCTGCTAAATATCTTCTCTTTTCTTGAAGAATTTCGCCCTGCCCCTCCACTACCACCTTAGATGGCTCTGATGTGCTCTGTTTTCATAATTTGAGGGGGTTTGCCACTTTACCACCCCTGGATATGTCTCATAATGAGAGAAAAGGAACTTCTAGATTGACTCTTCCTTGGCAAATGTCCCTAATATTACATAATTGGACAAAAGCTTTACTCACTCCTTTTTTTAGGTACTTATTTAATCCGCCTCACAATTCTGGGGGTACAAATCTAGCCATTGTTGTTACTACCCACGTTTTACAAAAGATTCTAACTAATTCGCTATAGGATCCATGGCCGACAAGCGTCAAAGCTGGACCCTGAAGTGATGAAATCTGGCTTTCAACTGCGCAGCGTTAACTACTGTAATCTGCGGGGACTCGGATGAGTGAATTGGCCAGAGCTCTCTAAGGGAAGCCAGAATTTCACTTCTGTTCGCATGACTCCCTGTCTGCCGTTTCACCGCTCCCCCCAGTCCCTCTCCCCGCCACT
>NW_027533270.1:954698-955147 GCF_008692635.1 Crocuta crocuta
CTTTTAAGCTTTATCTTCCCTGCCACTACTGCTACTGCTTCCATTCCAGCTGGCTCCCCGTCCCTCCTAGATGGCTGCCTTCATTCACCTAGCCACTGAAGAATCACAGCTGTGCCCCCTTTTCATAATCCCCAAAGCTCCCAAACTAATATTCACTTGAACGAGCTTCTATCGCCCTGTACACACACACACCAGAAGCTATTCCTGGGCGAGATGAATGAAATCGTTCTTTGTTGCTATGACAAGTTCACAGGCAGCCAAGATTTCCCTATCCCATTTAGAAATAGAGGCAGGAAGTTACTAACGTCTATATAAGTACTGAAAATTAACTGATTTCGCATTAGATGCCCTTGAGGTAGCCAGGCCTCCAGCCAACTTCATTTCCATCGCCACTCCACCCCCCCTCCCCCCAAGCCTCAGTACCTAGGACTTTTTGCCAAAGCTGCTTG
>NW_027533270.1:956019-956532 GCF_008692635.1 Crocuta crocuta
GATTTTTCAGCTGTAAGACCTCATGCTGTGACAAAGATAACTGACTGTAAATTAGAAGAGGAGCCTCTAGCAGGCATAATGAGAGCTATAGAATCCCACAATCTCAGGGAATGTTTCACACCTATTTTGCCAAAGCGTGGCTGTGTTGGTGAAGGCGGGTACTTTCTGACACTAAAAATCCCCACTTCCGTGTTACCATATTGCACTTCTTTCCTGTCCTCAAAAGGGCTATTTCCTTCTTAGATATTTCCCAGAAGATACTACGGGGCCAGTAAATATTGCAACTACCTACATCTTATCTTGGTGAAACTTGTATTAGAGCATTTTTCTCCTGCAAAACTGTCAGATCTTGCACTGGACTCATTCTCAAAAACGGATATTTGGGCTACAGAGTTCACTGTGAGTTTGTTCTAATCTGTGCTATGACTGTCCTGCACTGCTCTTGTGACACTTTACATATACACGTATGTGTGTGTATGCCTCTATATGATGTATATTTTAAAGTTTATTAAA
>NW_027533270.1:956700-957077 GCF_008692635.1 Crocuta crocuta
CCCAAAGTGTTTAAAACAAAAGTCAAAAACATATACAGAATTGATAATTCACCGATGGTCAGTCTGTTGAAAATATTTTCATTGATGAGAGGAACTTTACCCATGTTAAGGCCACCCAGATAACTTGACCAGCTACGTTCCGGAACACTGGTAAAAGTAGAATGTCATCTAAAAAGAAATGTCATGTAAGTAATATTAATAATATTTACTCCTCAAATATATATGGAACTTTCTGGTTTTGAAATCTTTTTATACCTCACTTGATACTAAATTCCTAATTTAATACAAAAGCCAAACAAAAATTTTTATTCTTACTTGTATCAATGTGACTTAGAAGAATTCTGAGAGCAGGTGTTTATTCCCAGGGCCACGCACAG
>NW_027533270.1:957170-959416 GCF_008692635.1 Crocuta crocuta
TAAACGTTTGCTGATTGAATGAATCGATGGCCTGTCCTTAGATGGAAACCCCACAATCGGTTTGTCTTCCCTGTCTAGCCTCTCTCTGGGGGTCGGTGAGGGAGCACGATGCATCGAGGAGGCCATGTCCTGAGTGTACAGTAAGGTTGCAAAAAAGGTGGCTGTTACAAGAAAAATAAAAGGTCAGAAATTGCTTTATGTCCGTGTCTCTGAGCTCCTCACTTGAACAAGTTGTGGCCACTTACGGTGTCCTGNCCCTATTGCTTCAAAGGATGATTCTGACGTGGGTTGTATCTTGCTTTTGGCCTTCTGAATTATTCGTTTAAAAAAATTTTTTTTAACTTAAATATTTATTTTTTGGGGGGAATGAGAGACTGAGCCCAAGTGAGAAAGGGACAGAGAGAGAGGGGGACACAGAATTCCAAGCAGGCTCCAGGCTCTGAGCTGTCAGCACAGAGCCCCACATGGGGCTCGAACTCATGAACCCTGAGATCATGACCTGAGCTGAAGTCAGACACTTAACCCACTGAGCCACCTGGGTGCCCCTTAATATTTTTTTAAATATTTATTTTGGTTTTCAGAGAGAGGGAGAGAGAGAGAGAGAGAGAGAGAGAGAGAATATGAATATGAGCAGGGGAGAGGCAGACAGAGAGGGAGACCCAGAATCCGAAGCAGGCTCCAGGCTCTGAGCTGTCAGCACAGAGCCCAACAAGGGGCTCGAACTCATGAACCCTAAGATCATGACCTGAGCTGAAGTCAGACACTTAACTGACTGAGCCCCCCAGGCGCCCCCCTTCTGAGTCATGCTTACTCGTTGTGATCTGTGCTGATCTTCAGTGGAATGGCCACTGCTTACTTCAGCCTCCTTATTCATGATGACAGTGTTACTGGCCTTCACCTATCACCCCAAGGACTGACTCAAATCTGCTTTCTCACGTGAATCCTCTCAGTTGTGATCTATGTAGTAGCTGAGTAACATTGCAAAATGTCATTTTAAAGGAGGAGGCATTGCTGCCTAGAGAAGATCCTTAGAATAGGTCCATTTGTGTGGCCACAGGAAGCTTCCGGGAGACAGTGTTGAGCACTTGCAGCTTCGGCAGCCCTGGAGGTGTGCTGCTCAGACCTCCTTTCAAGAGAACCTGATGCAAGGCCCACAGTGGCCCACAGCCTCTAGCTGCTGTATCTTTATATTGACCATAATACTTTCTGCAGGGCCACACTTCTGCCCGGGACTCCTCCCAGTTAGGGACAAATCACAACAGGGGTACTCACACCAGACTATCGTTGCCTGATACGGGACTCCGCTACTGAGCCATCTTTGCCTGGAGCCTTCTTGTTGGTCAGGCTGAGAATTTCTCAGGACTGTCGTCAGAAAACTGTATCAGTCTAAAGACTTTCCCTGCTTACTCCTGCTCCTTCCCCCTTTATCAGTACATCTCTTGTATGTCTAATCGCATCTCTACATCTGCTACTCCGAGGACCCAAGTTGACGTGAGTGGGACAGGAGCTATTCAGCAAAAAGATGGCGAGATTGGTTTTGAGACTGGCTCGCTCCCTGCCTGACTGGCAAGAACAACATTTTGTGAGTTTAGGAGATAAGGATAATCCTTAGCACAGCGTGATAGCCCAGTTGCTGAAGATTTCATCAGTAGTGAGCTGAGAGAATGTCCTGGTAGAGAGCAATGCAGCGGCTGGAGTGAACATTTGGGTATTTGAAAGATTTGTTTGTGGTGGTGAAGAGGGTGTGGTGGAAAGGAATGCCTATAAAAATAGTAGAATTGACTAATTACCCTTAAATGGCATTGTCCCCTGAAGGAAAACTAAAGGTGGGTGAGACATAGTTAAGGTGTAACTGTGTGAGGTGAACTCGAGAACATTTTTGATGGCTTACAAAGAGGCCCTTCTATAGTCAAAGAGTGGACAAAGTGAAGACAGACTCAGAACTTAAGGAAGTCCCAGAACTGCAGAGATATTTTAATGCTTAGCGTTTTGGCTCAGAAGACATTCCTGAATCCTCAGAGCTTGCAGAGGTGGCTCAGTGCTCCTGTGAGCCAGCAACCCCCTCCTATGTGAGAAGACACCGTAGAGACCTCGTTCACACAAGCAAGACGTGACCCCTCAGAAACTACCTTCACCTCTTTCCTTGGTTGCCAGACCAATAGCTAGTATTAAGCTCTAGCAAAACCCAGCTAGGAAAGTTTTAGAAAGATCATATCCCAAATGAGCTGCAAGAATTAGCTAACGTA
>NW_027533270.1:959473-963060 GCF_008692635.1 Crocuta crocuta
GAGCCAAAGGAGTGCCCTTGGGATTGGATATTGAAGGTGCTTGATCAACAGATCCAGATCATAATGCCAGATAAGCCTGAATTCATTGAATAGGGGCATGAGGGCATTTTTCTTTTTCCAGAACACAGAAGTTAACACCTTTGTAAGGACCTCAGTGGATGGTGTAAAGTTGCTGCTATGATGGCTACTTTAGAGACCAGGAGAAAGCAGGGCACCTGGGTGGCTCAGTTGGTTAAGTGTCCCAACTCTTGGTTTNCTCTGCCCCTCCCCTGCTCCCTCTCTTTCTCTCAAAATAAATAAATAAACTTTAAAAACTCTTTAGATACCAGGAGAAAGCAATGGCACATTACCAGTGATGTGGAAATTTCTGAGTTTCTGTGGCGGATGAGGAGGGAGAAATAAAAAATGCTTAGAGAATTGAGCATGCGTAAATGGATATAATTATGATGCCGGAAGACTTCCCAGAGCATTCTGTTCCACAAAAGGGCCCAGATGATACACATAACTGTGTTCCTGAGAAGGCACCAGTAAGTGTTGGCTGTCTTCTGCAGGCTAGGACTGGTGGTTATAGATAGTCACAGAGGTAAACTTTTTTAATATTCAAGGAAATGATGACACCCCCAATTAATAGAGGGCAGGTGGTGGTGTTTAATTGTCACAAGCCAGAAGGATAAAATTACTGCAACGATCACCAAGTTTGGAGGAGCAACAAAGGGCCTTGGCCCACAGGGGGCTGCGGAGGTTGCTAATAGAGTGTGGTGTGACTGGGGACAGAATAGGAAGTAGACAAAAAGAGTGCTGGTTGATATCTACAACCAGACAAATGGCAAGAATGGAGGACCAGGAGGCTGATGGTCGTTGGCCCAATAAAAATTCATCATCTCCTGCTCAATACCTGGATCTGAGCCATTTTTCAGATGTGGAACCCATTGACTGAGAACTTGAAGCATCCTTAGGAGTAATGACTATGCCACACAGTGGCCAATATGTACTGTAATGATTTCCCCAAACAGACACGTGGCCATTTAGTTGGATAAATTCACACTGAGGAAAGGGGACTACTCAAAAGTTTGTGGACTATTGGACACAGGGTCTGCGTAGACATTGATATCTATAGGCCCAGAGTATCATGGTCTTCCTGCCAGGATGCGAGCCCATAAGCCAGGTAATGAATGAAGTACTGGATAATGTCTGGATTGTAATGGATCAGCTGGCTCTTCAGAACCACCCTGTGTTCATATCTCCAGTGTCTAAGACTGGGTTGGCATATTTGGCAGTTGGAATAACATCCACATGGGGTACTTAGTCTGCTAGTTACAAGGTATCAGAGTAAAACCAAGTGGATGCCTCTAAAACTGGTCCCCATCCTCAAGCCAACATAGTAAATAAAAAGCAGTATTGCATCCCTAGAAGGAAGAGAGGATGGTGGAGAACAGAGTGGTCCCCATTATATCTCTATTTAAATTTGGCATTCTGTGCCTTGAAGAAACCAAATGGATCTAAGAGAATGACTATAGATTACTACTGGCTAAACCAAATAGTAACCTTGATCATAGCTATCCTGCCAGGGTTCAAAGCAAAACAGGACCCGAGGGTACAAGCAGGTAGCCCAGACCCTCCCATGCCGCCCATCGTGGTTGCTCAAGAGTCCCACCTTTACTGCACACCAATGGCCATATGGGGAACCCTTTGAGGTTAACCGAAGAAGGAAAAATCTTAACCTTATTGTAGAGGTGGAGCAGTTCCACCTGTGGGTACAGGCCAGAAATGGATAATGGCTGCATTATACTCACATTTAGGGGTGGCCTTGAGAGAAAGAGGAGAGAGGAAATTTTTTCTCAGCATGTAGAGCCAGGAGTGGTGCATCTGGAAGTAGAAGTTGCCATAGGTGAAATTTGAACAAATACCTGGGCACTGTCCAGTGCCTGGCTGTTATGGTCAGGGGTCTAGAAGTCTAATGACTAGAAGATTGAAAGCAAGGAGATTTGGAATAAGCGTATGTGAATGGACATGGGAGGGGACACAAAATGTGAAGGTTTTCCTATCACATAGCAACGGGTACCAGAAACCATCTACCATGAAAAAGGCACTGAATAGCCAAGTAGACACTGGTGACACAGCGATTTGTCATTAGCCTTGTTTCACTGATGGCCACATGAGAATTGGCATATTGGGCACATGAAAGGACTGACCCCCACATAAGTCGTGGAAGCTGTGCTTGAGCCCAGCAAACATGGACTCTCGCTGAGGCCGATCTAGATACCTCTGCCTCTGCATACCTGATGCGTCAGTGGTGACGAGTGCCCCAGTAGAGCACCTTATTCCGGAGGCTAACTGGGTCACTTGATAGCAAGTCAACTCTATTCTAGAGTTCTCTTAAGAATATGAGAGAGATACTCTCTGGGTTGCAGGTATAGAGAATGGGCCTTAAACAGAGGATAGAGCAGCAACACTGAGAAACACTTTGACCAACTAGCCAAAGCATAGGTCAGCCTAGAGGAATTTGTAGTTAAAGGGTCGCCAAGGAGGATAATGACAGCAACAACAAAACCCAGACTGAGTCCAACTCCTGATGAAATGAATTTAACCTACAGCAGCCATGGCCTAGCAAAAGAAGGCTGGAATGTGTGGTCATTAATTCTATTTACCTCAGCCTCTACTATTCTATACACAGTATCTGGAATTTAATAAAACATTATGAGATATACAAAAAGGCAAAAATAATCTACTTTCAAGTCAATCAAGAGAACAAGATTCAGATTTGGTCCAGGTATTATAACTCTCAGAAAAAAAAAATTTAAATGACTGTGTAATTATTTTAAAAGCTTTAAAATAAGGCACCTGGGTGACTCGGTTAAGCATCCGACTTCAGCTCAGGTCATGATCTTACAGTCACGTGGATTCGAGTCCCACATTGGGCTCTGTGCTGACAGCTCAGAGCCTAAGCCTGCTTCTAATCCTGTGTCTCCCTCTCTCTCTGCTCCTCCCCCACTCACACTCTGTCTCTCTCTGTCTCTGTCTCTCTCTCAAAAGTAAATAAATGTTTAAAACTTTTAAAAAACACAAAAGTTTTAAAGGAAAATGTCGACAATGTGTATGATCAAATAGGGAATTTCAACAGAAAGATAGAAACTATAAGAAAGACTCAAGCAAAAATGCTAGACATAAAAACAAAAAGAGTCACAGAAATAAGATTTAACTTTGGGCTTTTTATTGGACTCAAGAATCAATGAACTTGAAGATGAGTTCATGAAAACCACCCAATTTTAACATGAGAAGAGAAAAATGTGAAAGAATAAAACCAGCTTATCTGAGACATCTATCAAACATTTTAACACCTGTATAATTAGAATCATAGAGGTGTTGAAAAAAGTAATACACAAAGCTTTGAAAATACAGATAAAAGGTACTGAAAGAACCCCAAGCAAGAAAACAGGGACACACACACCCACACACACACTGCCAAACCCATCATATTCCAATTGTTAAAAACCAAAGATAAAGAGAAAATGGTAAAGACAGGTAAAGAGAAAAAGAGATGTTACATATATTTGGCCAAAGTATGTATTAAAATATACATTTTGCCA
>NW_027533270.1:963198-965147 GCF_008692635.1 Crocuta crocuta
GAGAAATAAAGTACTTTTTATATTTAACAAAGTACTTTATATTATAGTATAAAAAAGAACCCTCCAAAATTTATGACTAGCAACACAAGAAATGAGAAAGGAGTTCCTTAGGCAAAAGGAATATGATCCCAGAGAGAACTTGGACCTATCCAAAGTAATTAAATGCTCTAGAAATGGTTAAATGAAGGGAAATATCAAATATTTTTATTTTAATTGCTTCAAAAGATAATTGACTGAAACACAAATGATAACAGTGTATCCTAAATTTATAGCATGTTGAAAAATTACATGATGAAATAGAACAAAAGATGGAAGAATTTGGAGTATACTATTAGAAGGTTTTATACTACGTGAGGAAAGATACAATATCATCTGAAGGTTGGCTGTGGTGGATTAAAGTTTTATTGTTTGTTTGTTTATTTACTTTCAATTTTAGTTAAGAAACAGTACAATATTGGTTTCAGGAGTAGAATGCCGTGGTTTGTCACTTACATACAACATCCAGTGCTCATCACAAGAGCCCTCTGGGTACCCATCGTCCATCTAGCCCATCCCCCACTTCCCCCCCTCCATCAACCCTCAGTTTGTCCTCTATTCTTAAGAGGCTCTTGGGGTTTCTTTTCCTCCTTTCTCTTTTTACCCCACCTGCCCATATGTTCATCTGTTTTGTTTGTTAAATTCCCCATGTGAGTAAAATCATACGGTATTTGTCTTTCTCTGATTGGCTTATTTCACTTAGCAGAATGCCCTCTAGTTCCATCCATGTCATTGCAAATGGCAAGATTTCATTCTTTTTGATGACGAATATTCCATTGTATATATATATGTACCACTTCATTATCCATTCATCGGTCGATGGACATTTGGCGTCTCTCCATGGTGTGGCTGTTGTTGGTACCGCTGCTGTAAACATGGCAAACGTGTAAAAATTGCCTGTGTCCCTTCAAATCAGTATTTTTGTATCTTTGGGTCAATACCTAGTAGTGCAATTGCTGGCTTGTAGGGTAATTCTAATTTTAATTTTTTGAGGAACCTCCATACTGTTTTCCGGTTATTTGCTCAGTTATTGACTGGGAACCCGGGAGGTATCCTAGAGGCAAGCTTTTTCTGCCCAATATGGGCTTTTCCTAATGACCATTATCCCACTGACCTGGCTGATAATGGCTCAGAGCTGTACTGGAGTCGGAAGTTCTTCCTGACCAACCCTTCTTCCTGGCCTTTCTCCTTCGTCCTTTCCCAGGCCTCGGATCTGCCTTGCTATCTGAGGGTTCCCCCATCTGCTCCCACTCTCACCTCTTTCCTCCTTCACTAGTGAATCCCTCAATAACTGTCTTGTACATCTAATCCAACCTTAGAGTCTACTTCTTGAAAGCCCCCAAACAGACACATTAGGCTCTGAAACATCTGGACATTGGTATTTAAATAAGATAACAAATAAATGCCCAGAGCAATGCTTGGCATAGAGTGGACACTCGATAATTTATTCCTTCTCACTCCGCACATATTTATTAATCATATGCTGAGGGCTAAGAACTGTGCTGCGCACTATGGATACAATGGTAAATCAGGTAATTTATCCCTGTGTCCATAAAGAGCACAGCTTGGCAGAGCCCACAGATAAATAAGTAGACAATTACAGCGCGTGCTATTCTTGTTATCGTAGGAGAAGACAGAGCACCCGACCCAGAGCTTGTGGGCCAGGGGAAGTTACCCAGGCAAAGTGGTATCTAAGCGGAGCCCAGAGGAGTGTTAGCTATATGAGGAGGAGGGGGGATATTTGTGACAGAAAATGGAGTTAAACAAAAGCTTCATGGTGAGAGGACGAGAACAGAAAGTCCTAGTTGGGCTTTCACATTATTCTTTTGCCCATTTATCTTTTTTCTGTACCAAATCCTTCTGGTTTTGTACCTCAGGAAGTTCAAACATTCCACAAATTGATTCTTATCAAT
>NW_027533270.1:965247-968383 GCF_008692635.1 Crocuta crocuta
GGAAGGTCCCCAAAACTCTTTGCCTGGACCTGAAACTGTGTGCACAGTCATCTAACTCAGTAGCATTAGTAATTACATTGATCAGCTCTTCAAATCATTAAATTGCTGTAAAAAGCAGATACTGCTCTTACTCCTAGATACCCAGAAATTCCTCCTTTTCTTGACACAGAGACAGGGTCATCCATTCCCTTCTCTTACAGAACGTTTCAGGCAGAACTCATTTGGCACATTATATATTAAAAACCATTATGAAAGCATTTTTGAGGAAATAAATCCCAAAGAAGTTTCCAAGGAAGCGCAAAGACCATGGATTTATTTGCCAATGCCAGGTAATGAGTGCTACTCATAGACTTGAATAGAGCTTATTACAAAGGGAGCAGATTACGTCATTTACCCTTTCATTCACCAGAATCTTAAAAGCAATAGTTTAACAATACCTTAGATTATTTTACTATGAGATTAGATGAATGTATAAAGTGGAACACCACATACATATATATGTATGCAAAAATATATATAGTGAAATAGATACCTACTACACACACACACACACACACACACACACACACACACACAATTCCAGTCTAGGTTCAGTAGTGTTATGCATCAATTATCTTCTGTATCTAATGCTAATCTGCATTCTGACACCATCTGCATTGGTATGACTGTCTCTATCTCTCTCTCTCTTTAAATTTTAGATGTTTACTTTGAGAGAGAGAGAGACAGACCGACAGAGTGTGAGTGGGGGAGGGGTAGAGACAGAGGGAGACACAGAATCCCAAGCAGGCTCCAGGCTCTGAGCTGTCAGCACAGAGCTGGACCCAGGGCTCAAACTCCTGAACCATGAGATCATCACCTGAGCTGAAGTCAGATGCTAAACTGACTGAGCCAGCCAGGTGCCACTGTCTCTATTTTTAAAAAATTTTATTCACTTATTTTGAGGGTGGGGACAGAGAAAGGAGAGAGAGAGAGAATCCCAAGCAAGCTCCACACTCAGCACGGAGCCCAGCATGGGGCTCAATCCCACAGTGGTGAGATCACGGCCGGAGCCAAAAATCAAGAGTCAGATGCTTAATCGACTGAACCACCCAGATGCCCTCGTATTACTGTCTCTTTATGTCACCTCTTTTCCTTGGCAGGGATTCCTGGGTCCTTCCGCCTGCAGTCACCTGAGCTCATACATTGACTGCAGAGTCTTTAACATCTCCATTTGTATTTTCCCAAGTTTACTTATTTCCTTTTCTTTAGTAATCTCTGCACCCAACGTGGGGCTTGAATTCATGAGCCTGAGACCAAGAGTCCCATGCTCTTCTGACTGAGCCAGCCAGGCCACCCATTTATTTGTATTTTTAAGGTTAGTTTTCCTTCATTGGCCATTGTCTGAAATTCTAGGGGTCAATTTGGAGCCCTCTTGATATTCACTATCTCCATTTTTGGTGTATAAATGAGAAGTTTTTATTCATCCCTGAATTATTTGGGGGGGGGGAAAGATGATTCTTAGCAGCTTTGGCATAACCAGGAATAATGGTTATTCCCATTGCAGAGACATCATGGAAATGAAAGTGCTTCGTCTTTTACTATATACTCTTTCCCTTGACTATACACATCTAGTGGTTTCCACTTTAGCTCTTTCCTGCTGGCCAGCTTTACACTACACATACGTGACACAGGCAAATTTATGAGGCAGAAGGGTTGACCAAACGGATTTGTTTGGCCCAGTTTCTAAAAGCCATCCAACGGCCCTTATTCTCTCTAAAAGTCACCCCAGAGATACGCCAAAGAAGCACCTGTTAAATGAATGACCGCTGAGGACATTTTTCACTTGTGAGTTGTTGCAGTGAAACTAAGGCCGCAACATAAAGGAAATAAACAGTTTTAACCATACATTTAATTGAATGACCTTAAATTGTTTTTATACTACTTCTGTAGCTATCAAAATAAGCTAACAAAAAAATAACCTAACAAAAAATGGTTCAAACAGCATCAGTGTCTATACACCTAGCACTCAGCATAGCCTCTGGTTTATAAGACTGACCAGAGGTTTCTGTTAATACTGTCAGGAAATGTGTTCAGTGAATGAATGCATAACAGTAATCTTTATATTTTATGCTCCCTGTGCTATAATGCTTTGCATATACGTCTTATTTTCCTTACTGGATTGTGAGCTCATGGCTCATGAGGCAGAAATGTTGTTTTGCTATGTTCTCAGTACAGAGGACAATGTCAGGAACGGAACAGGGTCAAAGACTGTGGGTTGAATGATAGTTGCACACGTGAGTGGAAAAACTAATGAAAAAGTAAATCAATACATGTATGTTTACAGTTGTGTTATTCAGAGTTAAACACACTTTTTGGATTCACCTAAAACAATTGGATATGATGGGATCNTGCTGACAGCCCAGAGCCTGGAGCCTGCTTCAGATTCTGTGTCTCCCTTTCTCTCTGCCCCTCCTTCACTTGTGTGTTCTCTCTCTCTCTCAGAAATAATAAATAAATAAGCTTTTTTAAAAAAGACTATTCTCCAGAATGATTATTTCAGGCTTCATAGAAAGAAACAATTTTGAATAGATAAGGGATACAGTCATTATTTTGTCAACATAGGTCTTTCACTCAAAAGAACTTCAAAATGAACCTTATNGTCATGGATTTAAATGTAAAATTATAAACGTTAGAATACAGCAAATAAAACATTTGCAACAGTGTGGATGGAGGTATAGAGGGTATTATGCTAAGTGAAATAAGTCAGGAAAGACAAATACCAGGTAATTTCAGTCACATGTGGAATTTAAGAAACAAACATACGGGAGGGGGAAAGAGAGAGAGAGGGAAACAAACATTAGAGACATTTTAGTGGTTAAACTTAACGACAGAGAGCAAACTGAGGGTTGATGGAGGGATGGGGGATGGGTAGTAAAGGAGGGCACTTGTTGGGATGAGCACTGGGTGTTGTATGTAAGTGACGAATCNGAATACATAACAAAGAAAAGCCCTTTCAAACTCAACAGTAAAATGACAATCCAATTAGAAAACGGACAAAGGACATGAAGAGAAATTCTTCATGAAGAGATGTGCAACAGTACCAGCAAGTAGGGAAATGTGAATTGAGGCCACAATGAGATGTCACTTACACATAAAT
>NW_027533270.1:968416-975281 GCF_008692635.1 Crocuta crocuta
TTTAAAGCATCCCAGAACTGGGGCACCTGGGTGGCTCAGTCACTTAAACATCTGCCTTTGGCTCAGGTCATGATCTCATGGTTTTTGAGTTCAAGCCCGACATCAGGCTGTATGCTCTCAGCACAGAGCCTGCTTTGGATCCTCTGTCCCTCTCTCTGCTCCCCTCCCACTTGCACTCCATCTCTCTCAAAATAAATAAACTTTGGGGCACCGGGTGGCTCAGTCAGTTGAGCGTCTGACTTTAGCTTGGGTCATGATCTCAGTCTATGAGTTCAAGCCCCATGTCAGGCTCTGTGCTGATAGCTCAGAGCCTGGAGCCTGCTTCGGATTCTTTGTCTCCCTCTCTCTCTGCTCCTCCTCTGCTCACTCTCTCAAAAATAAATAAACTTAAAAATTAAAATAAATAAATAAATAAACAAACAAACTTCAGGAAAAAAAAAAAGCATGCCAGCACCCAATACTACTGAGGATGTGAAGATGCTATATCTCTCATACCTTGTTGGTGGGAATGTAAATACTACAGCTGTTCTGGAAAAAAATCTGGCAAGTTCTTTTATAAAACTAAACATATTGGGCCACCTGGGTGGCTCAGTCGAACAAGTGTTGGACTCTTGATTTCAGCTCAGGTCATGATCTCATCGTTCGTGGGATCGAGCCCCACATCAGGCTCTGGGCTAAACAGCATGAAGCCTGCTTGGGATTCTCTGTCTCCCTCTCTGCCTTTCTCTCTCTCTCTCTCTCTCAAAATAAATAAATAAACATTAAATACACAGTTACTACATCTACATGACTCGGTAATTACACTCCCAGTCCCTTACCCTGGAGAAATGAAAATTTTATTTTTTTACTCAGAAACCTGTAGATGAACGTTCCTGGCTGCCTTCTTCGCAATAGCCAAGAACCAGAACTGATCAATGGACATCCATACCACGGGATAAAATTAGCAACAACAACGAAAACTCAGTACAACAAATTGAAGGGATCATAAGGATATTTTGCTCTGTGAAGAAAGCTACTCTCAAAATGTCTGTGGTGCAATACCCTTGTTCCTGGCACAGAGCTCCTAAAACCCTTGGAATTTGTTGAATGATAGGAGCGTCTTTTGTTATTCACAACAAGCCCTTTACAATCACACTTGAATTTAGTGTAAATATCAAGGCCCTAGCTAGCCTCAGGACTGGTAGTGCTGGTCACCAAATAAAGGGACTAGAGGGCTGGGATTTTTATCCCCATTCCCCACCTATGCGGAAGGGGCTGGAGACTGACATTTACAAAAACTCAGAGAGCTTCTGGGTTGATGAACACATTATGGTGCTGGGAGGCTGGCCCTCTGCCCCCGCCCTCCAGGTGTGGCTGTTCCTGAGTTGTATCCTTTACAGTGAACATAAGTGTTCTGCGTTCTGTGAGCCATTACAGCAAATTATTGGAACTGAGGGAGGCGATGTAGGAACTCCCAAATTTGTAATAGGCTGGCCAGAAGTTTGGGTAGCCTGGGCACCCCATTTGCAGCTGGCCTCTGAAGTGGGGGTAGTCTTATGGGGAAGGGCCCTTGAACTTGTGGGATCTGATGCGAGCTCCAGGCAGTGTCTGAATTGAATTGAACTGTTGGACGCCCAGATAATAAGAATCGCAGAGGTCTTGTACTGCATGACTCCGCTTATGTAAAAGCCTCAAATGATAAAATTAGGGAGGCAGAGGAACAGTAGTGGTTAGTAAGGTTCAGGGATGGTGTGGGTCAGGGGGGTAGTTGTGACTATAAAGGAAGGGCATGAGGGAGATTTGGGGGAGTGAATAGTTCTGTATCTTCATCATCAGGGTGGTTTTTACACAAATTTACACATGTCATCAGATGACAAAGTCCTGTACTCACACTTTATACGAACGTTAAATTTCTGATTTTGATATCGTGCTATAATTATCTGAGCTTTAATTGTCGGGGAAAACTGCGTTAAGGTTGTGGTGGCGTGGGAGCTCTCTGTACTACTGTAGTATCTTTGCAATTTCCTGTGAATCTACAATTATTTCAAAATCAAATGAGAAAAAAATCCCTCCTGATCACCATGGACTCCTCCATCACCCTCTCCACCACTAAAATCTAATTACTGTCTTACCGCACATCATTATTTATATATTTTTCTCCATCCCCATTCCTACTGCCTCCCTACAGGCTACCGTAATTTCTTTCCTCCATTATTACCATACCTTTCTAGCTGGGCTCTAGGCTGCCATTCAGGTCCTCCAGGCCAGTTCCCATTCAGGTGAAGTGGTATTTCCAAAACATGTGTATTGTCATAGCATGCTTCCTCATACACCTTTTGAGATTTATCATTGCCTATAGAATTAAGGGCTAAATCTTCAGCAAAAGATTCAAGGGATTTCACATTTCCTTTGAAGCCTCATTTCTAATTCTGCTTTGTCACGACCACACCAGGCTGGTCACTCTTGCCTAACCAGAGCCCCCACATTTATTTGCTCAGGGATCGCCTTTACCTAGGGTGCCCCTCGTTTGCTCTCCCAAGCTTCAGCTTCTGGCTCATATCTGCTAATCTCCTTGATGCTTTTCTTGGTGACTTGAATTTTCATTTTATTTACAAATTTGCATGCACTTATTCATTCAGTAGAGGAGACTGAGTATATGCTAGTCCCTGTGCTGAATCCTAGGAATAATAAACACATATGTTCCTTGACTCCAAGTAACTCATATTTTTATTTAAAAAAATGTACTTGCACTCTGCCCCACTTCACAAAGGATATGTAAGCAGTTCTATAAATGTATTTACTGCAAAAATATCAAGATACTGTAGCTGGAGTAAACGGACTATTTGATTAGAATAGTATTAGTTGGAGTACAATTAGTAAATAAAGTGAACTGACTTCAGAACTCTGGTAATAAAAGGTGTTTTGCATATTTGAGGTCTTTTACTATTATTTCAGTTGGAGGTACTTGAGACCATACATTAACAGATAAATTATAATACAATCTGGTAAATCTTATTTTTTATTAAACAGTCTTTTTAATCTTTATTTATTTTTGAGAGAGTGGAGTGGGGCAGAGAGAGAGAGAGAGAGGGAGAGGGAGAGAGAGAGAATCTGAAGTGGGCTGCAGGCTCTGAGCTGTCAGCTCAGAGCCCAGTTGGGGCTAAAACTGACAAGCGGTGAGATCATGACCTGAGCTGAAGTTGGACACTCAACTGACTGACCCACCCAGGTGCCCCTAACCTGGTAAAGGTTCTAAAAATGTTATATACCAGGGAAGATGCTAGAGGGGGCGAATAAGTGCCTGGGAAAATCGGAATGTGTTTCTGGGCATAGATGGTTGAATTGCATTTTGTAAAAGGCAAGGATGGGTAGAGACTTTAAAAGCAAAGGGAATGGTAGGCATAATAGCCCATTTATGGTGGGGGATTAGGGCACATTTCAGAATAGTGTGATTATAGGGTACATATAGGGCAAGTGGCTGGTATGGTTGGAGTTAAACCAGAAAGAGGTTTACTCCTAACTCTTACCCTCTTGTTTTTATTCTACCCTTACCTGGCATTCAGAGAAGGTGTGTTTTAACTCCATGATAACATTTATAACACACTCTTGCATTATACTGAGTTGAATTCATGTTTCTTCCTCTCCCAAGACTCAGGGATCTTCAAAGGCAACTGATATTTTTCCACTGATCTTTGTATACCCAATGATTACAAACTTTTTTGATGGTGGAGAGTCTGCGTTGGCTGACTGGCTGAAGCAGAGAGATCTCTGGTCAGGTAGAACAAAAAGATTCCATGATTTTCCTTGCCTTTGTTTATAAGCAGTTTGTTTTACCACCTGCGATTCAGGAATGCTATCTGCCAGTGTTCGTGCTGGGAGAGGGTGGGAAGAGCATAAGCATCTTCATCTGTGCCGCGAACTTGCAGCGCTGCTGTGTCACGGAGTAACATGATCTGGGAGTTGCTATGGCAGAGAAAGGTTTCCTGCTGCAGAGCTTGTTTTTGAAACTATTTTTGCAGATGACTCAGAAACTGAAATTAAATATTTATAACCATTCATTGTATTGCAGAACTAAAATGGTCCGTATAGACCATCTAGTCTAAACACCTAATATGGGAGAATTGGAAACTGAATCTCAGACAGGTTTAAAAAAGATCATGAGTACATGCATTACATTTTTTGCATGTTTACTTATTTTTGAGAGACAGAGCATGAGCATGAGCAGGGGAGGGGCAGAAAGAAAGGGGGACACGGGATCCAAAGCAGGCTCCAGGCTCTGAGCTGTCAGCACAGAGCCTGAAGCGGGGCCCGAACCCACGAACTGTGAGATCATGACCAAAGCTGACATTGGACGCTTAACTGACTGAGTCACCCAGGTGCCCATGAGTTCATGCATTTAGAGATTCTGAGTTAAGACCAAAACCCAGGCCTCCTAACACTTGGTCTATAGCTTACTTTTAACACAGAACTTTATGTTCCCTCATCATTTTGGGGGGGGGGGNAATATTAATATTTCTTTAACCCGTGACCTAAGGTCCCAAACAGTACAGTCTTTTTTAATTGATCGAATGACAGCCAACGTGTATTTTGTAGCCTTTACCCTTGGTTCTATCAAAATAAATGAAAAATCTCTGCAAACAGGGATTTATATCACTTCAGAAAAATATATAATCTAACTTTTAGGCGGTTTTGGAGGATGCTAGTAGGGATCTTCAACTCGGGGAGCAGGGAACTATGTAGAATTTATTATCTCAGTATTTCTCAAGCAATAACTGCAGCCAGGAGCGATGCTGAGTCTGTAACAATATAATGACCCACAGAGAAGAGCCGCTTCAGGAAGATAGATGCAACTTAACTTTGGATAGAGAGGACCTGATATTCAGGGAACCTGGTAACAAGAAATTGAAAGACACCCTGCTGATTCTACTGTCAAAATAGCATTCATATCCGTTTTCTATGCTGTGGTCCCACAACCACCACATACACTGAAGACCTTACTCGTTTCTCATAGAGTACAATGAAATGCTTTTATTCTTTGCTTCTATTACCCCTCATATGCTCCGTGATGGAACTTTGTATAATTAGCATCTCCATTCACCTTTAAATGTCACAGGCATCAAAATTGCTGCGGTTTTGTTGTTGTTGTTGTTCGTTTGTTTGTTTTTCCAAATTGAGGTTCAAACTGTGTTTCCGCATTACTGAGGAAAGGTGTTATTATTCCTAAGTTGCACCAAACAATTGTCCTTCTCTCAGAGACTTTTAGGATCTGCTAGTCTCTGAGTTGCTGGCTTTCTTACTCTTTCTGGTGATTAAAGTGATATTAAACTCCAGCTCCCTCAAAATAATCTCTTGATGACAGAAAGATGACTGCAATTTTACTAAGGTAAGAAGGACCTGTGAATATGTTAGGTAGGTTACATAGCAAAGGGGAATTAAGGTAGCAGGTGGAATTAAGTTTGTTGAATACAAATTCCTCTTGGCAGGCCTTTTCTGACCTGAATCCAATGGCTGGCATTCTGTATTCGTCTCTTTGAACCCCTCTAAAGTCTCCTGAGCTATCCATCATAAGGGCTAGGATCTTGGCGAGGGCTTAGAGACGAGGTGTCTGACATAGGATTAGCTAGAGCACTTTAGCCTCCATGTTACCCCATTTTGTATGTGCCCCTCCCTTGATAACAGCTACCTACTTAGTCAACATTAGAGCAATCAAAAGTTCTATAATCTGTTGATTATTCTTAGTGGGGTTCCTGCCGAGGACAGGAACATTGGTTTTCTCCAAAACATTCTGAAATCATAACCCAACCACAAAGCCCTATCTGCTACTAGAGTATATATTTACCTTCTTCCCTGTAGCCAAGGAACAGGTTCTGAGGAGCACAGTGAGTCTTGCCACCTAGGAAAACATACTAATGGCAAACCGTATTTGGTTTGCATGCTATAGGGAAGCAGAGAATGGCTACTCTAATTAGGATTCTAAAGTCCCAAACAAATCTGTATCCCTGCCCAATGGGTTTTTTGAGTAGAGGCACAGGAGTGTTGTAAGGACTGGTACAAGGTTTGATGCGTCCTTTTTCTAACAGACTTCTAAGTGTTCTGTACTTGTGTAGCTTACAGTTTACAAGGGTATCGCATGAGTTTGGGTAGAGGTCTAGGTAGGTCCATCTGAACTTTGCTGAGTTCACGTCCAGTGATGCTGTGTCAGATTATTTATTTTATCCACAAAGAAGCCTGCTACCGCTTTGAGATCTTCTGTTTGGGTTTGATTTAGACATAAGGGTAGCAGTAAATCAGTGTCTAATTTAGCAATAATCTTATCGTGAACAAAGGAATCCTGAAAGATTTCGAGGAAGAAACATTAGGTGATCCTTTTACCTGGCAATTGCCTTTGCATAATAAATCCCTGCACATCACGTTAGGCAATGCGTACCACAGAGGAGGAAATAATGCTTCTTGGTTAAAGGTCTGAGGGTGATTATTATGGGCTAGAACACGGGCTAGAAAATTATTATTAGAGATAATAATAATTCTTAGCCAACACCTGAGAATTTGTTGATTCCAAGGGAGATGTTAACAGTGGTAGACTTAAAGATCATATTACAGTGTTCATATCAAGATAAAATGTATTCAGATTGTCCTTATATGTGTTGAGAAATTTCTTCTAGTGGGTTTAAGGGTAAGAACAGGAAAGTTGGTGTTTTATTTCCCTTTGGAATACCTTTGTTGATAACTCACATTATAGTTTTTCTTTTGTTTTCTTAGGTAACACAGGATAATTTTTTCCCAATATATTTTCAGCTTAGAATTTGTAAGTGTGTGTTTTGAGAGATTTTCTCTTCCAGTGGGTGGGAAAATAATTTTTTTTTTTCTGTAAAGATGTCAATTTATC
>NW_027533270.1:975395-975818 GCF_008692635.1 Crocuta crocuta
GGACTCTTGCCCATCCTAACATTTGTTTGTCTTTCAATTCCTTTCCAATTTCTGGCTTAAGACACAACAAGCGAGGTGAGAGATGAGAATATGTATGCTTCACAGTTTATTCTGCATGCTCTAAAGGTGTTAAGATGTTTACCTTTGAAGTCTCCAATGGATTCATTCTTTTTTCATACAGGACTGAATCAGAGCCCAGTATATTTTTATAAGAAATACTGGGAATAGGCTGCAAAAGACATTATCTAATATTTAAAGTTTTTAAAAATTTCTCTGGAAATGGATTAGGCTAAGGACTTGAATGGTTGATGTCACAATTTAAGATTAGATGATCTTTACAGATCCCCTTCTCATAGACTTTGTATACAGAAGTGCTGGACTTTACCTCAAAGCTGCAAAAATTAATGGTTTACATATCCTTGT
>NW_027533270.1:975846-976639 GCF_008692635.1 Crocuta crocuta
CACTTATTTGAAAAAAAAAAAAAGAAAGTCTCACTTTCTAATTTGCTTTCTCATTAGGTCCTTCCAAATTAAGATCTTAAAGTTGTGAATGACGTTTTTCTCATAATGAATACTCTCAGGACATTGTGTAGCATGTGAAAAGTATAAAGGGGGTAAGATGACATTTTAACTTTAAAAACTTTATTTTCAGTATAACCCTCCCTAATTGAATGCTTTTCTTTTCTTGCTCCATTAAGACAAAATACAAATCAGCACCACTCTTCAGTTTTCAATATTTTCATGTGTGATGTTAATTTATGAAAAAAGTTTGCATAAAGTTGCATATGTATTGTGTATATACTTCAAGTTCAAGTTCAAGCCATTATGTTCTAAAACAAAGTTGATGACATGAAAATTAATAATATCCTTGGTTATAGCCCTAATGAGAGGAGTGCTGGCATTGGTGTTAAAAAACAAAATTCAAACAAAACAAAACAAAACAAAATTCAATCAAGTACATTTGAAGATCTAATTGGCTTTATGAAGTGATTCAGGAGCCAGACAGCATCCCATCCAGCAAGTAGAGAAAGAGCCCCAGGAATTGTACAAAATGGAAGGTTGTTAGAACAGGAGGGAGGGGCAAGGAAGTTATGAGCAAAACAAAAGAAAAGATTGTTTTCTCTTCTTTTAGGGGAAGGGAAAGGCAGGGTTTTTTTTATCATACAGATGACCTCACCAGTGCTAATCAGGAAATTTCAGATGAACTCTCAAAAGGTCGCTTTCCTGGGAGAGGTTGAAGCTGATTAAGTTTGGG
>NW_027533270.1:976861-977762 GCF_008692635.1 Crocuta crocuta
ATTATTTTGAAAGAACTTGAGAAACAGCAGACACAGAAAAAGCTCTGAAAACCCAGTAAAGTTAGCCTTCTTAAAGGGACATTTACATTGAAAAGGGAAACCTCCATTTGTAGGGATGTTTCCTTCTCTGTACCAAGAAGAGGAAGATAACTCTAAATCTTTAGAAACCATCAACGGAAAAGGCCCCCACTTTATCTCTGAATAACANGGATCTTAGCCAAGAACCCAGAAGAGTAAAGGGAAAATTATTTTTCTTCTCCCACAAAAGGAAGGAAGGAATGAAAAAAGAAAAAAGCAGTTTGGCATCGCATACCTATTTTTGTTAAATCACACACAGAAATACATAACGAAACCGAACGGAATCAATTTCAAGATCTTGCATTCGTATTGCTCACGGGCAGAATTGCACAGTGAACGATTACCAGATGATTCCCTTGATTGGTCTTTGTGCCATTCATATTGTGGAATAAATTGTTAATCCATTAATCAATTATTAAAATTATCAAGTGGTTTTTACCAGCACTAATTAAACACTGGTGTGTAAAATATGCCAATCCAGAGAAGTAATACTATATACATATTATCAAGTATTAAATGCATATTTTATAATTAAATACATATTATAAGTATTAAATTATAAATCAAGCATTCAAAACAAATTTGAGATTTAAAATAAAGCATATATCTAAAGAAAGGAACATTCATTTCTTATTTTGCAAATTTCTTATTTTAGGAACTGGAGCAGTTTCAGAGATTTTATTTACATGACTTGTCTTTTATTTTTTCCTACCACACAAACACATTGTTCGACAATGAGAAAACTCAGTTTAAAAGATTCTTTTAGGAATTTGGTATAAAAATTGATGGATATGGCATATTAGTTTTACTATGAAGTAACCTG